>NW_012114910.1:997139-1070722 GCF_000951035.1 Colobus angolensis palliatus
TTAGCCAGGATGGTCTCGATCTCCTGACCTCGTGATCCGCCCGTCTCGGCCTCCCAAAGTGCTGGAATTACAGGCTTGAGCCACCGCGCCCGGCCTAAATTACTTTCATCAACAATGTGAAGCAGGAGTGAGATGCCATCATGGGTAAGGAAGGAAACAGATGATGATTAACATTTATCCCATGCCTAAAACTTTCTAGGTTCTGTACTAATTATTCTGATTTCCCCATTTAATTATATCCTCACTTCATTTCTGTGCTGTAGGAGTCTCATCTTGGAGGTGAGAAAACTGAGCCATATGGAAATTAATTCACGTGATCCAGAGCTACAAACCTAATGTATGTTAGCATTGGGGTTAAAGAACAATAAACACAGCAAAACCCTCATCCTGTAAGTATTGACAGTTGTGTCACAAACTATTGGCATGTAATACTTTTAAGGTTTTTTGTCTCAAAAGCGATTATGGAAAGTGAACAGACTTCAAAATCGTAACGAAAGGTCCCATATCAATGTTCCTTTTTTCCTATGGAGAGGCTGTCTCTGATATACATAAGTTATACACACACATATACATGTAGATACTACATGTACATAAACATATGTAAAATTATATATGTGAAAAGAATAGTAATAAGACAGGTCTACAGGAGTAATGATAAATAGTATGTCAAGACAGTTCAATATTTCAAGTCATATGAATAATTGTCCCCTTAATATTCTGGTGGCCACCTATTGTAAGTATGGCAATAGATGAAATTAAGAATGCCGAGATATTTTGATGATGCTTGATAGAAATTTAAATATATTCATGTGTTTCAATATGTACTGAAATTTACATTACATTTAAATTAAATGGTATATGCTTATATTCAGATTAGATATTTTAATTTGGCTTTAGCAGGATAAAGAAAGGCGGTGCTCATTTTCCTTGAACTTCATTACTGAAAGCTAATGATCTTTTATTCTATTTTATTACACCCTGCAGTTTTTTGAGAAACCCATAATTTCTAAGTAGCATCGCTAATTAACTAGATGCTGTTGTTTGCATACAAATAATAGTTACTGTAATTCTGTTCATCTTTATATAAGAAATAGCACATTGTAATGATCAATTCCCCTTCGACTAATAAACGGGTTTTCCGTAGTTCCCAGGTGTAACACATTAAATAAGGCATCTAAGAACTTATTTTTAAACATGTGTAAATGAGTACTAGTCAGGAAATAGGCGTGGAATATTATGGGGTGTTGAGATTTAATGTCATTAAAGCTCAAGCTTTGCATTTTTAGGGGCAAGGGTGTGTGTAAAGATGAAGGGGAGATAGGGTAAAAAGACAGCATTTTTTAAAGAGCTCTTCTAGACCTCATCAACAGAGTCAGCATTAATTGGCACTACTTTCTGCCTGCATAAATGCTGTGGGTCTTGTGTAAATAAGAAAAAGAGGCTTTTAAAATTCCGATTTCAACTCATGACTTAGAATTTAATGAAACCGTTCAAGTTCAGCACTTTAATCTCACAAATTGGTTTATCACAGCCTAGTGGCCACTTCTTGTTTTATAATAAGCACAACAACAAATATCTATGAACACTTAGAAAATTAAACCAAGGGAAGTATATGCAATTCTGAGCTCATTAGAAGCAATTCGTATTTTCATCTGTCTCATTAGAGAGGTTTTTATGAACTGAGTAATATACTTTTGTATCTGTGTTTTTAAAATTTTCAGTCCAGCTGGTAGGAGCAAAGTTTTCTCATTATTACCAAACAATATACCTTTACATTTTTAAAGCACAACCTGTGATTGAATGAGCAGAAATGCAAGGCAATAAAGAAATTCAGAATAGTGAGGGTACAATATCGATTATTCAGAAAAGTTTCAGTGAATTATTCTGCATTATATCTCAGAGATTTGACTCCACATTTTGAGTATCCTTTATTTGAAAGAAAAATTGACATTACAGACAAAAATCATAAGGTCAAAAATTGAAAAAAAAATGACATATTTGTTAATGACCATTGCTTCAGAATATTTTTTTCCTGTATTAAACACAGCATCTGTCCTTTGTAGTGTGTATAGAAAATTTTCTTCTCTATTTTTGTCAGATAAAATCAAAAATGAGCATTTTTTTTCATGTTTCAAACCAGTTGAATGCAAGGCAAAAATTGTTAAACTTGAAACTGAACTTAAAAAACATTTCCAAATGATGTCTGTTTCTTATTCATCTTTAGAATAAACAATATCATCTCTATTTGGGTTATATTTAGGTGTTGATTCTAATAACAAGCAATATAATTTAGCCCTGAGCACAGCTTAAGTGTGTGCCCTTTCATATTCTTCATTATGAGCTGCTATGAATTAGAATATTATTGGAAAATCTTAGCACCTGATAAAAGTATCTAATGTATATTGATTTCAAGTTGTACCTTGAAAATGCTTGAATTAAATATATTGAATCAGACTGCCCTATTACCTAAGTTACTCCTGGGCCACAATAGTTCTCTTGGAATATTATTGTGTTTTTGGAGACAAATTGTAATTCATGTTTGTGTGACCTTAGCAGAAGAGCGAATCAACTCTGTTTCTTTCCACTAATTACAACTCACTTCCTCTTTATGAGAATATATTTATGTTCATGCTTACCACAGGCATATGTATATGTATTATGTATGTATAAATATATAAAGTACATAGACTTTGTTAAACTATCTCAGAGAATAACTTTTATACACAATTGTTGATATGTGGATATGTGAGATAGATGAACCTCACATCTTTTGTTCTAAACCACTTCATCAAGATCCATTTTTCTTGCCCAGGTATAGATCATCTTAAAGGGAGGACAATGACTACCAATTTTAATAACTCTGTATGTTAGAATAATTTTAAAATTAGATTACTTACTTTGTGATATATTTATTTATTTTTCTGGAAATAATTCAGCATAACATAAGGAACAGAAAGCTTTGTATTTCTCCATCCTTACCGAGTATCTTTTGACAAAGACCTTCGTATTGCATTGCATAACATGTCTCCAACTCCCTGTCTTCCTTAGAACTTTAGAATATGGCCTTATTTGGAATTATTTTTATTACAGATATAATTAGTTAAGATGAGGCCATCCGGGAGTGGGGTGGGCCCTTACGCTATTATGGCTTGTGTCCTTAGAAGAAAAGGAGAGAGCCAGAGACAGACACACAGGAGGAAATGCCATGTAAATTTAGAGGCAAAGTTTGGAGGTAACTACAAGTCAAGGACTGCAAAGGGTTGCCAGCAAACACTAGAAATTAAGAGAAAGACATAGAAGAGATTTTTCCCCTAGAGCATTCAGAGACAGCAAGACCTTCTTAACCCCTTAATTTTGGATTTAAACCTTCCAAAACTATGAGACAATGTATTTCTTCTTCAACCAGAAAGGGTTTAAGCCACCCAGTTTGGGAGTCTTTTACATGACAGCCCTGGGAAGCAAATACAGCCTGTTTTCATTTATTAATTCACGCACTTATTCCCTTAACACACTGTTATGGATTCCACTTCTATAATTCAGGCATACAGCTTTGTGTGTACCAAAATGAACAGTACAGAGCCCCTATCCTCCAGGATTCTTCACTAATGGTTTTTCTCCCCAGTGCCAACAGCCAATTAAGATGCTAATTGATAAATGTGATAGGGAGTAAATCATAAAATACCAGACTGCAAGACAATATGTGACTTAGTAAACACTCTCTCACCTAGATGTAGGACCGTGACTGGCAATTATTTGTTGACCAATGGACCAGGGAATTCGTAAAAAAAGCTATCAGTGAGTAAAATAAAACAAGAAATAAGTATCTCAGCAACCTTCTCCCAACAGAAAAAATGTTCAAACCTGATGTGAAAATGAAGTTAGAACAATTCGGAGAGATCTAGGTATAGAATACGCAGGTGGGGAAGAGAAATGATATTCCAGGTGCAGTAGCATGTTCAAGGTTAGGGAAGCGTAAAACCACACGATTCTTCTGAGAACCGTAAATACTTCAGCACCACTGGAGCACAGGATACAGTGTGCGCTGAGGGGTGAGGAGAGTGCTCCTAAGAAAACAGATGAGAAGAACACGTTGAAAAGATTTATATGTCTTGCTAAAGAATATAGATTTTCATCCCGAAAGCCATTGTAGTCACTAGTAATTTAAACAGGGAATGGCATTACACGTTTGTATTTTGAAAAATTATATTCTTCCAATAAATTTTTAACTATTTTGAGCGGGCTTCTGTTTTCCTGGAATATGAATGGGGTGGGATGGGCAATCTTCCATTTCAGCCAAGGCCTCTTCTGTTTGCTAATGGCAGCCTTTTTGTGATCGTGCTGGTTGCATTTTGAAACTTCAGAGCACAGCATCAGCGTTCTTGCTAACGCTTCATATAGGTGTCTGGATGTTGTCCATCTTTACCATTACTCAAATTCCATCTCACTTCCTTGGTCCGAAGATTTTTGTCCTTTTAGATGAAATTTCCTGCATCTTTTTCTATTCTATTACTCTTGAGATGAGTGGAAAAGAAAGAGTAGAATGAAAGCCAGGTAATCCACAGCCAGCTTATAAATTTGCCTAGGAAATATTGCACTACGTCAAACACATAATATTCCAGTCCTCAAATCCCAACATAAATTAACAACAAATCTTGGGTTATGTTTACAAAATAGGTTAGTAAAGAAGTAGGACTGAGTGCCTACTGTGTAGCTACCTCTTGTCACTATATACTTTGGCAGAAACCTAAGGAACTTGTTTAGTGTCTGAAGATAATTTGGGTGTCAGTTGGAAGTGTGCCCAGGATTGAAAGCCTGCTGTTGCTCTAAAATGTCACCTGGGACCATGTCATCAATCTACGCACCTCTCCTGAATGGCTTTGATGCCGATCAGTTTGGTTTCTCTGAGTATTAAAGTAATGGGCTCCTGGCTCTATTTCAGCTCTGTCAAAGTAGCTGCCGCTCCTCTCTATTGCCTTCCTACAGGGATTTAATCTACTCCAAGTTCCCTGACACATTATAAGGAGGAAATCTGTTTTCTCTGTCACTTTTTCTTTCTCAGCTGGGTCTGCACCAGAACATCTTTGCTTTGGATAAGATGGTGCAGACTTGCTATGAAAGCCGGTGTTCTCATCCGTGCTATGAGTTGTCTAACTTAAGCGTATTGTTTCCCCACACCCCCAAGATTCCTGCATATTTCTGCATGTAAGAAAGGCCTTACATAAATACTTGCTCAACTTACTTTCACCTCTTCTGTGAAGTGTTTGACCCCTCAAGGAAACAATGCGACTTCTTGTGGACTTGCAAAATTACACAATTTCATGCCTATAAAATCCTCGTAATATGTTTTATTTGTTAGTCTTCCATCTCTTTTTCCTACTGGACAGTAAACTCTTTGATGAAAGAAATTGAACTTCTATAGTAATATTAATAACAAAAATATCCATGGACTGCTTACTCTGAGAGAGATGATGGACCAAATACTTTTTGTATATTATCTTATTGTATCTTCACAACAAATGTGATGCTGCTTTTGTTTGTGTATTTTTTTTAGTTTAGTTTAGTTTTGTTTTCAGATTGCACAGAATCTTAGGAATATGTGCAAGCCTAGACATGATCCCAGTCCAACAGATTTCATAACCTTCTCTCTACCTGAGTTTTACTTCGGCTCCCTGACAACAATGCAAATTTGTCAAGCAGCTTGATTGTCTGAATCAATCCTCACAGAAACCTATTTTACAGATGAAGAAACAGAGGCTCAAAGATGTTAAGCCATTTCACTAAAGTCATGCAATTGGTAAGCTATGGGGGCAAAGTCCAGCTAGCTAAAAAATTGTGTTCACTCGATGAACGGCCTGTGAATAACCTGTCTCCCTGTTTTACTCTTCTAATGCAAGAGTATGGCCCAAGGACTCACAGAGGATAATAGAATAAGCACTGAATAAATTAGTTTGGTTGCTTACTGTTTAAAACCCATTTTAGAAGGGAATGAAATATATTTTCTCAGAGAATTAACATTTTAATATCTTATGATTTTCATCTACTTGCTACTGTATGTGTGTGGATACGTACATTATAAATCCTAAGCCTATCAGAAAATTCCATTTTCCTGGATTAAATAATTGTACAGGGACTGACAAATGATCAACAAATTGAATTTTGGTGAACTATTGCTTGAAAGGCTGTGAGAAGCATGTTCTCTTCCCTTGCATATTATCACATCTAGATGAAGCCTTGAAATTCTTGAGTCAGACAACTTTCTGATGGAGCATACTGCTGATACCAAAAAGACAGACAAGGTGGGAAATGTGTAGATAAATGGATAAATGAATAAATGGAGTCACAACACCTAGATTAGGTGAAAAGCAGAAACTGGCCTACCTCCAGAATTCCAGTGATGTGTACTGCTGATACATTTCCTGATGGTTTAGCCCATTGATTTGGTTTTTTATTATTTGATACAAAATGTATACTAATTGACATGTTTGCAGAATTGAAATTCATATGCCAGCTCTGGCAGACACTAGTCATGGGATTTGGGGTTAAACTAAATGGATCCTCAACTTCTTACCAAATAGAACTACATTTCTACCGAAATTGGTTGCTGTGAGTATGAGATAGGACAACTTGCAGTAAACACTCATTAAATAATCTGTGACCATACAGCCAAGTAATTGGTTGATATTAATTAGGTTACTTATCTGCTCATTTTATCTCCTGTTGCATGAAAAACATAACAAACCCAACATTGTTGGGTATATACTGTGTCCCTGGCACTGTGCTAAGGGCTTTTTATTTGTCAATGGACTTAATCCCAGGTACAGCCATAAGAAATGGCCTAGTCTTATCTCCTTTATATAAATGAGAAAATAATGGTTGAAAAATGGTGTTTCCCAAACCCCTGGGATACTTACTTCTTTGTAAACCACAGACTCTGAAAATAATATTTGGCACAACAAAATGGAAATATTTGAAAGACATTTCTATAAAAAAAAGCATTCCAGTTCATACTAACTTTTCAAAATAGGCAGCCAAAGAAAGATGTATGCTATCAAGAAAAATAGTCTGATAAAAATTATGAAATTTACTAAGTTTATTTCTAAGTGGGATTTGCTATAGTATAATGAAAACGAGATTTGACACCAAAGACACTAAAGAAAGTTCAAGACTCCTCATTTGCAAGGTTAAGGTTTATGGGAAAGTCATGTATTCATTCTTAGTCTCCACCGTCTCTGTGAAATAGAGATAATAATCTCTAACCCTAAAACAACCAACCAAGGACACTCTACACAAACAACACAGGGCTGTCTAAGTGCTCAATAAGTGATATTATTATAATTATTATATTATTTAACAGACATTTTTGTGCTCCTACTTACTGCTTTTTCAGTAAAACGTGTATTTCTGATTACAATGAAATTAAAAGAAAGGTACCACCATCGACTGAACAATCATTATGCTTGTAGATGCAAAGGATTTGGCAGAATTCTTGAAAAAATTTTACCTGGGTAAAAAGAAAAATAAAGTATCATTTTATCTGTGAAAGAGATGGCAAACTACTTAGAAAAAGAAACAGGCATGTAAACTATTTTCTCTGAAGAGTACTTTTGAGATGTCAATGGGATTTATTCTTTTCAGCAAACATCTTCATGACAAACTGCCTTTTGCCTTTCAATTTTGTTGGTGGTTGTGTTGCTGCCAGAGTATGTGTTGATTTTTGTTTAGTTTTATTGAAAGTATACATTGTACACACCATTTGCTAAATGAGGGGGCATCAGAGAATAATAGAAATCTTGTAGGTCTTAGAGAGCTGATTGGTACTCATACATTCGGATGGATTGTGTAACAGTCTTCAAAAAGATAAAAATTGTTATGTTCTTAGGAATCCCATGAGATTCTCTTACATACTCCTTAAGGATTTTGTTGTTGTTGTTTCATATTCCTTTATCTTTTAAAAAAAAAATCTCATCAGACTCTGTATTTTCAGAGCCAACAGAGTTCTTACCATATTTTACATGCTTAGTAAATATCTTCCATTAAATGAATGACTAGGACTAAAATAATTTTCTTCCATCTCCATGTCATAACTCATGTGGGCCAAACTTGCCTGAAGGCCCCAAAATTTTCAACACTGAGTTCCCATCTGGTCTCCACTTTTCCTCTCTGAATTGGTGTGATCAATTCTTTCTGGTTACACAGTCTATTGTGGTGAGAACTTCTAGAAGGTGAGCTTCTTGAGAATGTAAAACTCACAATCCAATGTCCAAGTGAACACTTGAAAAGTACAATTCTCAGTGCATTTCTGGAATAGCTGATTTTTAGGCATAAATTACTCTGGTCGAAATGGAGATTTTTTCTAATAATCTGTTCCATTGTGGGTGCCTTACTCATTCCCTACCAGTGGTTTGCTTTGCCTGTGAGTATGAATGGACAATTTGATGCCTCTCATCTTGTGTTCCCTCGGTATCCATGTGATAATATCCACATGTCTCTCAGTGACTTTTGCTTTAAAGGGGACAGCCAAAGGTCTACCGAGCACCAGTGAGAACCTGGGATCTTCATGTACAAAATCATCTGCTTTCAGGCATAGTTCATTCCCTTTAATGACCTCTGACTCGGCTTACCTCTCATAGCATCTCCTCCTTCACTCAGAATGATTTTAAGGGCACCTGTGGTTTTCATTCCCATGTAGAAGCTGATGACTCACATCTTTTTCTTCCCACCCCTTACTTTCTTCTCCTAAACAATAGTCACACATATGCATTAAAACCATTTCCAAATTCAGCATTTACCAAAGAAGAGTCTTCACACAAAATGGTCAAAAGAGTTAAAAATATTCCTTTCATTTTATATGAAACATTTTTTAAGGGTAGCAACAAATAACAAAGCCATGTGTCTTTTAATGATTCTAGATGACTCTTTCCCATGTGGTCCCTACACTTTTTTGCTCCAGATTCCTGGTGGTTCCACCTCCTGAGTATATGTCAGTGCTGTGAGATAAGTTATCTCTCATGTGGGAGTGTGTGTGGGAGCGGTCCCACATACACATTATTATGTCCAATCCTTGCAATAAATCTTTGAAAGATGCCTTTTATTCCCTTATCAATGAGAAAACTGAACTGTGCCAAAGCTCCTTCAGCTAGCAAGTGGTAAACCCATCTTTGTTCTCAAGTCTGGCTGAGATCATAGCTGATATAATATATTATGCACCACTGTTTTTTGATTAGGAAGATAACATTGAAATACGTGTACTTCTATTCCTGTGTCTTTCTGACCAATTTCCTAGGGTGATCTGAGCTGTATCTAACCATTGCTGATGAAATAATGTTTTAAAAGGTATTCTAAGGAATTGCCTTGAAATCACCCACTCTCTTACTTGCCTGGAGGTGATTACAGTGTCTCTAAATGAAATTAAAGACATACCTTTTCCCTACTTAAGTGACCCAAGCACCCCTAAGAGAGAAGCTCATCTGCTTAGCATACTTCAGGGGCTGCTGAATTATTTGTGCTGCACTACAAGGTCACTATAATTCCTCACTAGCTATCAATTGTTTGACAATGGGGTGTCATCCATCAGCCTGTAACTTTCATTGCCAAGTGCATTCTATTTTTATATACCTATGAACTCACACATTTAGCAGAGACAGGAAGACGTCTTTCTCTATAGGATAAGCAATGAATTGTGTGTTTCATCTGTAATATGTTATTTTACAACATATTATTCAGAAATATCCTTTGCTACAGACAAAAAAGACTTTGAAAAAATTGATCTTTTCCTTCTTAAAAACTACCTTTTTTCTGTGAAGGTTTGCTACAAAGAGCAGATTGAAAAAAATGCCTTCTATTCTGCCATTTTATAAAATACGTCTCAGCAAATAGTCATAAATCTGTCAGATATTGCAACCCAGTTTGGTATTATATACTAGGAAAATGAACTCAATAGCAATATAATCTTACTTTCCAATACAACTGAACTCAGGGAAAATATCTTAGGAAGAATGCAGGCATCGAGAGCGAATAAAATCTAAGCACCACAGATATAAAGAAGTTTATGATGGCATATACAACTTTGGATATTGGTGTTTTCCTTTTATTAATTCTAACACAAACCCTCAATCATATCCTTTTTTAATTTGGTTTATTATTTTTCCCTTTTTTCTGAGAAGACTGAAATTACATTTTATCTCTTATCTATGCTTTTGTTTGTTTAGGTTCATCCTTCCATTAAAAATATTATTGGAGCCCTATTTAGATATTAGCCAATTTACACAAACCATTTTCTCAGAGTTGACTCACTGGTTATCCATATCATAGAGATTTATTGATTTCTTTTACTTGAAAATCAGATAGTGGGTTTCCATTTATTAAATTGAAATTTTAATTGAAAAGTGAACAGAGAGAACTCAAATTATTGCTTGGCAGTGTTTGACAGTTCCAGCTTTTTAACTGCTTTGCCTTAGTGAGAAGACTGACATATTTAGCTAATTCAAAAAACATTATTCAATTTTTTAAAGGATCATTTTTTGCTTGTGGTAGAGAGGACATGCTGACTTCAAGTTTTTTTCTCACCTAAGCCTTTGGAGAATGATAATCAAATGAAAGATTTAAAGGAGATGGAGTTGATTGTTCCTTTTTGGAATAAGTCTGCCTTTCATTCCCACTACACCACAATTCAGCAAGTATTTATTGAGTAATGTAGAAATCAGGCAGAGCAGAAGTTTGGGAGAAAGAATATGAATTAGTGGTAGTTTCAATAAGAAGGACCCTGGTTTTGTTGTGTGATAATCAGTCAGAGAAAAAAAATGGCTCCTCATTGACCTAAAATACCGTCCTTAATTTCACTCACCGTGCCTTTTATGATCTAGCTGTTTCTTTGCTCCCCTGCCTCATCACTTATGACTATGCCACTTTTTCTGCTCCAAATTCCATGCTTCAGTCAGAATAAATTTCTTTCAGTTTCATGAAAATGTCAACTGTCTTTTTGCCTACAAGACTTTAAACACCGTATACTTTTTGCACAGATTATTGTCATTCTTCTCTCCATCTCCCACTACTTCATCCTTCCTGAGATCAGAGACCAAATACAATTTCCATGAAGCCTTCTTTAGATGCTCCATTCTGAGTCCCAGGGACTTCACTCCTCCTATCCTGGTTTCCAGACATTATACTGTAGTTCCTTATTTAATTATTGGAGTTTCACAATAAACTCAGAAAGGGACAGAGGTTGCCTTGCCTAGTGTTGAATCCTAAATTCCAGATTACAGATGTCACCAATGAGAAGCATTTCAGGTAGAGAGGAGAACATAGTAAAAGGCATGGGTTTAGGAGAGTTATCGAATGTGCTAAAGGCATAATAGGAATTCCAGGTATTCTGAAGAAAAAAATTTTAATAAATGAGGTGTAAAAATTTACCTTGGAGTTATAGTGTATTGTAAATGCCAGGATAAACACTTTGAACTTGAATCTATAGGCAATGGGATGATATTTAACATAATCAGACCGGACATTGTTTTCTGAAACTCAAGAATTAAGTCCATAAACATGTTACATGTGAGTGTATACATGGAACGTAGACTAAAAAAACACAAATTACATATGAAGCCAAAAATCCATATTAATATGAAATTAATATTATTAATACTGGAGAGGGAGAGGAGATTAGCATCAGTGAGGCACCTGCTATATGATAGGTAGCCTGTAATGTACCCTCTCTTTAATGCTCAGTAGTCCTCTTTAGGACAATTCACAGTGTCTTTTTTAATATGAGAAAAACTAAAGGTTAGGGAAGTAATGCACGTTAAACTTCAAAAACTTCAAATGCAGGATTCTTTTTTTCATTGTTTTTAGATGCTTCGAACACACCCTAGAGCTAGTTACATAATAATCCATCAATATTTTTGCAGATTCAGTTTAATAAGCATGTTTATTTCATACGATCTCAAACAACCCTTCAGGTAAGTAGGATTACTTTCTTATATACAAAACATAAATAAGATATGTCTTCATCAGCTTGGGATGTCATAACAAAATGCCATAGATTCAGTTTCTTAAACAATAGAGATTTATGTTCTCAGAGTTCTGCAGCCTGTAAGTCTTGAAATCAGGGTACAATCATGGTCGGGTTCTGGGGAGGGCTCCTTCTGACTTGCAGATGAATGCCTTATTGCTGTGTGCATGCATGGCTTTTCCTCAGTGTCTGAGTGTGTGTGTGTGTGTGTGTGTGTGTGTGTGTGAAAGAGAGAGAGAGATAGAAATAAAAAGAGAGAGACAGAGAGAAAAACAAAGGGAGGGCAGAGAGAGAGAAATCTCTCTTTTCCTCTTCTTATAAAAGTAGTAATCTCATCATGAGCATCTCATTGGCATAACTCATCTAAATCCAATTATCTCCTAAAGGCCCCATCTCCAAATACAATCACATTGTGGGTTAAGGCTTTAACATGTGAATTTTGGGGAGCACAAACATTCAATCTGTAGCTTTACATCTGATCCCTCAACATTCATTTCGTAGGGTATGCAAAATACAATCGTTCCATCCCAAGAGCTCCCAAAATACTTAACTCATACAAGCATCAACCCTTGATTCCAAAATTCAAATATCATCAAAATCAGAAATGCATGAAAACTGAGGTATGATACTTCCTGAGGCAAAATTCCTCTCCCGCTGTGAACTTGTGAACCCTGGCAAGTTACGTACTTCCAAAATACAATGTGGAGGCAAGCAAATGATAGGCATTCTCATTCCAAAAGAAATAAATAGGAAAAAAAGAAAAGAGTAACGAGTCCCAAACTACTGCAAAACCAAGCAAGGGGAATTCTAGAGATTGTAATGTTTGAGATTAACCTTGGTTGATTCTCTGTCCTCTAGGCTCAGTGGGGCAATAGCATCACCCTCATGGCTCTAGGCCATGTCTTGCCCCTGTGGCCCTGTCTGATGGAAGTCACACTTTCAAGGCTCTAAGTGGCTTTGCCTCTCTGGCCCTGTGTGGTAGTCCCCCACCAATGGATCCATAGTGAAGTCTTGTCTCCATCTCCTTTACTTCAAACTTAAAGTATTCTCACTTATATAATCTCCTAAGCTTTTTACCAAGTCATAATTTACCACACTCTTGGTTTTATATTCTAAATATGCTTTCTAATGTTTCCCAATATGAACAGGCTGAGAACCTTTCAAATTTTTAAAACTTGGATCCATTTTGCTTAACAATTTCTCCTTCAAATTATCTATCTTCTTTCACATTTTTACTATAAGCAATTGGGAGGAACCAAGGCACACTTTCAACACTTTGCTTAGGAATCTCCTCAGCTAACTATCCAATTTCATTGCACACTAGTTGTAACTTCCCCCAAACATTAGAACACAGTTCTTTTCCTCTTTATAACAAGAACAACCTTTTCTCCAGCTTCCAGTAACATGTTTCTCATTTTCTGTCTGATACCTCATCAGGATGCCTATAGCATTAATATTTTCAGCAAGCACCTTAAAACCCTTCCTGTATGTACTCATTATCCAGTTCTAAAGCTGCTTTTACATATTTAGGTATTTGTTATAGCAGCACCCCACTTCTCAGTAACAAAAGTTGTCTTAGTCAACTTAGACTTTCATAACAAATATCACAGATTATGTGGCTCAGAAAACAAATTCAATTTTCTCAGATTTTGGGAGAATTGAAGTCTGAGACTTCAATTCTGGTGAGGGCACTCCTCCTGGTTTGCAGACAGATGTTTTTTCACAGTGTGCTTACGTATTCTTTCCTTAGTATGTGAGTGTTGAGAGATGTATCTCTTTCTCTTCTTATAGGGACACTAACTCCATCATGAGGACCCTACCCTCATGAATCCATCTAATCCCAATTACCTCCTGATGGCTCTAGTTTCAAATATGCATTGGGGGTTAGAATTTCAACACATACATTTTGGGAGATGTAAACATTCAGTCCATAACAATACATGCAATTGTAAGAGATTTGCCTCAAGTCACTCTGCTGGGTTCAATGGTGTCCCTTGAACCTGGGAGGAGGAGGTTGCAGTGAGCCAAGATCATGCCAGTGCCCTCCAGCCTGGGTGACAAAGTGAGACTCTATCTCAAAAAAAAAAAAAAGTCCATCCAAAATTTGTGTCCTTCCAGGAACCTCAGACTATGAACTTATTTTGAAATAGGGTTGTGCAGATGTGATTAGTTAAGATGAGGTTATACTGGATGATGGGCTCCTAATCCAATATGACTTGTGGCCTTACTAGAAGAGGGGAAGAGATACAGAGACAGACATACACAGAGAACCACAAATGATAATAAAGGAAAACATTACAATGATGCATCTACTAGCAAAGTATTGCCAGCAAACACCAGAAACAAAAAGAAAGACACAAAACAGATTGTCCCACTAGGGCCTTCAGAGGGATCATGGTCCTGCCAATACCTTGATTTCAGATTTCTAGCCTCCATAACTGTGAGACAGTACATTATTTTTGCTTCAAGCCACCTAATTCGTGGTTTGTTATAGCAACCCTAGAAAATGAATATAGTGAGTGTAGCTCTTACTTCTGACCCTACATTTCATAATCTGTCAATGTATTGGCATAGCATAATGTAAAAATATAAGAGTTATTTGCCCATAAAATCAACCGGGGTGATTTCAATTCTTTTTTTTTTTTATACCTCTATTCTAGATTCTTTTCATCCTCACATAGGTCATAAAATTTATATACAATAGTTACCACTTGCACTGTCTTCCTACAATGGTTATTGGATAAAAAAAAAAATAAGGAAGAATCTGGTTAAAGTTAAATAGTGCAAAGTAGCAAATTAAACAATATTTCTTTCATGTTAAACTATATCTATTGGCTATTTTAACATTAAGTGCCTTTCTTTAACAAGTGCCAATTGCTATAAGTATTTTCAACAGCATAAGGATTCTTAAAATTAGAGAAGTGAAGAGCAACACAACCAGTAACCTTATTTTTGTGTTTTAAATTCTCAGGGCTAGTCTCTTGACATGTTTCCTTCTTGGTATGCTGTGAAAAGAGGAAATAAAATAATTCTAGAGTCTCATTAACTCCTCCTTTAGTCTCCCAAGATGTTTCATGTGTAAGGACATGATAATGGTATTGAATAATCATACCCTTTTTTTCTAAAGGTTTACATTTCATATGTAAAGAACTTCCTGGAATGTTCAGTTTTAAGTGAAGAAGCTCAAATTTAATCATGACTACAATCCCCTAACAAGATAATTAATCTGGATGGGGCGGGTGGTGGTGATTGTGAGGGGTGTGGGAATGCTCTGTACTTCCCATTGAATTTTCCTGTGAGCCCAATACGGTTCAAAACATAAAGTCTATTAATTAACATTTTTAAAGGTAGTGAATCTCAGGATATCCCGACCATAAGTCAGAGCATTGAAAACATATTTTTTGGAGGCCAGGCGCAGTGGCTCATGCCTTTAATCCCAGCACTTTCAGAGGCCGAGGCAGGCCAATCACCCGAGGTCAGGAGTTTGAGACCACCCTGACCAACATGGAAATATTCCATCTCCACTAAAAATACAAAATTAGTTGGATGTGGTGGCACATGCCTGTAATCCCAGCTACTTGGGAGGCTGAGGCAGGAGAATTGCTTGAACTCCTGAGGCGGAGGTTGTGGTGAGCCAAGATCATGCCATTTCATTCCCGCTTGGGCAACAAGAGCAAAACTCTGTCAAAATTAAAATAAAATAAATAAACAAACAAACAAACAAATAAATAAATAAAATAGAGGGGTGGAGTCCAAGCTTCAGTAGGTATTATTTTAAAGATTTTTGGATGATTCTTCTGTACAGCTATGCTGAGAACCCCATTATAGATCATTGTTCCAAGGCACTATTCAACATGTGTGAACAACTTGAAGATATGTAAGGTATTTTGTTTTTGTCTTTGTATGATATGTAACTGCTATTCTGTTTGCACAGTATCTGCCTTACATAGTGTAGCAAATGAATGGACAAATTTGCGTGTGTTCTTGATTCAGTGGAGATTACTTTGGACACTCAATCACTTTCCTTGGAAGCTATTAATATTTACCTTCTGCAATGGTTGAACTAGTTTACAATCCCACCAACAGTGTAAAAGTGTTCCTATTTCTTCACATCCTCTCCAGCACCTGTTGTTTCCTGACTTTTTAATGATTGCCATTCTAACTGGTGTGAGATGGTATCTCATTGTGGTTTTGATTTGCATTTCTCTGATGGCGAGTGATGATGAGCATTTTTTCATGTGTCTGTTGGCTGTATGAATGTCTTCTTTTGAGAAATGTCTGTTCATATCCTTTGCCCACTTTTTGATGGGGTTGTTTGTTTTTTTCTTGTAAATGTGTTTGAGTTCTTTGTAGGTTCTGGATATTAGCCCTTTATCAGATGAGTAGATTGCAAAAATTTTCTCCCATTCTGTAGGTTGCCTGTTCACTCTGATGGTAGTTTCTTTTGCTGTGCAGAAGCTCTTTAGTTTAATTAGATCCCATTTGTCAATTTTGGCTTTTGCTGCCGTTGCTTTTGGTGTTTTAGACATGAAGTCCTTGCCCATGCCTATGTCCTGAATGGTACTATGTAGGTTTTCTTCTAGGATTTTTATGGTATTAGGTCTAACATTTAAGTCTCTAATCCAACTTGAATTAATTTTCGTATAAGGAGTAAGGAAAGGATCCAGTTTCAGCTTTCTACTTATGGCTAGCCAATTTTCCCAGCACTATTTATTAAATAGGGAATCCATTATGGAAAACAGTATGGCAATTCCTCAAGGATCTAGAACTAGATGCATCATATGACCCAGCCATCCCACTACTGGGTATATACCCAAAGGATTATAAATCATGCTGCTATAAAGACACATGCACACATATGTTTATAGCGGCACTATTCACAATACCAAAGACTTGGAATCAACCCAAATATCCATCTGTGACAGACTGGATTAAGAAAATGTGGCACATATACACCATGGAATATTATGCAGCCATAAAAAAGGATGAGTTTGCATCCTTTGTAGGGACATGGATGCAGCTGGAAACCATCATTCTTAGCAAACTATCACAAGAACAGAAAACCAAACACCGCATGTTCTCACTCATAGGTGGGAACTGAACAATGAGATCACTTGGACTCGGGAAGGGGAACATCACACATCGGGGCCTATCATGGAGAGGGGGGAGGGAGGAGGGATTGCATTTGGAGTTATACCTGATATAAATGATGAATTGATGGGTGCTGACGAGTTGATGGGTGCAGCACACCAACATGGCACAAGTATACATATGTAACAAACCTGCACGTTATGCACATGTACCCTAGAACTTAAAGTATAATAAAAATAAATAAATAAAAATAATATTTACCTTCTGCTTTAGCAGTGGAGGAAACTTTACACTAGGGTGAAGTGTTCAGTAGATGGATGAGCTTGTAGGTGATATAGTAAAACCCTATTAATATTCACTTGACTGAGAAGGCTTTGGATACAAAAAAGAAAGATATCTTCTTTTTCAGGATTGTAGCTTCAGAAACATTAAAAAGGTATAACTTCCTTGGAGGAGTAGAGCTCACCAACTCTGTGTTGCATGAACAACTAGATAAGAATTAACATAGATATTAGAAAGGTAGAAACAATAATTACATGGCTTGCTAATGTTATGATTATTTACCAAATAAACACAGTTACTCTACTGGCAAAAGTCTATTAAAACTAGTAAGAAAGTTAGTTTAAAAATATAACATTTTAATATTAAAATAAATAATTAGATTATATAATCAGATTTCAAATTAATGCATATATTATAAAAAGCTCAAAATGTATAAACCTTAGCAATATGTACAATTAAAATTAATGATCTGGTTCTATAAAATAAAGCAATACTCTATGGGGCAATTTAAAAGGTCATTTTAGTAATTAGAGAGACAGTGTGCAATTCTAAATGTAAGACATGACAGTTCTTCCCAGATTAATCTAAAAAACAAATACAATTCTTCAAAAGAAGACATTGTGAATTAGCTTCTGAATCTTGTTGAAACAATTTTATCATTCATCTAAAAGACAAAATGGCCACGAGTAAACAAATTTATTAAAAAAAATAAGACTACTAAAGTTTGCTAGTCTTAGTACTTTTTTCATTTTACACACCTGAGGTTAAGGAGTTAAGACACTTTTAAATTGAATTCTTATTGATATACTATATCTGCAGGCCAAATGACTGACTTTTAAAGCAAAATCTCATTTAGTCTTTTAGTTACTTTTACTGTTCTCATTTACGTATATATTCCACAAATTTTGTTGAATACCTTAAAAAGCACTTTTACAGAAAAGCTGATAAGGAGACAATGATGGTCAGAGAGAAATGAGCCCATAAACTATGTCAAGTTAAACAATGAAAATACAGCCTGTGGGCCTGGGGTTAGCTACCTCCTCTGATGTGCGTTTTTCTCCAGTTTCTTCAGCAAATGTGTGGGGGAATTTGAGAACAACTGGGGAAGTGTACTGTACAAAACACTGGACTGGAAATCAGTGCCCCTGGAATCTCCCCTAAATATGGCCACTCACTTTGTTTTTCTGGTCTCACTGATTCTATTCATAAATGGAGCAGTAGGAATCTGTAAGTTCACATGTGTTTGCAATCTTCTTGAATGCGTTTACCTACTTTAAGCAGGATTTTATTATAAGTCAGAGAGAATAACCCTGACATTTAGATTGATTTAAATGCAACATAAATACCTGCTTGAACTGTATTTCAAAGTTTCTACAAAATCAAAGCATGAAACGAATATAATAGTTTGCATGTATGTTATATGTTATCTTTTTTTTTCTTCCAAAAAGGGGAAAAAAAACCCTAAGAACCAGTTGTCATTGGAAAGAAAGTACCAATGTAATTCAGACTGAAAAGAAATCTAAATGACAAAAATGTTAATACATTATTGATCTTTCTAGGCATTTTTACAATTGGCTATAGAAGAAAAGCTGCCAAAGATAGCAGCAAGATATTCATAATATATATTGGTGAATATAAGAACCCAGTGTTCTTCAAGTCAAGAGTAATTTAAATGCAATTGATTTTTTTTTTTTTTTTTTTTGGTTTGGAATTTGAGGACATAAGTCATTCACTCTCAATTCTTTGATACAGAAGTAAAGAAAATTGACTTGAAATTTCCATTCACAGATAACATAAAAAGCAATAATAAAATAATAATTTTTGCAGTTTTCCTCCTTTAATCTGTATACATAAAATATTTTCTAAAATATGACTTGTAATGACAACATATAATTTTATCATATGCTTCTACTATAATTTGTATGTTTTGTATTTTATTATGGTTTTCAATTCTATGCTATTCTAGAAAATATTTGGAGACTCTTACAGAGAAATACCCACATGCAGGGTTGTTTTCTTAAAATAATTTGAAAGTAACAAAATAAGATCATAAATTAAAAAATGTCCTTTAAGAGTAGAACCTTTTCACATTCTATCAATGGAAAGACTTGCCTTTTTAAATGAAGCATTTGATAAGCCATTAAGTTTAAAATCTTTATGAGGACATGCTTTTCCAAGGAGGTTCAGGCTTCAATTTTCTTATAGATGTTGAATCACTGCTACACTGCCACAGATAATGCTGGGATTGACAAAGGACTTATGAGAAATTAGAATGAAATTCTTGATCCTGGAAAATTTTGGAAATCTTTAGGAATGGGAGTAGAAGGGGAGGGAGCTATTCAATTGGATGACTTTTATTAAGTGGCTGCTTTGTAAAGCCCTCCTTTTTTTAATGAAATCTGTAGTAAACTTGAGATTCCTCATGAGTTTGATAGAATTAGATTTGCTTTTGGTGGCTGGGAAGTTGAAAGTCTTTCTTCTAGGTAGGTGCAGATTGAGCAATGGCTCCCGTGAACATCTGACAATGTCCTATTACACCTGTTATTGAAATTAGGTGTCAAATTTGTCTCCTCTGCTAAATTTCATACTTCATTATTTTAGTTCAACCACCTTTTATTACTTACCTGGATTATTCTCTCTTTCTCTCTCTCTCTGATTCTCTCTGCCCCTCTCTCCTGTTCTCCCAATTTAGAAGTTAATACACATTTCTAAATATTTCTTAGAAGTAATTGCCTTTGGAGAAGGAATTCCATTTATGTTTCTACCAAAATTTTATAAAATTATATCCCTGAACCTATTCTTACAATGGAAAATTTCATTTTAAAAAATTTAAAGGGAAATGTGATAATCCCTAGTCTTACCCCCAAATCTCTGGATGTACTAAAAAAATTCAGTTTGCTTTACATGTTTATTAACGGTTTGCATTAATTCATTTGTCTTTTGTGAATTATTTGTTTTGTGTCTATTTTGCTATTGGAAAGTTTATCTTGTTTTCATTTATTTAAAAGAGATTTATACGCATGAAATGTGTTAATATGTCTGATTTTTATATGTTATGCATATTTATACACAACTATATCTTTACAAATATTTTTAAATTTTTATCAACTTTTCCCATGTACTTTCTGATTTTGATATTGGGTTACTCCATTCTCACACTGCTAATAAAGACATACCTGAGACTGGATATTTTATAAAGAAAAAGAGATTTAATGGACTCATAGTTCTACATGGCTAGGGAGGACACACAATCACGGTGGAAGACAAAAGAAGAGCAAAGGGACTTCTTACATGGCAGCAGGCAAAGGAGACAGGACTTATGCAGAGGAACCTCTGTCTATAAACCCACCAGATCTCATGAGACTTCTTCATTATCATGAGAATAGCATGAGAAAGACCCACCCCCATGATCCAATGACCTCCCACCAGGTCCCTCCCATAACGTGGGAACTGTGGAAGCTACAATTCAAGATGAGATTTGGGTGGGGACAGAGCCAAACTATATCATGTATCTTGTTCAAAAATCCCTTTTGTACAAAGATTACATAAATATTTATGCATTATTTCAAATAACATTAGCCTTCAATTTAGTTTTAAAATATTTACCTCATATTGATACTCTTACGTATATTGTGTGAAATAATAATCTACCATTATACTTCTTTCAAATAGTTGGTCAATTTCACAAGATAATTTATTGAATTGGTCGCTCTTTAATTGTTTAAAATACTAAAATAGCTTTGTCTGTGTTGCATACTTTATTTAATCTGCCGCAAGTCTGTTTCTCTCTCCCTCTGCCAATGCTACACTACTTGACATATAATAGCCATAGTTTAAGTATCAAATTCTGGATGGCAAATTCCTACTGAATTGTATATTTCATTGATTATACTTGTAGATTGATTTTAGAATATTTCAAAATTGCTTTTATTATAATATTTTAATGTCAGAGACTGTATTAGTTCTTTTTCACACTGCTGATAAAGATATACCTGAGACTGGGCAATTTAAAAAAGAGAGAGGTTTAATGGCCTTACAGTTCCATGTGTCTGGGGAGGCCTCACAATCATGAGAAAAGGTGAAAGGCACATCTCACATGGCAGCAGACAAGAGAAGAACAGCTTGTGCAGGGAAACTTCCATTTTTAAAGACATCACATCTTGTTAGACTTATTCACTATCACAAGAACAGCATGGGAAAGGCCTTCCCCCATGATTCAATTACCTCCCACTGGCTTCCTCTCATGACATATGGGAATTGTGGGGGTTACAATTCAAGATGGTATTTGGGTGGGGACACAGCCAAACCATATCATTCTGCCCCTGGCCCCTCCCAGATCTCATGTTCTCACATTTGAAAACCAATCATGCCTTCCCAGCAATCCCCCAAAGTCTTTCAGCATTAACTCAAAAGTCCACAGTCTAAAGTCTCATCTGAGACAAGGCAAGCCCCTTCTGCATAGCAACATGTAAAATCAAAAGCAAGTTAGTTACTTCCTAGATACAATGAGGGTACAGGTATTGGGTAAATACAGCCATTCCAAATGGGAGAAATTGGTCAAAACAAAGGGGCTACAGGGCCTATGCAAGCCCAAAATCCAGCAGGGAACCAACTCTTAAAGCTCCAAAATGATCTCCTTTCACTCTATGTCTCACATCCAGGTCATGCTGAAGCAAGAGGTGGGTTCCCACAGCCTTGGGCAGCTCCACTTCTGTGGTTTTGCAGAGTATACACCCCTCCTGGCTGCTTTCATGGGCTGTCATTGAGTGTCTGTGGCTTTTTCAGGGACATGGTGCATGCTGTTGGTGGATCTAGCATTCTGAGGTCTGGAGAACTGTGGCCCTCCTCACAGCTCCACTAGTTGATGTCCCAGTAGGGACTCTGAGAGAGAGCTCTGACCCACATTTTCCATCTGCACTGCCCTAGCAGAGGTTCTTTTTGAGGGCCCCACGGCACTCCCATAGCAAATTTTTGCCTGGGCATCCAGGCATTTCCATACATCCTCTGGAATCTAGAAAGAGATTCTCAAACCTCAATTCTTGACTCCTGTGCACATGCAGGCTCAACACCACTGTTAAGGCTTGGGGATTCCACCCTCTGAAGCAACAGCCCGAGCTGTTTCTTGGACTCTTGTAGTCATGGCTGGAGTGGCGGGGACACAGGGTACCAAGTCCCTTGAGTGCACACAGCAGAGGGACCCTGGAGCTGGCCTGCGAAACCATTTTTTCCTCCCAAAGTTACATTTTCACCATTGTCTTGGTGATTAACATTTGACTCATCATTACTTATGCAAATTTCTGCGGCCAGCATGAATTTCTCCTCAGAAAACAGGATTTTCTTTTCTATTGAATTGTCAGGCTGCAATTCTCCAAACTTTTACATTCTGTTTCCCTTTTAAAACTGAGCGCCTTTAACAGCACCCAAATCACCTCTTGAATGCTTTGCTGCTTATAAATTTCTTCTGCCAAGTACCCTATCTTTGCCTGCTGCCATCCATGTAAGATGTGACTTGCTCCTCTTTGCCTTCTGCCAGATGCCTTAAATCATCTCTCTCAAGTTCAAAGTTCCAGAAATCTCTAGGGCAGGAGCCAAATGCTGCCAGTCTCTTTACTAAAACATAATGATAGTCACCTTTGCTCCAGTTTCCAACAAGTTCTTCATTTCTATCAGAGATCACCTCAGCCTGGACTTTATTGTTCATATCATTATCAGCATTTTGGGCAAAGCCATTCAACAAGTCTCTAGGAATTTCCAAATTTTCCCACATTTACCCATCTTCTTATGAGCCTTCCAAATTGCTCCAATCTCTGCCTGTTACCCAGTTCCAAAGTTGCTTTCACATTTTTGGGTATCTTCAGCATCGCCCCACTCTACTGGTACCAATTTACTGTATTAGTCTGTTTTCATGCTGCCAATAAAGACATACCCAAAAGACAGAGGTTTAATGGATGTACAGTTCCACATAGCTGTGGAAGCCTCACAGTCATGCAGGTGAAAGGCACATCTCGCATGATGGCAGACAAGAAAAGAAGAACTTGTGTAGGGAAAATCCCATTTTTAAAATCATCACATCTTGTGAGACTTATTCACTCTCATGAGAACAGCTTGGAAAAGATCCACCTCCGTGATTCAATTACCTCCCACTGGGTTCCTCCCATGACATGTGGGAATTGTGGGAGTTATAATTCAACATGAGATTTGGGTAGTGACACAGATAAACCATATCAGAGATAGTTCACATTTTCCCCAAATTATTTTAAATTTCTCTATTTTCTATAAGAAATTACAAAGCTTTATATTAAATGCTTTTCTGATTTCTGATCTGAAAACAGCCTTTAAGCAGAGGTATTGTTTTCTATTCAACTTGCGGAATGAGCTTCCTGAAACACAGATACTATCATGGACTTTCCCAGTTTAAAACATCTTCCTGGAGTCTCCACTGAAGATATGGTGTAATTTGTTCTTCAGATCATGATCTTCAGTCCTTCGTTTCCTCTCCATCTTGATCACCCAGTAGTTAATTTACTAGAATAGTTTCAAACACAGGAGTGCTTATGAAGCACATATTCTTAAGTTCTGTGCTTCAGTACATTTAAAAAATGAGGGATGCCTGGTCCTCTTGTGCTGAACTCTATTCTGAGAGGTGGTGGAAGACCACAGTTTTTAATTTGATTTGTACCTCACTGCAATGCCTTCTCATTGCATAGCATGTCTGCCAAAGTAAAGCTTAAGTCCAATGCACTTTGGCGGACTGGTTAAAATGATGGCTTAATATTTATGTAGCAGTAGAAAGAGTATGTCACTATATCACCTAGAATAGTTATTCCTTTTTTCTTTCCGTTTCTTTTTTTTCTATTTATGCCAAGCTAAAGCAAGTAGGCTATCATTGCTTGAGAGAAGAGTACAGTAATTTCTGTTGTATTTTGAGAGGTCCACTTATTCCTTGGAAAGAGAAAGTCACCGGAAAGATGAAGATACAATAGTAGCACTTACTTTGATCCCATGGTTCTTAGAAGTTGCTGTTTATATGAAAAAAGGGGAAGAGGGGAGTTGCAAAGAGTTATAACTGTGGCATGCCATGTTCCTTGGGACACATTTGGGCCATCTCAGTGCTGAGGGCATGCTATCATTGTCTCTTAAGAATTGATCATGGTCTGCACAGGGATCTGGGCCAGTAAATAGACAAGGATCATCTATCAGAGTGTGCAGGACCATCATTCAATTGTGACCCTGTGTAATAGCAAACAATGTTGACAGTAATTAACTGAACAGAATTGGGTTTTCTCTATAACCTGCTGTTAAAAGAGAATAGATTCCAATTTTGGACAGAGCAACTCTTAGGAGTTTGGGGACAGCTTGAAGGAGAGGAGTCTCAAAAGAAGGAAGCTAGATTTCTTGCTAATAAATTAGGGGTTCATCTTATTAGATAAATCAAGAGTTGTGACTTTACCTCATGAATATATGAAACAATACATATTAGCAATAATTATATTAAAATGTATTTAATAAATATTTTTATTGAATCCCAGAAAAGTCAGTGATCATAAGAACAATGTAGTTAGAGTACAGCTATGACTCAGTCACAATAAAGTCAACCTGCAGCTTTATTGTACTGCAACTCTCTACTTTAATTGTGTTCTTATTTTACTTTAAACTTCTTGTCGGGTACCAAAATTAATAGCCATTTTTAATGCTCACAACTTATAGCACACTACCTAGAATTTAATAGTGGGAAGTATTGTTGTTATTGTTTGGTCTGTGCTTCAGTCACCTTACTTCTGTTATATTATTTAATTGTTATAAAAGTACTATTTGATATATTTATTTTAGTATTACAAATTAAGAAACCATGAGTTCAAAATAACTCATGCTTACACAGCTGAATAGAAACACAAATCTCATATCCATTCACCTATGTTATGTTCCTTCCCAAATATTAGATTAGTAAATATTTCTCGAACTTTTAAGATTAAAGGGATTATAGGAATGGGGAGACTCCATAGACTGCAAAAAGAAACCTAATTTTTCAAAGAGTATTTTTAAATTGCAGTTGATTTCCTTTTTAAAAAACCTTTGAATCTGATGTCTCTGTTTTGTTATAAAGAAAGTTAAATATAAATGAAGAGAAACTTACAAATTGGTTATAAACATAACTTTTGCTAGTGACTAAAACTTGGAACACGAGGGGTGTGTGTGTGTGTGTGTGTGTGTGTGTGTGTGTGTTAGAGATTATCCAGTGGACAAACTCAAACTCAGAGAAGGTAAGTTACTTGTCAATAGTCACACAGCTTTTCAATGCTGAATGTTGTATTCAAACTCAAAAGTGACTGATGTCTAAACTAGTATTCTTTTAGCTTTCTTCTTTGTGCTGTAATAACTTCAGAAAAAGTTTATGACTGTTGCAAATGTTCTTACTTGTCCCTCTCCCATGCAAAGTAAAATTTCCCTGGTTTCAAAGTAGTCCAAAGAGAGAAAAGTAGACATATTGCTATTGTTGGACATCTGACTTCCACCACAAGGAGGTTTGTTGACAATGGATGTTTAATACTTGACATTTATCTGCCATAAGAAAGTCTCATATTATTTAGAAAGAATGAAGATCTGTTACTTGCCTGGAGGCTTAAGTGGTTAATATAGAAGTCATTATTTTATGGAAAAAGAAATGTTCTATTCAACCAGCTCATCAAATTTATATATCTAAAGGACACATTGTGTTGGCACCCAAGGGCAAAGTAAAATGATTCTGTAAAAGAGTAAAAATGCCACTGCAATTTTTAAAAGATAAATCAAGCAAATAGTTCTACTACCTATTAAATTTTCGAACTGTTTTTCAAATTGGAGGATAATTCAGAATATCTGAGAGAATATAGTGGTCAAGGGAGCATAACCTCTGTGCCCTTCTATTCCATTCATCAGGATCAGAGTCTCTCACAATCAGAAAGTCACTAGTTCAACAGAGAATTTGCACGGAAACACCTGTGTACCTCAGCACTGAAAGTCAACACAAAACCTAAAATCTTAATTCCGAAGTTGCAACCTCACAGACCAAGGTGCCCCACAGATGTGTTCAATTAACCTACTTTGTGGGTCTACTCCATGTTGTCATGTTTCATATTTTATACTTTTGTTGCTAATATTTGTTTAAAAATCAAAATGTCATTATTTAAACTGATATAGCCTATTTATTTTTTTCTACTTTTGTGAATTCTGCCCCAAAGTCAGAGTCTGCCACCGGGGAGGAGGCTAAGAATAGCACAGTTTTGGGTTTTTTTTAATTGTTTCCTTTTTTCTTTCTTTCTTTAAAAGCTGTTATTTTACCTTGTTTTGCTTTTTCACTCCCTTCCCCCACCCTCATTTTTAGGCAGCTGATTATTTCTATGCTAGAACTGAGAGATGGGGAAGAAAGGGGCCAACACATTCTTATGTGAGCATTTATAATTTACATTAAAAACTTCTTAATTTGGCAAACATTCACTGATTCTTTCTAAGGTGAATTATTATTTTTTGGTTCCTTAGCATTTCCCTAGACCATATGCTGGACCCCAACTGCAGTTGCCCAGATGGCTGCTTATTAATGCCACTTATAGACTCCCAGGCTCAGTTACCTTGCTTATTTGTACAGCGCTCTTGGGCTAGATCCATTTCAAGGTGAGATGGATCCGGCTCACGCAAAACCCACCTACAGTGAAGCAAAGTCTATAGTGGAGCTTATTCTCAATCCCCCGCTTTTGTTCTACTACTACTTAGTTTGTTATGTTCTCATTTTTAGTTTGTTTTTATTCATACATGTTTGAGATACCATAACTTGCCTCCCAAATTCCAGTTCTGTGAGTTGTTCTTAGAAACTGTCATTTGGCCTAGAAGAGAGAAGAACACTTTATTAACTTTCTCTAATAAAATGTTCTTTATAACTTCTATTTTTCATTAACGTAAATAATAGCAGCAAATACTTATTGAGTGCTTTTTCTACATTAGGCATCATTTTAATTAAGTACACTGCATAAAATCACTAACTTAGTCCTTACAAAAATTTTATGAACTGGGTATGGTCATTTTGCCCATTCCACAAATTTGAAAACTGAGTATCAGAAAGTCTGAGTAAATTAATGAAGCCTACTGAATTAACAGTAACAGAGAGGGTGATGGAATCTATAGCTACTTAAACTCAAGATTTTGACTCACAATCACTCTACTGCACTGTCTCCTATCTCCCAATATCAATTGACAGTCATCTTGTAATTGCAAGTATTTTATATTTTAGAACATGTAACTTGTATGTGACGAGATCCTACCTTCCTTGAAGACATTCTGCTAAAAGCATTATAGGTATATCTCATTTAATTACCATAAATTGAGACTAAGTATCATTATTATTATTTCCAATTTATAGCTAAAAACTAAGACTCAGAGAGGTGCAACATTCTGACCATATGAACAGTCATTAGGTGGTGAATCCAAGGGTTGGAACCTGGCATTCTAACTGTACAAAGCTCCCCATAACTACTCTAGACTGCCTTCTTCTAGAATGCTGAAAATTCATTAATTTAAGACAGCAGATACAACTAGTTCTTCTATCGTACCTAAGAAAATTTAAGAGTCTGTTAAGATGCAGTGAATATATCAGTTTTATTTCAAGCTTTAGTTCAATTATATGAGAGCTGGTTATATAAGAAATGGGATCTTTATTGGACTACAGAAGGCAAGGTGAAAAGTATATATCAGTGTATCATCTCCCTCTCTCTATATGTCTAAATGATTAAAAGGTTTAATAAGTTTTATAATAATCATTATTGTAACACATGGCATTATCCTATATCATATGATAGAACGTTATGTTGGAATGTTTTATGTTATTGCAGCTAACTCTTCTAGAGCAACAGGACACCTTATTAGAGTGCAAATTAGAATTGCATTAATTGTTTTTGTGAATGCCTGCATCCTGCACAGTAACTGATATTAGCTAACTGAGACATACTCACTTTGCTTCCATAGTAACCTTGAAAAATACAGGTCTAATGCAGAATATGTCCCTGTGGCAGATGCTATTGGCTGCCTACTCAACAGCCATCTCCCTCCTTATTTCTTGACAACATACTCCAAAATGAACCAGGCACTAATTTGAAAAATGTTCCATGAAAGTAAGAATAAATCATAATGGGTGTAAGTATGACATAGCAATCTTAGTCTCCTTTGCTCTTCTTTCTTACAGATAGGGGTGGCCTAATGACACAGTTTGGGTTCATATAGTGCAAGTAATACATTCTATGAGGATTTCTGGAAGAAACTTTTCAAGTTGGCAAGAAAAACACATATGTGGAAAAAGATCACTTATAGCGCCTCTTCTTCTTTTTCCCCATTTTGAACGTATTTGCTTGAGGAAGTGGTGTTTGTAGGTCATGCAACATTCTTGGTATTTTTAGGCAATCAGTCTAAGCATGAGAGTCATACCTAAGCTTGGACTATTACTGTCATAAAAGACCCTATTCTTTGATAGCATGAGCCACTGCATGAAATTTGAATTCACTTGACTTCTTCCTTCTTGGTTTCTCTTTATTAAACATATATGAAGGCACTTATAAACTTAATCATTAAGAATAGTTTAGGACTCAAAAGGACATAAATCATGAATTCTCTATTGTAGCTCCACCTGGTAGAGTAGAGTAACATTCAACAAAATATTTAATCTCTATGCTCAGTTTCTTCACCTGTAAAATAGGTTGTCATTCCTGGCAAAGATTGTAGTAATTGTTACCTAAGATAATGGATACAAAGCAGCTGACACATAACATGTTTTAAAATCTATGACGGATTTTCTTTCTCTTAAACAATGGCTCAAATACTTTTCAAAACAATTATTGGAACTCTTTTTCTCAATTAGATATTACATAGAGGGTCATTACATAAACAGATACGGTTAGAACTGTTTTGGTTCACAAGTAAATGGGGACTTTCTTTCCTCCCCACCAAATTCCTCAGTGGGCCCTTGTGTTACTTCCACAGGGCTCTTGCAATGTTTAAAAAATAAAAACTCTTTCTAAGTAGCACAAATGTTCATTGAACTGTAACATTATAATTTCCTAAATTTTTAAAGTATATCTTTTGGAGAATTAAAGATGCCTTAGACAGCATAAAGCAACTTATGCTATCTAAAATTTACTCATCAGAAGAAAGGGTGATGCTTGGGAATTAGTCTTCTATTTTGACAAATTTTGATATTTAAGAGAACATGCAGTGATATGTCACATTGCACACACATGGAACACACACACAAACATGCATAGTCTTTAGATGTGTTAAACTTTTGAAGATTAAGAAGATAGCCAAGTGGTTGAGGTCAGTGGCTCACTCCTGTAATTGCAGCACTTCAGGAGGCCAAGGTGGGTGGATCATTTGAGGTCACAAGTTTGAGCCCAACCTGGCCAACATGGTAAAACTCCATCTCTATTAAAAATGCAAAAAATTAGCCTGGTGTGAGGGCTCACACCTGTAATCCCAAGGTGGCTGACGCAGGAGAATCGCTTGAACCTAGGAGCTGAAAGTTACACTGAGCGAAGATTGTGCAATTGCCCTCCAGCCTGGGTGAGAGCAATTAAAAGAAGAAGAGGAAGAAGAGGAAGAGGAAGAGGAAGAAGAAGAAGAAGAAGAAGAAGAAGAAGAAGAAGGCAGTCAAGTATGTGTAATTAAATAGATTAAAATAAATGTAATGATAATCTTGAATCACCTTGAAAAGACAAAGTTAGGCAGAGATTATTAGTGTAAACTATGTGCCAAAAGGTATATGTATATCCACTGCCTGCCTTATTGGCATAAAAACAAGTTTTCCTTCTACTTAATTTTTACTTTTTTGTTTTTACTTTTCAATTATAGTTTCTATTTTGACTTTTGTGTATTTAGTCTTAATTATTTTTGTCTATCACTCTCACTTCTCCCAACTGTCAGAGTATCTAGCAGTAGTCATTTATCTCCCTTGCTAATCTGGTGTCACTTTTTTGTTGCTACTCAATATAATCACAACAGTTTTGATTGTCTATAAAATGTGCATAAATAGGTTCTGAGAGAGGCTGAGAATTGAAGTAAAGTGCATCAGCAATTTTGGATCCTCAAAAGCCTATTTTTCTTACTTTCCTGGGTCTTGTAAATGTGTTTAGCCAGAGTTAACTGAGGAGTTCATTCATATTCTTACCCCTTTTTATATCAAACACTGAGACAGATTTTAAGACATCAGATGCTTTCTTATCAATGTTATAGTGCTGCTGTACACATTGAAGAAGCAAGTGTGCCCACAAGTCCATTGCTACCCTGTAGGCAAGAGAGAAGAAGACAGTAGACAGCACTAAAGCCAGTTGCAAGGGAGCCACAGATTTGGAAACAGGAGACCTCGGCTCCTCAGTCCTTCCAGCCTCTCACTAATTAACCTCTTCCTAATTAGAAATGCCATTTTTAATTACCATCATTTTCCTCCTTAAACGTGCTGAAAGCTAACTCTGTAAGACTCTGGGGTTCCATTATGTTACAACAGCTGTAAATTACCTAAATGATTAATACGGCCTCTTCTGATACCCCTGGTGGCCCACTCTCCCTGGAGAGCAACCATGTCAAACACAGAGCTCAGCATCGTGGGATGGAGAACATGTTCTTCAGGTTTCACTTAATAGAATGATCTAAAATGATGAGAGACTTGCTCTGAATGTGGTATACCAGGTGGTTACCAATGAAAGGCTGGGTCTCACCTAGCACAGAGAGCAGTGTAGATTTCTCTCAAACACTCTGTCTTGGAAGTAAAATCACCTTGCGGTGAAATGCTTATTACCCTCCTCCTACCCGTAAACACCTTTGTGCTGAGTGCTTTCGGGTACTAAATTGCGTTTCTTAGGGAGGGACCAGTGGTATAGCCTGCATGACATACCTCGTGCCTACCTTTCCCAAATGATCTTGCATAATGTTTGTTCCCCGTCCCCTGCCACTTTTTTATGTCCTCCATCCACACTGGTTTCCTAAATTGAGAATATCAAATTCCTTTCACCACCAGGACCTTTTGTCCACTCCATTCTCTCAAGTGCAAAGCTCTGCCTTCCTGTCTTAGCCTGATTACCTCCTGCCTAGCCCTACAATTCATGTTATGAACATCTTTCTTTATCTGCTCCCCTGCACAATTTGATAAATCCCCTATGTACTGTGCTTTCATATCTAGCCCTTTTGTGTCATTTATCAGGGTTGAAACTTAATGTCTATGTATTAGGCTATTTAAATAATTTTTGTTTTCCCAAGTCAGTCATTGGCTCTACGAAGACAGAGACCAGACAAGTTTTGTCCCATCATTTTGTTCCTACATGCTGGTGCTGTGCTTGATGCATAGTTAAGCTTAATAAATACCATTGAATGAATTAATAAGTGGGATATTAGTTCAATTGCAGAAATTTCCTGACAGCAGGGTTAAAGAAGACAAAAAACACTTTCAACTTGTCTGTCTACTAATCAGAGGCTATCTTTTTCATATAAATCTCTTCCAGAGATTTCATTATCTCTGTGATTGCTGAAGATGTCCATAAGTGTTTGCATTGTTTGTCTTATTCTTTTCAAATATCAGAGTTCACAAGATTCGGGAAATCATTTTTTTTCTCTAGGGTAGTAGGGGTAGGATGTCATGGTTCCAGCATATGGGATGGTTCTATAGTTAAAGAAATTTAAATAAAAATCACCATTCTGTCATTGGAGATATTCTAGCCCCCAGGATCTCAGTTTTCTTATTTGTTGAAGGGATAAATTACATTTTAAAATTATTTATCTCATGAAAGAGAATATGGTAAAGAAGTAACTATAGGTCCAGCATTCAGTAAATTACCTGACACACAGTCACACAGTCAATAATTAGCAAATCACGTTCCTTGGAGAGAAGGAAAGAAGAGTAAGGTACAAACTAACAACCTGTATCAATCATTGGAGTAGAGAGAATAATGGCCTCCTTCTCCCTCATGTACACATCTTAACCTCTGGAGCCTGTGAATATGTCGTGTTACATAGATAAGGGGAAGTGAGTTTGCTAATTGTCATATTTTGGACGTTTGTCTTCTGCAAATCTCATGTTGAAATGTGGTCCACAATGTTGGAGGCGGGGCCTTGGGGGAGTGTCAGGTTCACAGAGGCAGATCAGCTCCCTCATAGATGGCTTGGTGACCTCTGCATGGTAATGAGTGAGTTCTCATTCTATTAGTTCATGAAAGAGCTGGTTGCTTAAAGGAATCTGGCACCATGTCCCCACTTTTCCTTGCTCTCTCTTTCGCCATATGACAAGCCCACTCCCCTTTTGCCTTCCACCATGATCATAAGTTTCTTGAGGCCCTCACTAGAAGCAGATGCTAGCTAGCACTGTGCTTCTTTTATAGTCTGCAGAACTGTGAGCCCAAATAAACCTGTTTTCTTTATAAGTTACCGGGTCTCTAGCCCCGGTATCCTTTACAGCAATACAAAAAAGACTAATACATTAACGATTTGACTTTAAAGTAGAAAGACTATCCTGGATCATCTGGGTTAGACCCAATGTAATAAAAATTGGGTCTTTAAGTGTTTTTTTCTAAAATGTGGAGTTCGGAAGCAGAAAAGTAAGTGTGTGAGTGATACACTGTTGACAAACGCTCTGAGCCATTGTTGACTTTGAAGATGTAAGGAGGCTGTGAGCTAAGGGCTGAGGGCAGCCTCTAGAAACTGAGAAAGACAAGCAAAAGGATTTTTTTTCCTAGAGCCTCCAGAAGGAACGCTGCCCTGCTAACATCAAGGACAGCCTTGATTTTAGCCAAAGGCACATTTCATACTTCTGAATTCCAGAATCTAAAATACTACATGTACATTGTTTTAGAACACGAAATTTGTGGTAATTTTCACATCAGCAACAGGAAAATAATGTAATCATCCTCATTACTAACAGCAGAAACAACTCTCGGTCTCACTGTCTCCTCATATAAACGTATATGTGTGTGTTGTTATAAGTGCATATTTATAATTACAAACACGCCAATGGAAAGACACACCTATCCAAATGAAGAAGAGATAGTTAAATTATAAAGCAAAATGGAAAGCATTTTCTTTGGTGTTAGGAACAATCTTGATTCAGAGTGAATTTACTCTTCTCTTTGTACTAAGTTTTCTCAGTAAGCCAAATCCTACAACACTGTCATTAATCTGTTAATTGGGGCACTAATTTTATGGTGGGATCACTTTCTCACTATCAATCTTATTTCCTTCACAGAAGAGGCTTCCTTTCACCTTTGAGGTGAGCCTCAGCTGCAGAATTGTGTCCTTCATAAGGGAGAGGTCACGGTCAGCAGAAGGGAGACTCCATTAGCTGGACACATCTGCTTTCCAGGTGTCAGTAAATTCTATACTTGGCTCTTAGGTGCAAAGTTATACGTGCCATCAGTGAATAAATAGACCGGAGAGAATTAAATAGAGTTGATACTGGCTGGATGTCAGTCTCATATTAGAAAAGATAAAATATAGCAATAGAGGAGAGTTTACACTGCTCAACCTTATTGAATAATTTCATTCTTTCCTTGGTTACCAGCAGATGGAGAATATTCAACACAATTCAAAGGTAGAAGGGCATAATGACTGGAATACACTACATGATGGGTATGAAATAAATATACTTTGAGTGTTTTCTATAATAAAAGCTGAATTAGAAATAAAAAACACACTGGAAGTGATGAGCATATTCCACACCCATTTTGTTCTTATATTTTCTCATACTCACGACGTTTTGTTTTAATATAAAATGATTAGACTCAGATGTTATGTCTTGGTTTATAAATGCAATTTGGTGTTTCTCTATGTGATTAATGTATTACATTATTCGGTGTTGCTAAATATACAATCGAAAATGTAGACTTTTATGTAGATATTAGTTTTAACAATCATATATTTTTTTTATTTCCAGATTCTATTACAACTCCACTTCAATGTGGTCTCTGTTTTTCCAATATAAAATTGCTTTGTCCAAAGCACATTGTAACAATCATTGAAAGAAAAAGAAAAGATAAAACCTTATTATCTCCTCAACCTGACTTCATTTATCTTTTCTATATTTTCTTGTTTTATTTTAACATTTTCCCAAAATAGTTAACAAAATTATAACCAAGGAACAGTTTCAATAATTTTATTTTCTAAGATTTTATTATGAAAAAATGTCAAAGAAAAGTTGAAAAAATTTTACAGTGAACACACTTGAACCTACCACCTGAATTCTATCAATATCTTATTATGCTTGTATTAGCATATCTATGCATCTTTCTACTATAGGTTCCAATGTATAGTTATTTTTTCTCTTTTCACTTTGTAGTTTTTCCATGTAGCTGCAATTTCTTATCTATCATTTATAATGCTTGCCTAGCACTGATTCTTTCTTGTAAGCAAAGTAAAATATTCTTTTTAAATGTTATCGTAAATAACGTATTGAATTTAGAAATGGTTACCTTTATGAATAGCATTTACTTTCCAATTATACTTAATAAACATTGATTGAGAACCAATTATGAGCCAATCATTGTTAGATGTTATGGCTATGAAGATGAATGAAACACTTCTCTTTTTCATAAGGAGTTTGCTAATGCTAGGGGAGACTCCCATTTAATTTTATTTTGTGCAATGTAATAGGATAATTAAAATAATAAAGTATGTACAAGATTCAGATATAGTGCAGAAAGGGAAATTATCAACGTTCTCTGGCCTGGCCAGAGAAGACTTCACAGAAAATTTAACACCTTCATTTAAATTTGGAGAATGCAGTGGCAAAGAAGTTTGGTTACCTATCCAAATAGCTATCCACAATCCCCATTCTACCTCACCTTCTTTCTTGTTTGAAGTACGATTGGTTCGAAGTGTTCAGGAGACAGACTTCTAGCTCCAGCCCCAGTTCTAGTTGGTAAATTAGATTTTCTCTGAGCCAATCAGGGTGGATCATTTCCTTGATCAATGATAGATTTAGGTCTGTGCATGTAACATGATTCTGGATAATAAGACTAATTGAGAGGTTGCTGAGGGACTTTTGTAAAAGGTTCTCTTACTCCTTTAATGTAACAACCACAAAGTAATAATTCCTTATTCATAGCATATAGCACTTGCAACTAGGATTGCCATTTTGGGACCCTGAAAATATTTTTCTATCTTTAGTATATTCTCCATAGGTATAGTGGAAAGGGGTATAAATCTGACTCCTGGAGAATATCCATTGAATCAACCCATTTTAATCATCTCTGGATCCTGATTACCTCCAGACTTATTATTTATAAAAAACAGATCCCATTGTTTTTAAATGCTTTTAGAGTTGGGTTACAGTTGCATTGCATCTAAAGAAACAAAAAACAAAACAAAACTTGTTAAAACAAACACATCTGCTTAATGAATGAAGGGGGGATTGAGAGGTAGCATCCTAGGCAAAAGGGCACATGACAAATAAAGATGACACAGAGCCCTATTTATGGAAACATTAAACATCACCTAAAGCTCCATTTCTAAAATAAAAAGAGGGGCAGATATAAGGCTTGAGATAGTGAATGGTTGTTCTGGTGCATAACAGGGTAAAACTTTTCAACGTTTATGTGATCAAAGTAAAGTACATGTGGCTTGAGGCTTTTGAAATATCCTACTATCTTGAAATTGACACAATTATTGCCCTCATGATTTTGCTTTAGCCTGAAAATTTCAGTGTTATTATAGCTCTGGCACCAGATCATAAAATTTTAAATTAGTAACTCAGTAATTTCTTTTTCAAAGGAGAGCACTTTCTTGCCATATTAGACTTACAAAGTGTGCATAAACTCCACTTATATAATCCATCAGGGTGACATGATCACGGGGTATGATATTTCCCCAAAAAATGCTGCAGAATAATTGAAAGCAACATTCAATAATGCAAATATCATCAGAAAGAGGTAGGATGAGGTCATGAATCAAGCCCGTGGCCTTCTACTTATTTGTATTATCTTAATCAAGTTACCTAAACATTCCATACTCTAAAATAAGAAGTGCGTGCTAAAACACTTTCTTCTAAGAAATAAGTTGGGAAAAACAGGCTCACACAGACAGGTTAAGTGACTTAATTATTTACCTACCTTTCCGTAACTTTCCATTTTTTTCTCAATGAAAGTTATAAATTGACAAGATGGCAACCAAAAAAAAAAAAAAAAAAAAAAAAACCAGTACATTGCTTTTGGAAAAAACAAACAAACTAAAAGCCCCTGGGGTCCATGGGCTGACTATAACAAACAATGGATCTTACCTGGCTGAAGTAAGTGCTAATGTCCTTCAGTGATAGTCAACATCTATGCGAATTCACATCTAATGGTAGTTTTGGAGACTCACTAGTTAGTTTGGCAACCATGGGTTTATGAAAAAATAATGCATATCTGGTATTAACACAGACAGACAGACCCTGAGTTAGAACTCAGGATCTGATTTTTAGAAGCAAAATGATATAGTTTGCTTAAATCCCTGCCTCAGTTTTGACACGTCTAAGACATGACACTATTGATACTTAAATATGAATACCTATGGCAAGTTCTTTGACCATGTAAGTGTTCAAAGAGTGAGTCTGATCAGGCTTAATCTCCAAGCAGGCAGTCCAGACACTGGGATTCGATCCTCACCTCATTCTCCACCCAAACTGTGTGCCTCATTGACGTCTGGGACTGAGTGAAGGGAGCAGGTTGAAGAAAACCAAAAATACCAGCCATTAATGGGCGTATATTTTTCACAGTCCTCTAACGGCGTTTTCCCCTTTAAAGAAGGTTGCTATTTCTATCCTGTTTCAGATGAAATAAAACATAGAAAATGTGGGTGACTTGACTATTGTTGAGGCTCAGAAAATGATACCCCAAAATAAAGGCCTCAGAAGCAAGAGTTTCTCTCTGAGCTTCTTCTGTCCTCCTGTCTGTGGCCCCTCATTCTCTCCAGAGGCTAGCCATATAAACTAGAATCCCTCTTCCTCACAGTGGATCATGAAAACCAGAACCGCTTTTACCCAAAGCAAGTCATAAAACCTAAAAACGTTACTTTAATTCCCCCCTCCCAGTTTTCTGTATAAAAACTGGCCATTATAGAAATTTTCTGACCTACTTTGTTTAAGTGTAGGTCATAAGACCTTCCCATCCAGAAAGGGTCTTGCCTCATACCGGGAAGGAAGGAAGGCTTCACAAAGATGCCAAGATAAATCAAAACAGACAGGCTTTTCTGAGTTTTCCCACTCCGTCTATTAGCATTAGATCATACCCTTTTTGTCCAATCATATTTCTACAAGGTTGTTCATAGTATCTCAAACCAAGCATAAAAACCAACAGTTTCCCCTGTATCCTTGGGTCTTCATTCCGAAGGCTCCCAAGTCATGTCAAACTATGGCCAAATAAATTTGTCTGCTTTTTCTCCCATTAATCTGCCTTTTGTCAGTGATTTTCAGTAAACCTTCGGAGACCAAAGGGAAAACGACTTACATTATGGTAATACAATTAAGTAATTACTGCAGAAAGAATCTTTGTTAAGAGGGAGAGTTGAGAGAGAGACTAGGTGAGGCAATCCAAATAACTGACTGACGTGGAACAAGTTCCTTCATGACACTGCTATGAAGACTCGAAATCTGCACCTAGCACATTCTCGGTGGGCTGGCTAGATTTTGAATGTACTGCTTATGCAAAGGAGAAAAATATATGCATAACTCAAGGCATCTTCTAAGCCCAGCTGCAAGAGGAAGCTAGGGATGACAGTCTCTTCTCTCACCACAGGATAAAAGCCCTGTAGCCATGACTAATTGCACACACAGGAGCTGAGATCTGCAGAGCGCAGACATTCAGAGTAAAGTGGGTGGTTATATTCACAGAGAGTTACTTAGAGCAGTAGACAGTGAAAGACAGTGGGACATTTTTGTTCCAAGAATGGGAGGAATGTTGGAGCAGTGGGAGACAGGAGGGAGGTCTGGTTTTAGTGTCATTCAATTAGTAGTAATATACAAACTAGCCCCCAGGAACCAGGACTGCCCTGGTGTGCTTTTCATTGACAATATACTTGAAATTTGAAAGTAGCAGAGTAATATTCTCTCTCTCACTTTCTCTCTTTCTTCATCTCACTCATCAATTACCTGTAAAAAAAACTCTGTTTAAAAGCAACAGAAAGCAGCTTCTACCTCCCTTTCAAGTAGCTTTGCTAAATACCTCTCAGGATGAGATTGTCTTATCCGACAGGTAAATTGCCGTTCCTCTCAATCTGCAGAAAAATACACTCTCTCTACCTGACTTGACGTATCAACCTGCTTTCAAGCATTTCAAACTATCTATGAACATAAGAAAAGTGTGTTTGTATGTGTGTGAGAGTGTGTGGGTTTCCATTTCTCACTGCCCACATAACATTTCCCCAGGCATATCTTGGCATAAACCAAACAAGCAAAAGTTGCTATATTCCCTGTTAGATAGAGGTAAACATTGGAATAACGTCATCATTTTTATCTCATACGTTCTCGTGGAATTGACAACGTTGTCCTTCGGTGCTGGTTTCTGTGTTTGGATTTGCTTGTATCCTTTTCTACTACGTCTTAGGCCGTCTAAATCACCACAAACATTAATTACTTATGAATTTTTTAAATTGTTATTAAGTGTTCTACATTTTTCCACAGGGGATATGAGGTAGCTTTTGGATTATTTAAAAAAGGGAAATAATCCAACTCTAGGTGAAATATCTCTAAAATATATAGAAGCTAGTTTATTATCTAAATATTTAAGAAATTTGTAGTAAAGAAACTTTATTGAGTGCCTATAACGTGCCAGATGCATTGTAATAGTAGAGAGTACTGCCTTGTAAGTAATAGGGAACTTGGTACAAATTATCAAGCTAAATATTGTTTATCATATTGAGGACTCATAACAAATATTTGAGCTGAATATATTTACTCCAGTTTGGAAAGAAAAATAATTCTCAAAACAGACATTTGATATAAACATGTTATATCTATTTTGCAAATAAGCAAACTTATTTGCCCTGGTTCAATTACATGTAAAACAAAATCTGAACCCAGGCCTTATGAAGCAGAACCTACTCTCCATAACAATACACCATACTGCCTAATAGGGTGCCCATGCCTGACATTGGCAAAACAGTTTACAGAAACAGAAAACATTTTAGGCATTCACAATGCTTATGAGGACCTTAAAGGATATAGAAAGAGAGAATGAGGTTAAGTTTCTAAACTGAAGATATCCACAGGTAAATGAGATACATATGCTGCTCAACACTTACTCACATCAGCAAAGGTGTGATTGAAATAAGTAATATTCGTGGAGGATTGGGTGTCACAGATATAGAACTTCGATTCTTCTGTTTTAGTCTTCCTTAAAGTGTGCTTTGTGGAGTACTGGGTCCAATAGGAGATTGTGTCTTGTCAGGTTCCCTACAAGCAGATCCTGAGACTGGGATTTTCAAGAAGTGATTTCCTGGTGTAATGATCTCAGAACAACTCTGTACTGATAAGGGAGTGAGGGAAACAGGAGGGGTCAGGGGGCAAAGCAAAGGAAAGACATGGTTTTTACTGACATCTAGCCTCTCAGACTGATCTCAAAGGAAGCCCTGGAGAATGAAGGGCACCGAAAGTGTGAACAACTTTATGCCAGAAAGTTGGAGATTTGCACCCCCTGTTGCAGTCAGTCACTGGCAAATGATTAACGATCAGCTAACAACCAACAAAACAACCTGACTGGTAGAGTTTGCCGATTTTCATGGTACAAATACTCCTGTGTGATCAATGTCAAGTCACCAGCATTTGATATCACTGGATGCCGAGTTGGGAAGAGCACTTTTGGCTCTCCTGAGCTGGTGTGAGCTGAATGGATCCAGCAAACTACTGGCTGTAACCTCCTAGGCAATTCTGAGAGGGGCCTTCTACAAGTGTGAATCTTTGTAGTAAACACTCCCAGAAGCTAGGGGCGAGAGACATCAGCTACACAGAGTGTCAGGGAGGGCACCAGCAGTGTCTGCAAGAGGCATTCATAGTTGTTGGTTGCTAACTGGCTTTGTGGACAAATATGTCTATGTAACATTAAGTTGGAGGAAGATAAATTTATTTCTTTAGTGAAGAACACATCAGGTCCTTCAATATACTAGATTTTAATGTGCTCTTTCAGGATAATGAACTGCTTTATACGGTTTTCAAATTTAAGTTTATTTGATTTTTTTTTGGTCCAGATTATCTAATATGTCTGGTATTTTATGTAGAAAACAGACACACACACACACGTGCACACACACATTCTTGAAAGAGTGATTATTCCTTGTACCACCCGCATCAGAATCTGCAGGTTATTCAACCTGCAGAGTTTTAGGTCATACCCCCAAAATATTGAGTCAAATCACTCTTGCTTTGGCCTGGGGATCTGTCAGTGTAACAAGCACTTTGGGTAACTATGATATGCCCTGAAATTTGAGAACCTGGGTGCTGGCCGATATGCTTTTAATCTTATATACGCTAGTTAATCAGAAACTGCATACCTTGTGTTGAATGCTTTTCATTGAAGGGAGATTTGGTGATATGCAACCCACTTTCAGCTGTGACATGAATCTGCTCTAGAAAATCTGGTATGGAATTTACTGGAGAGTTGCCGCCCAACACACCAACTTCACATCCCTCTGCACGAGCCCTCAAGAGGTATTGCTTGACAAAAAAAAAATTGAGAGCTAAGTGGCAGGAAGAAGTTTGCTTTGAAGAGGTTTTGTTACTTTACCAAGATTATGTAAGTACCAAAGACAGACTTGAGAATTAAACCTAAGGTTTTTTTATAGTACAAAATCCATTATTTTGATACCTTACCATATCTTTGAAATATCTTTATTTAACTTTTTAAAGTAAATTGAGGACCCATGATTTTTCACATTCAAAACCTCCTAGTAACCCAGAACCTCAGTTAAAAAACAAACAAACAAACAAAAACTACAGTAGACAGAGATAATAATAGACTTCAATGAAGATTTTAATGAAAATATTTAAGAGAAGCTTTGAGAAACTACAATTATCTAGGGAGTACAATCAACACAGCCCACAAAATAGGACAAGACTTTTCTTTTTTGCTTCATTAGTAGTTTTCATTTGTTTGACCCATACCGTTAATTGCAACGAGTTAGAGCAAATGCAGGACGAAAAGTGAGGAAAATGTCAAGTTCTCTAAATTGTAATCTTTTGGGACATAACAATTACCACAAATTTCATTTGGTTGTTTGAGCTAGTGAGTATTATAATTTATGATAAAATATTCAGCAAATCACCTGCTGATTGAGACAGCTTGAGCAAAATAACTGGATTTTTCACAAAACAATTTTTATTCAATCAGAAAAAATATCCATTCAAAAAGACAAAATTATTTAAAATGAGATGTTTTGGTGAGGTCAAAGAGTGCAGCAATAATTTTCTGAGAAAGAGTATCTATTTTCAGTTGGGGATCTAGTTTTAAATGACTCTTTTAGCTCACTTTCAGGTGGAATGAGATTACATAATATGTATCTATTTTGGCAGGTTTTGAAATTAACGAGACTGTCTCAGAATGGAGATGATGGTTAAAAAGAGCATTAATGTTCACAAAAACCTGCCATTTTCTTTCTTTTTTTTTTTAAGGAAAGGAAATGCTTAACAGGAAATGTCAACCAATGGATTACTGATTGGAAAGCATCACACTGCACTGTCACCGTGCACTGTCTAGTGGACACTAGAATCGAGATGACCCCCAGTGAGTCACACACCTGTGTTATCTGCTCCCCTTGAGTGTGGCTGGAACCGACTTGCTTCAAACCAATGTAATATGGCAAAGGTGGAAGGATTTTACAAGTGTAATTAAGGCTGAAAGTCACTTGATTTTGAGTTCATCAAAAGCTAAGTAATTCTGGGTGGGGTTGACTTAAGTGAAAGCCTTAAGAGAGATTTTCCAACATCAGCCAATATGTTGTAAGTGGTATGTGGCAAGACCAGTGGCAGGGAAGTGCAAAAGTTTCTAGGAAACGAGAGTAATCCCACTGACAGTAAGAGAACAGTGACCTCAGTTCTACAAATGCAACGAAAGAATCAAAACACTACCAACAATCAATTGAGCTTCAAAAAGGGCTTAGAATTTTTTTTTAAAAAAATGAAGCTTGGTTGACATTTTGATTACAGCCTTGGGAGTGCTTTTATAGAGAAGTCGTATAAAAGCTGGTCAATGTTCAGACTCATGAACCGCAAAAATACTAATACAGTTTTGCTATTTTTAGCCACTGAGTTTTAAGTAAATTACTGTGAAGCAGTAGATAACTAATGCACACTACTTGAAACCATTAATGCATGCTCTTCAAGAGAAAGTTACAAAAGAAGGTCTTCCTATGGAACATGAGACCTGTTAGTCCTCCATAACCTTCTTCTGTGTTGTTCCCAAAGATGTGCTTTTTGCTCTTACCAGCTGAGCTATTTGTAGTTTGTATTTATTGCTCTTTTACAACTCAGAATATACATGTACTACTTTTTCAGGAATGCCCTTTTCCATTGTGTTAAACCTTCATAACTCAGCTTTAGCAGACATCTATTCTTTTGGCTTAAATACTATGTATTCATTCTGATTTTTTTTTTTTCATGTACTTCTGTCCCCAGTTCTGAGTTCCTATGGTTGACAAAGAACAAACTCCACTGTGGGTTCAAAGGAAAATAAAGCAACTTAGTTCTCCGATATTGTTGGACATGTTGTTAAATAAACGTGAGGGCTATGAGATAGTGGAGCAATGGCAATTATTGTGATGTTCATGAAAATATATCCATCACGAAAGTGGTTACAGAATGAATCATCACATCTCCTTGGCTACAAGGATTGGGTTAGATATGGGCATATAGTTCTATCATCATTAGTACTCCTCAAATCAAGCACTTTGGAGAACTATTTAAAGGAAAGGGTTCCTGATTTTTCCATAACTGTAGGAAGTTCAGATACAAACATAGGACTCTTTGGTATCACCTCTTGTAATGTGACCAAAAAAAAAAAAATGTATAACAGGAGAAGACAGAAATAATGACTGCATGGAGAAGTGGACTTCTCAGAAATATCATATGGGTATATACATAAGTCATGCCTGCATCTGCTCTTGGATAATCAGTCATCTTTAATTTTAACTGTGCAATGTAAACCAAAGTTGATGATCTGTACCACCAAAGTTAAATTATTACGTAAGTATTTACTTAGCAAATGTTATTTGCAAGGCTCTATTAGACATATTGCACGGCCATTCAGTTAAGTTAGAAGTAGTCACTGCTTTTGTGGGATCATAAAGTCACTATAAAGGGAGCGCATAATTTTGAAAAAACTAACAGTGATTAATGCAAAATATCGTGAAGGAAAAGTAAAGAAGAGCTGAAAAATGACTGGAAATTAAAATATTTGAGAAGAAGATAACATTTGATCTAGGGATGAAAAAGATGGAAAGGATTTTAACATATGAAAATGCATAAGGAAATTGACTCTCTGTTTAGGCAATGTTGTTAATAAACATGAGGGCTATGAGATAGTGGGGCAATGGCAATTATTGTGATGTTCATGAGCACATATCCATCAGGAAAGTGGTTACAGAATGAAAACAGAAAGGCAATTTGGAACTCCATAAGGGCTTACTGTTACATACAAGGGATTTAGACACAATGCAGTAAGATCAAACATTTATAGGTATTTTAGGTGGAAAGTTTAGCCTCAGATGTGCTCTAGGAAAATGGTTCTTTAACTTTAATGGATATTGAAACAACCATATATACCTATTAAACACATAGATTTTCTGATCCACCTAAATATTCAGATTTATTAAATCTGAGGTTGAGCATATAAATATGCATCACTATGTACTCAAAGAAGAATGAACATCAGTAAATCATTCATGTCCCAAATCAAAAAAACTGAAAGAATGAATGAAAATGCTATTTATAACTACTTTGTGATAATAGACATACTCTGGGACTATTTTCAGTTAATCAACATGTGTCCTATCCTGGTTCAAATTCCTCCAAATGCAGAGCCTGAGACAAAAACTTGGGGCCAGCTAGTTTGTTGGGAGGCAGAACGGTGATAGAGAAGATGAAGAAAAGGATGGAGAGAGAGTGGTGAGCTGATTCATGTTGTGGACAGATTAATCACACCAGGAACCTGTAACTATGTTGCTTTAGGAAAATCATACTGATGGATGTTTGCTAGAATTTGTATGTAGTGCCTTTTTAGAGAGTCTTATGAATCGTAAGGTTTCTAACCAGAGATGATGGAGAAACGATTAACTTATTAATAAGAAAATCTGAAATTGAGAAGTTGATTGTTCAGGGAAGGATAAGTTTCATATTTGAATGAAATGAATTAGAAGTAGTAATAAGTGCAAAGATGCAAGTCTGGAAGAAGAAATAAGGGTGGGGATGTAAATTCTGAAGACTTTTACAGAAGCATGGTAGATGAAGTCCCATGAACTGATTACATGACTCCAGAAGAAATAGAAAAGAATCTGGAAAAAGGAAACCATCAGTGATGAAAAAGAGACATGAGGACAAATCTGTCATTCTAACTTTCTGGGGGCAGGGAAGGGATATCTCTTGAATTCTTCTTTGCTTTGGACGTCTGACCAACCAGGAAGACAGAATCACCAACTACTAATTAAAAGTACTGAGAGCAGGAGGTGTCTTGCTTTCTAGGTGGGGCAGGAACCTTAATTTGTAAGCAATATAAGAAAGCACCCTCAATACTGGGTTTTCAATATTTTTGCTTCTCTTAGTTAATTGTAGCTTCTTGGAAAGGTGTTCCACTAACAGGGAGAGACCACGCTGGTGAAACTCAATCTGCATATAAAAGTACATTTGGGTCAATCATCCTACAATCTCAATCTTGGGTCATGGCATAGAGGCCACTTGCCCATGGAAAGGTGGTAGAGGCCTTGTCTTTTGTGGAAGTATCTGCAGAGGCCACATTGACAAAGGCCACTACATAAATACTGCAGGTGGCGGTTGAAATAACTACTCATAATATTTGGATCTATGCCTTTCCAAATGTTTTCTATGTATTTATAAATGTATATAACTTAAAAACTGGCCTAGCCTACTTTTGTCCCCATCTCCTATACTTTACCTTATTTCATAACCCTGCTTTTATATTATTGAATATAAGTATACTCTGTTAGTCTGTTCTCACACTGCTAATAAACACATACCCAAGACTGGGTAATTTAAAAAGGAAAGAGGCTTAATGGTCTCACAGTTACACATGTCTGGGAAGGCTCACAATTATGGCAGAAAGCGAAGGAGGAGCAAAGGCCAGTCTTACACAGTAGCAGGCAACAACTCATGTGCAGGGGAAGTATCCTTTTATAAAAGCATCAGATCTCATCCACTCCTGTGATGTAATTACCTCCCACTGGGTCCCTCCATCCGTATGTGAGGATTTTGGAAGGTGCAATTCAAGATGAGATTTGAGTGGGAACACAGCCAAACAATATCAATACCAATTTTTCAAAATTGTGTAAAGTTGTATTCTCTGGATGTATGAAACTATGTTTAGAATCCTGCTGTTACATTGGACACTTTTATTTGAAATTATTTTGAACTACTAATTTTTATAATTTAAGGAGAATAAAACAGTGATAAGATGTTTAGTTCTTTCCCATCATATTTACATTTTAGGTACTGTTGTTTTTAGGAAACAAAGATTTTAGTTCACCACAAAAATAAATGTAGGTTTCAACCAGAAGAATAAAAAAGAATTTTGTTTCTAAGTGTATATGTTTGTTTACTTTTTTTTGGAAAAAATGTCTTTTTGCATTCTATATGTTTCTCTATATTAATGAGGGTCTCAGAGTTGAAAAAAGGGTTACTTACAGAAGTGTGAGTGAGATTTGTGAAATCCACAAGGATAGTGAATTATCCTGTGTAACAGTGGAGTGCCAGTGGAGCATCTTTACAGCCCCTAGTCTGTAAAGGAGGAGGAGATGGAATCAGCAAACAGAAAGCTGGGTGGATAGGTGGGGCTCCGGACCTGCAAATTTAGGTTATTGGAACTCCTCCAAGAGGCAGCTGTGAAGATTGGTACTCTTGCTTCATGTCCCTTGTTCTCTCCAATCTACTGCCAGTACTCTACCCGATTTCAATGGAAAGGCAGAGGGCAACGTGAATACTTGGTTTAAGCCAATCTCCTGATCTCCTGGGGTGGGCTTGGGACAGTGAAAAGGAAACAGAAGGATAGGGTGAAGGAAAGGGAAGAGAACTTGCTTAGTTCCTTTAATACAACGAGCAAATAAAGTACTATTAATATAAATAAAATTATGGGGTTGAAACATTTTATCCCTTAGTAAATTGTATGGGATAATTGAGTTATCAATCCTTGCAAACAATATTCATATGTTAGTCTTTTATTCATTCAACAAGTTCTTCTCTCAGACTCTAAAAGTTTTATTCTCTAATAGCATCAGTGGATAGTGTTCTAATTCTTTCATTTTATTAAAAAAACTATGGAGGAATACTAATGTTATGGGGTATGTCCTGTTTCATTTACTTCTGTACTATCACTTCTTCAATATCCCTCTATAGAGTTGATGCTTAGGAGGTATGTGTTCACTTACACATTTGTTCTCCAAAGTTTATATTTTAGGTGATTTTTTTATATTTAAAAAACAATAAAATAAACACCCATATGCAACTTATCTATTTTCCCTAAATATTAATATCTTGCTACATTATCAGTATTTCTATATGTGTATAATTTTATTTTAATTAATTAATCAACTATTTTGGTTGAATTATTTAAAATTCAGTTGATACCACCACAAAAATCCTAAATACATTAGGATGTATTTTAGGAGATGCATCCATCTCCTAAAATAAGGACAGTCTCATATACAACATAATATAATCATCATATCTAAAATATTGATAATAATTTCAGAGTATATCCTAATTAATAGCCTACATTTCTCTTTCCACAAGTGTCTCTAAAATATCCTTAGTACATGTTTAAAAATCTAGGATTCTGCCAAGGATCATACATTGTATTTTAACTTTTTTATTGATACATAATTGTACATATTTATGGTGTACATTTGATATTTTGATACATGAAACAACATGTAATGACAAAATCAGGGTAATTAGAATGTCTATTACCTTGAACATTTATCATTTCTTTGTTTTGGGAACATTCCAAATCTTTTTCACCTATTTTAAAATACAAAGTAAAATAGAATTACAGTCACTCTACTTTGCTATCAAACACTAGAATGTACTCCTTCAATGTGACTATGTCTCTGTACCTATAAACAACCTTTCTTCATCACCTCCACCCCCTACTCTTCCCAGACTTTGATAATCACCATTCTACTCTTTACCTTCATGAGATAAACCTTTTTTTAGCTCTCACATATCACTGAGAATATGCAATTTTTGTCTTTCTGTGTCTAGTTTACTACACTTAATGCAATGGCCTCCTGTTCCCTCCATGCTGCTACAAATGACAGAGTTTCATTCATTTTTTTTTTTTTTTTTTTGAGACAGAGTCTCGCTGTGTCTCCCAGACTGGAGTGCAGTGGCGCTATCTCAGCTCACTGCAAGCTCTGCCTCCCAGGTTCATGCCATTCTCCTGCCTCAGCCTCCCGAGTAGCTGGGACTACAGGCACCCGCCACCACACCTGGCTAATTTTTTGTATTTTTAGTAGAGACGGGGTTTCACTGTGTTAGCCAGGATGGTCTCAATCTCCTGACCTCGTGATCCACCCTCCTCGGCCTCCTAAAGTGCTGGGACTACAGGCGTGAGCCACCGCACCTGGCTGGTTTCATTCATTTTTATGGCTGAATAATATTTTCTTTTATATGTATACATAAAAGAAACTATATACACACAAACATGCACACACAAACGCACGTACACACATACATACATGCTGCAGTTTCTTTATCCATTCACTCACTGATCAACACTTAGGTTGATTTCATATCTTGGCTATTGGGAATAGTGCTGTAACAAAAATGGGAGTGCATATCTCTCTTTGATGCACTGATTTCCCTTCTTTTGGACTGATACCTGGCAGTGGGATTCCTGAGTTATATATTAGATCTACTTTTAGTTTTTTGAGACATCACTATATTGTTTTTCCCTAGTGGCTGTATTGTATTAATTTACGTTTCCACCAATAGTTTACTAGCATTTTCCTTTCTCCACATCGACACCAGCATCTACTACTTTTTGTCTTTTTAATAGTAGTCACTGTAACTGGGGCAAGATAATAGCTCATTGTGGTTTTGATTTGCATTACACTGATAATTAGTGATAATGAGCATTTCGTATATACCTGTTGGCCATTTTTCACGTTTTCTTTTCAGAAATGTCCGTTCAGATCTTTTACTCATTTTTTGGGGGCAGTTCATGTTTTTTTGGGGGGTTATTCGTGGGGTGTTTTTTGCCACTGCGTTGTTTGGCTTGAATTTCTTAAATATTCAAGTTATTTATCCCTTGTCAGATGGTCAGTTTGCAAATATTTCTTCTATTATATAGGTTGTCTCTTCATTCTGTTGATTGTTTCTTTTTCTTTGTGGAAACTTTTTAACATCTTATATATAAGATTACATGTAATGTGAGATATAACAATTTATTTTGCTTTTATTGACTATTTTTTATATCTTACTCAAGAAACATTTGCCCAGAGCAATGCCCTGAAGTGTTCCCTCCATGTTTTTATCTAGTTGTTTCATACTTTCAAGTCTTATATTTAAGTCTTTAATCCATTTTTATTTGAGTTTTGCATATGGAGAGAGATAAAGGTCTAGTTTCTTTCTTCTGCAGATGGACATTTCTGTGTTCTCTATTCTGTTCCATTGGCTTATGTGTTTAGTTTTATGCCAGTGCCATGCTGTTTTGACTAGTATAACTTTGTAGTATATCTTGAAGTCAGGTAATGGAAAGTCTTCAACTTTCTTCTTTTTGCTCAGGATTGCTTTAGCTATTCAGGATCTTTTGTGGTTACATAGAATTTTCAGATTTTTGTTCACATTTCTTTGAAGATTGTCATTAGTATTTTGCCAGAGATTGCACTAAATTTGTAGATCACTTTGGGTAGTATAGACCTTTTATCAATATTGATTCTTCCAAACTATTAGCATGGAATATCTCTCTATATTCTGTGTTCTCTTTGATTTATTTAATCCATGTTTTATAGTTTTAATTGTAGAAATATTTCACTTCTTTCGTTAACTGTATTCTTTAGGTATATTTTTTGTAACTATTACACATGGACTGCTTTCTTGATTTATTTGAAAAATAATTGATTGATCACTGTTAGAGTACAGAAACACTACTGAGTTTTGTACGTTGAGTTTGTATCCTGCAACTTTACTAAATGTATTTATCAGTTCTAAGAGGATTTGGTGGAGTCTTTAGGTTTTTCTAAGTATATGTTCTTGTTGTCTGCAACAAAGCTAACTTGACTTATTCCTCTACAATTTAGATAACTCTTTTTTATTTCTCTTGCCTAATTGCTCTAGCTAGGACCTCTGGTACTGTTGAATAGAAGTGGTGAAAGTGGGCATCCTTGTCTTGTTCCAGATACTGGAGAAAAAAGACTTTCCATTTTTTCCTCATTCAGTATGATGTTAGCTCTGAGTTTGTATCACATAAACTTTATTGTTTTGAAGTATGTTGCTTCTATACCTAATTTGCTAAGAGTTTTTATCATGAAGGGATATTAAATTTTGCATCGATTAAATGCTTTTTAAATCAATCAATCGATTTATTGAAAGTATTTCAATCAATGCTTTTTCAGCATTGATTTGTGTTTGCTGAACCATTCTTGCATCCCTGGGATGAATCCCACTTGATCATTGATATGGTTTGGCTCTGTCCCACCCATATCTCATATTAAATTGTAGTTCCCATAATTCCCATGTATCATGGAAGGGACCAGGTGAAGATAATTGAATCATGGGGGAGTTTACCCCATCCTGTTCTTATGATAGTGAATTAGTTCTCACAGGATCTGAATTTGTAAGGTGCTTTTCCCTCTTTGTTCGGCTCTCATTCTCTTTCCTGCCATACTGTGAAGGGGTGCCTTCTGCCATGATCGCAAATTTCCTGAGGCCTCCCCAGTCATGCAGAACTGTAATTCAATTAAACCCTTTTCCTTTATAAATTGTGCAGCCTTGGATATTTGTTCATAGCAGCATGAGAATGGACTAACACAATCATGATGAATTATATTTTAAATTGGTTGTTGAATTTAATTCGTTAGTATTTTGTTGTGAATTTTTGCATCTATGCTCATCAGATATGTTGGCCTAGAGTTTTCTTTTGTGGTTGTATCCTTGTCTAGTTTGGGTATAAGGGTAATGCTGACCTTGTAAAACAAGTTTTGAAATATTTTCCCCTTTTTGAGTTTTTGGATTAGTTTAATTAGAATATGTATTAGTGCTTCTTTAAACATTCGGTAGAATTCAGCAGTGAATCCATCAGGTCCTGGGCCTTTCTTTGATGGGGGACATTTTATTACTGCTTCAATCTCATTATACGTTATTGGTCTGTTCAGGTTTTCTCTCTTCATGGTTCAATCTTGGTAGGTTATATGGCCTAGGAATTTTCCCATTTCTTCTAGGTTTTCCAAATTGTTAGGATATAGTTGTTCATAACATACCCTTTGTATTTATGTGGTACCAATTTTAATGTCTTCTTTTTAATCTCTAATTTTATTTATTTGGTTCTTACCTGTCTTTTTCTTAGTCTAACTAAAGGTTTATTGATCTGTTTATCTTTTCAGAAAACCAAACTTTGGTTTTATTAATGTTTTGTCCGTTTTTTGTTTTGATTTTTTTCTTTTTATTTCTACTCTGATCTTTCTTGGTTCTTTGTTTTCTGTTAATTCTGAGTTTGGTTTATTCTTGCTTTTCTAATTCCTTTAGGGACATAATTAGGTTGTTTATTTAAAGTATTTCCACTGTTTCCATGTAAGCATTTATTGCTATAAGCCTTCCTTTTACAATTGCTTTTCCTGTATTCCTTAGATTTTGGTATGTTGTGTTCATTTTTTGTCAAGACATTTTTAATTTCCTTTTTCATTTCTTCATTGCTCTGTTTGTTGTTCAGGAGCATGCTGTTTAATTTTTATGAATTTGTACAGTTTCCAAAGATATTTCTGTTATTGATTTCTAGTTTTATTTCATTGTCATCAGAAAGATACTTGATATGATTTTGATTTTTTAAAAAATGTGTTAAGACTTGTTTTGTAACCTAACATGTGGTCTGTTCTGGAGACTGCTCCATATGCCATTGAGAAAAATTTGTGTTCTTTAGCTGTTGAATAGAATGTTCTGTAAATGTCCATTAGTTTCATTCAGTTTAGGATGAAGTTTAACTCTGATTTTGTTGTTATTGTTTTTCTCTCTGGATGATCTGTTCATTGCTGAAAGTAGGATGTTGAAATTCATTATTACTATTGTATTACAGTCTATCTCTCCCTTAGGTCTTTTAAGATTTGTTTTATATGTTTGGGTGCTCCAGCATTGAGTTCGTATATATTTACAATTGTTCAAATCTCTTGCTGTATTGACTCCTTTATCATTGTATAACAGCGTTCTCTTTCTTTACTATTATTAAAGTCTGTTTTTATAAAATATAAGTATAGCTACTCCTGTTCTTTTGGTTTTCATTTAAAGAGAGTATCTTTTTCTATTCTTTACTTTCAATATGTGTGTGCCTTTATGAGTAAAGTGAATTTTTTTGTACACGGCATATAGCTGAGTCTTTTTAAAAATCCATTTAGCCACTGTTTGTGTTTTAATTAGAAAATTTAATTCATTTACTTTCAAGGTTATTATTGACAGATAAGGGTTTACTACTGCCATTGTGCTATTTGGTTTTTGGTTGTTTGGAGACCTTTATGTCCTTTTTTCTCTCATTTGCTGTTTTCCTTTGTGGTTAAGTAATTTTTCTTTAGTAGTATATTTGATTTTGTGCTATTTTTTTCCAGTGTATCTATTATAGGTTTTTGATTTGTGATTATCATGAGGCACACATAAAACCATCTCATAGTTAAAACATTTATTTTAAACTGATAATGACATAACTTTTACCATAAAGAGGAAGTAACAGACACCATCTCTATACTTTAATATCATCCCCCAGATTTTTACTTTTCATATTTCAATTGACATCTTTTTATATTGCCGATCTCTTAACTAATTGTTGCAGTTGTATTTGTGGTTGTTGTTGTTTGTTTTTTGAGACTGAGTCTTGCTGTCTCACCAGGCTGGAGCGTAGTGGTGTGATCTTGGCTCACTGCAAACTCCACCTCCCAGTTCACCTCACCTCCTCAGCCTCCCAAGTAGCTGGGATTACAGGCATGTGCCACCACGCCCAACTAATTTTTGTATTTTTAGTAAAGACAGGGTTTCACCATGTTGGCCAGGCTAGTCTCAACTTCTTGACCTCGTGATCCATCTGCCTCAATCTCCCAAAGTGCTGGGATTACAGGCGTGAGCCAAAGCACCAGACCTGCAATTGTTATTTTTAACATTTTTATCTTTTAGTCTTCATACATAAGATACAGTTGATTTACTTATTCCAATTACAGTATTAGAGTATTTTAAATTTGTCTATTTTCTTCTTTTACCTGGGAGTTCAATGCCTTCAGACGGTGTCTTGCTATGTGCTAGTGTCCATTTATTTTAGACTAAAGAATTCCCTTTATCATTTCTTGTAAGATATGTCTGGCGTTGATGAATTTCCTCAGCTTTTGTTTGTCTCAGAAAGTCTTTATCTTTCTTTCATGTTTGGAGGTTAGCTTTGCTGGGTATTCTTGACTGAAAATATTTTTTTTGTTCAGTGCTTCAAATATAATATCTCACTTTCTCTTGATCATCAGGGTTTCTGCTGAGAAACCTGCTGAAAGCCATATTGTGACTCCGAAGATTGTGACTTTTTTTTCTCTTACTGCTTTGAATAGTTATGTGTTTGATCTTTGTTAATTTGATTATGACGTGCCTTGGGGAATTCCTCTTTGGGTTGAATTGATTGGTGATTTCTGAGCTTCCTGTGCTTGGATGCAGTCATTTGTCTCCAGATTTGAAAAATTTTCAGCCACTATTCCCTTAAATATGCTTTTTAGGACTTTTTCTTTCTCACCTCCTTTGGGAGTTCCTAAAAGGTAAAGGTTAGTTTGTTGGTGATGTTTCACGATTCTAGTATGTCTTCTTCACTTTGTTTATACTATTTCCTTGTTGGTTCTCTGATTGGATAATTTCACATGTTCTGTCTTCAAGCTTGCTAATGCTTTTCATTGTTTGATCAACAAAGCTTTTTACAATCTCTTTATCTCAGTCATTATATTTCTTATTTGTAGGTTTTCTTTTTTTAAATGTTTGTATTTCTTTGTTGAATTTTTTATTTTATTCCTGGAATTAAGAAAATTATTTCATTTTCTATTCATATTTTCTTGTGATATCCTGGACTTCTTTTAGAAGACTATTCTTAATTCTTTATCAGACATTTTCTAGACCTTCAGTTCTACTGGGTCTGTAGCTGGAGTTTTGTTGGCTTCTTTTGGTGTTGTCAAATTTAATCAAGTTCTCACTGTTCGTGTGTCTTTACATTGATACCTGTGCATTTGAGAAGACAGTCACCTCTTCCAGTTTTTGCAGGGTTTTCCTGGTGTTGTTAGACATTTGCTAAATTTGGAACTTAAATGCTGGTCCATTGTGGCTCACAATTCTGGGGAAGAATTACAGTGAGCACCAGAGCTGAAACATTGTGCTGGAATGAACTCATCGTCTTCCCATTGTTTCCCAAAGTGGTGAAGATTATAGTGAATATCAGGATTTACACACTGTTCTGAAACTAAATTGTTGCCCTTCCTTGTTTCCCATTCTGAGGAAGACCTATAGTGGACACTGGAACTTAAATGTTGCCCTCAAACTATATTGTTACCCTGTCATTGTTTCCCAGTCTCAAAAAAAGTTAGAGGCACCTGAACTTAATCTTGACCTTTTAGTTGTTTCTGGGCCAGGGGAAGACTCCAGGTAAAACACCCAGGTTTTGTGGAAAATCTGGCCAGGGATTTGGATCTTCCTGTGGATTGTGTTCCCTGCAGCACTATGGTACAGGCCAGTCTCTTCAGTGTGGCATCCCTGTTGATCCTAGTGCAGAGCAGTCACCAATATCTACATACTAATCACTGCAGTCAGCATCCCAATCTTTATTCCCAATTCATTCTAAGTAGTTCAGAGCTCCTGGACTCCTAATGGTTATTTTGGAATGAGACCAAAGTGGGCTTTCATGAAGATTTCCAAACCAGTGCACAGATTGAACATCCACTTTCAATTCTTTCCTCTCACCTTGGAAAACATAAGTTTAGGGAAATTCTTTGTGAGTAGCATTATGCTGGCTTGTAGGAGGGGGTGGCACACTTTGAAATGACTGTTTTTCTTATTTGTGACTTGTCTTGATTTTGTAATCCTAGAATTTTCTCTACTTTTGCCCCAAGTTCTGCCAAATTCAGAGTGGTATTATTGTCTTTTATTTATTTATTTATTCATTTATTTATTTTGACAGAGTCTCACTCTGTCACTCAGGCTGGAGTGCAGTGGCAGGATCTCGACTCACTGTAACCTCCCTCTCCCGGGTTCAAGCAATTCTCCCACCTCAGCCTGCCTTGGCCTCCCAAAGTGTTGGGATTACAGGCATGAGCCAACACATCTGAGTGGTATTATTATCTTTGAATAGCTTCTCATTGTATGTTTGTGGGGTAGGTGATGCCAAGAAATATTTTATTTCACCATCTTGCTGATTACAGGATCACACACTGCATTTGTGTGTGGGTGTGCATGTGTGCGTGCGTGTGTGTGTGTATCTGCCTCTTTATTTTAATAGAATAAAAGCCCTGTCTTTTTTTCTTTGTTGCTTGTTTCTTATGACATTGACTTTTTTTTTTTAAAGAACACAGGATAGTTGTCTTATAGAACATCCTACATAGTAAATTCATAAATCTACAACTGATTTCTAAAATCTCAAAATGCTTAATATTTTAATTCTTATATTACAGATTGAATGATAATTATATACCTCAAACCACATTATACAAAAAAGACAAAGTAATAGGAGGAGGAAAGAAACAACTTTATAGTCTGTCAGCAATCAAAAATCCACTAGTCAGTCAGGCCTGGTGTCTCACACCTGTAATCCCTACACTTTGGGAGACTGAGGCAGGTGGATCACTTGAGGCCAGGAGTTTCAGATCAGCCTGGCCAACACGGTAAAATCCCATCTCTATGGGGGGAAAAAAAATTAGCTGGACATGGTGGCACATGCTTGTAATCCCAGCTACTTGAGAGACTGAGCCATGAGAATCACTTGAACCTCAGAGGTGGAGGCTACAGTGAGCCGAGATCAGGCCACTGCCTTCCGGCATGGGCAACAGAGGGATATTCTGTCAAAAAAAAAAAAAGCCACTAGTCAAGAAATTAATTTACTCAGATGTTTCTAACATCCAACTTAATGTGTTTTTTGTTTGTTTTACTTTGTTTTTGAGACCGAGTTTTGCTCTCTCGCCAGGCTGGAGTGCAGTGGCATGATCTCTGCTCACTACAACTTCTGCCTCCCAGGTTCAAGCAATTCTCCTGCCTCAGCCTCCCGAGTAGCTGGGATTACAGGCGCACGTCACCAGGCCCAGCTAATTTTTGTATTTTTAGTAGAGGTGGGGTTTCACCATGTTGGCCAGGATAGTCTTGATCTCTTGACCTTGTGATCCGCCCGCCTAGGCCTCCCAAAGTGCTGGTATTACAGGCGTGAGCCACTGCGCCTGGCCCAGCTTAATGTTATGATATGATTAGAATAAACTGAGTTACGTGGAAACAACAATGACCATAAATCAGTGATTCTAAATATAAAACAATGAACTTTCATAATTTTTCCAGTGGGAATCCTCTGATATTGCCTTTTCCAAAGTTAAGTTAGATTTCTAGATGTTTGAGGGGGTAACAAGATGGCATGATCTTTAGTTAGGTGTTGAGAATGGCATTAATAATGTATTTGAGGACCTTACCAGTGCTTAATAAATACTAAATAACTTTTCTCTTTCTCACTAATCCATACAATATTCATTTGTTAGCTTATTCAGAAAAATTACACACGTTAAAACATTTAATCATAAAGCGATCTTATAAATTTGCATTACTATTATTTTCATTTTAAATATAAAGAAAGCAAAGTTCAGAAAGAGTAAACAACTGGTCCCAAATCAGCCTGCTAGTTCTCAAACAGGCACGACTAGATTCTAGATAATGAGGTATCTGCCCTACTACTCTTATAATTCTAGGAAAGAAATCCTACTGTGCTTATGCTAACCTGATATGTGGTTTATAATATAACGCTAAGGGAATTTGGAAAGAAGTATATTCAGTCAAATTCTAAGGCACTTATCAAGCAAATTAGAAGCATTCGAAAAACATTTGTTGAATAAATAATAAATCATTTTTTTCTTTATTATTCATACTATAATGTTATAGCTGGGAATATTTATCACATTCATTGAGTGCTAATTACATTAGAAGTTTGTCTTCTAATTTGGCAGAATTTGGTGTTTTTGATCATGTTCTTTGTGTTCTAATCGCAAGTGTGGCTAGGGAAACAGAATTGCAATTAAGTATAATTTGTCCTTGTTTCCTCTCCATTGTAACTCTTTCTGAACACCTTACATTTGATGGCAGAATGGAACTTTTGAAACATGTAATTTTATGCTACAAAATGACATATGATTAATTCTTGCCGTAGTCTTTCTCCTGGACTTGAGAGTTTTTGGGTTTGTAAAATGTTTGCAATATATCCAAAATCTAGAATCAAATGTATAACTTTTTATATTTCCAAAGTTTTTTAGATATTGTACTCTTCTATTTCTTCATTAAATACATCTCTCAACTACCCAAGTGTCATAATTTTAAAAATTGGTTCTGCATGACACAGAATAAAACAGTTTCCATTGGCTTAATGAAGCAGAAATTTGTGTTTTGCTCTGGTAATAATTCTGGAGTTAAGCAGTGGTTGTTTTGATTCAATAGCTCAAGAATATTAAGATTAGATACTAAGGTCAAAACACTGTGACCACGTGGGGAGCATCATTATATAGACCAACGCGAAAGCAGGTGTGTATGGCAAAAAACCTCATATGAACTGAGTAGGTTCCTTTGAAGAGCTTTACTTGATCCCTACCCCATGACTTCTTCATACATTCTTCTGGCTATGCTGCATGATCAACCCCAGCTGGAAGGGAATTTGGAGACCTTTTTAGAGAGGGACTTTGCTCCCCTAAGTAAAATCTAGGTAAAGTTGATTTAGATGAAAGGAAGACTGGATACTAGGTAAAAAGTTCAAAGTTTCTGACTCACCATTGATGAAGAATATATGTACTGAGCACTAACATCGTGTATAACCAAAGTACTGAGTGAGAAGGAAAGAGTTCAGGGTCACAAAGCTACTTCAGATTAAGCTCACTAATGCACTAATCCTGGATTTGCATTTGAATTCAGAAAGCAAAGTGGAATCAAGATGCTTTCAATTTTTCTATTTCCTTGATGTCATATATATATATATATGAAATGGGCGCTACCTAATTTGAGATGGTTGTTAATGATAAGTACTGCTTACTTTATCACATCTCCTGATACTAAAAGAATATTATTAACCATAATATTTAAACATTGCTGCACCAGCAAAATACCTAATGGGTTATATGGTAGATTCATTAGCAGTTTTCACTTATTATTGATTATCTTTCAGAATTTAGCAATGCCAACGCAACTGACTCATAGTTAATAAGTGGTTGGAGACAAATGGAAAACAATGCACTCATGTGCCTATTAAATATAATTACTGACCAATGATAAATCATTGACTTATAAAATTTTGAAGATCTATAGAGTTATATTTTAATACTCTTACATACATACAAAAAAACTGAGACAGAGCAGAGAGGTGACATTGCCAAGGTCAAAAACTAGTCAGCAGCATGAGCAGGAACAAAATAAAAATTTTCAGCATCTTAAAGCAGGGCTATTTCCACTATACCACATCTAAAACCAGTTACCTTATCTCCAAATCCTTTCTTTCTCTTCTATATTTATTTCTACTACTGATACCATTATCACATCACCAGGCTGAGAACTATTGATCAAGATCCTCGAAGACCATATTTCCAACATTATTTCAAAGTTAGAGATATATAAAGGTATAGACTTGGGAGACAAAATAGATATTACTATGCAATGTCAATATGTTTACCTCTGCAGGTACCAGTTACCTCAGTTACATTTACTCTTGTGTTTTTATGTGTGTGTGTGTGTATATGTATGTTCATGTAGTTTTATAAAAAAGAGAAGTTTTTAAGGTCAAAATTAGGATTACTGCTCTAACTCCACCTCTAACCCCATCCACAGTGCACACAGTCCACATATTTTCACACATACACCCCCCACACATTCCTAAATATAGAAGTCTTAATAAGTAAGAGAGTTCTCATAGGAACATAAATGGTATCACTTAGGGAAAATTGTAAGGTATTTACATTTCTGTTCCTAACATGATAAGAGCATATTACTCAATTTTATTATGAGAAAATTAGTTAAGAAAATACCAAACCTAAACACAACAAAATTTTCAGAAAAATAAATACCTAACATGGTATAAAACATGCTTAAAAATTAATTAAATTGTATAATAATAAACAATATTTCACTCTAATTGATTTGTAGAATGAATTCTAGGTTATGACAGAGAATAATTTATTTATTATTTATCAAATAGCAGGTACGAACTATTAGAAACACCAAGCAAGGCACATAAAATGAAAACTTGCTTTTGAGTTTTAAATTTTTCTGACTGAAAACTTATTTTAAGACAGGAATATCAAAAGCAAGTGCCTTGATTTCAGTGTTGGCTAAAATAAAATGGGTTTTCTTAAGTCTGTCACTATAGTTTTTTATCAAATTGACAGATAAGGTCCAGTTAATTTCGTTTCTGGAGTTATTTTTTAGAAGAAAGCCTACTCGTGTCTAAATAACTCCAAGTCAATACTATACATCTCGAAACCATTTCATCTATTTTATAACATTACACATACCAACATGTCATACTTTATATATTCCACATGCAACTTATATTTTGTAAATGCATGGAAAACTTTGAGGAATCAATTTAAGTTTTAATAAAATGAGCAAATTCATTTTGTATTCATGTGTTAAAAAAAGAGACAAATACACTTTCACAATTTGTCATTCTCAGTGAAGCTCTCAATACAGACTAACATGGTTTTGGAATTAGAGCTACAGATCACTACCACAGGTATACATTTTCTTTTATCAACTAATACTAATTAATTTAAATGTGATCTATCTAAAGCAGTCACTCAATTTTCTATAAAGAACTTTAGAGGAGAATCACTTTCAAAATTTCAGGAATATACACTCAAAGATGCGTTTTCAGAAAAAATACAGTCTGTGACTTTTTTTCTCAATTGAAGAACTGTCTACTTAGATTGTCTGGGTAAACTTATCAATAAAATTTAAATAATTGAAATTTAAAAAGTAATTTCTAAGTAATATAAATTGGTGAATTTATATCATTGCAGGGATATTGTCCTAATATGTTAATAAAGTAATTGTGTGTCATTCACTATAAGAGCTCACATTATTAACAACTCTTAAAAGGAATACAAAATTTGAAATTTTGACAAGTCTAAAAATGGTGCTAAAGAAAATCTTATTACATTGCAATGTTGAATGCTGGCAGGCATTCATACAAATAAAAACAAAAGTGTTAAGAATATTGACATAAGATGAATGTGTCCCTTGGAAGAGGCACCAATATTTAATGATTATCTACTATATAACAGACATTGAAACAGACAACTGCATCCTTTCATTCAGTGAGATAAATTAAATACCATGTAAGGAGATATTAGTTTTGGAAATATTATTTAATCTTTCCCAATGTCACACAGTAAGGAAACAATGGACCTGAGATTTGAACTCAACACTTCTATGGTACCATCAGCTCATTCTTATTTTTCTTCAAATATGTCATTCTGACTTTCTTCACTATAGTGAAAAGGTAATCTTGTAAACATAACATGGACAGAATATTAACTTGGATTTAGTCAGGAGATTATATTAATGCACATTTCATCAGCGCTTCATTACTTTTATGGTTATATTGGGGAACTATGAAAAAAGAATTAAAGAAATTTAAATCATTTGGTCCCACATTATGTAGTCCCCAACTCCTAATATACAACTATTAATTAATTAATTAACACAAAGCAAAGTCTTACCTACTCTTTTGCTATTTATTTTTTAATGGAATCCATAGATTTGAAAGTTTTGAGAAAAGACTTAGGATTTATCAGACTTTTTTTTGTTACATTGGAAATAATTCAGCTCTTAAAAAACTCATTAGGACATTTAAAGATGTGTCCTTATTTAGATACAAGCCATGGCTTAAAAATAACTAGCTTAAATTTATATTTCCTTCCTATTTTTAAATTGTTTTGGATTTTTATGGGTACATATTTATTGTATATTTCTTTCCTTTTAAATACCTATTATAGGTAAAGCCTAGTAAGATAAGGAGCTACTAACCAAATCTAATATCCCTTTGACAGTGATAGTAATCTAACTTTGGAGTAAATACCAGAAAAAAGCAATTTACCACTGATCACAATAATTTCCATAACAATATAGATTTTGTGATAAAATATAATAACATAAGTATTTATTTTCACAGGATCAATTGTATGACTTAATGTAATAGAGGTTTCCTTGAGAAACCCTTACTTTTCCAAATCCAGCCTTAAACATGTATGATTTACTTCCAGATTTTTCTGTTTTGCTAGGTAATGATTCCTCTCATCTGTATTTGATAAAGTAAATGTGATAAATGCAAAGGGGCTTAATTATTATGGAATTCATTTCACTGTGATGATCTGTGGTTGTCAAGATTCAATCTAGTCTTAAATTTTAGCAAGGCCCCCATCTACAGAAAATTCTAAGTGAAGGAAGTTTGAGCTAGAATGTGAGGAGAAGATTATGGTAGTTAACAGAAATAAAGTAGAATTTAAATTATTTTTATGTGTGTTCATTTTTGTATTAGAATTTTTTCAAAATTTATTGTTTTTAGTACTAAGAAGGGAAATTTACGATGTTGGAAAGGAGAGGAGCCTGAACCTCCTAGGTTCAACCTCCACGCTAGTACCAACAATGAATGGCAAGTGTGTTGGTCTCAGCAAGGAAATTACACTCACCTTCTCCATCTCTCCTACTTTATTCTTCTCTAAAGAATGATGCTAATTGTGGGGCATGAATAAAAATGAAATACAAATGTGGAAGATGGAGCTTTTGGTGTGAGTGGCTGAACATTCCGTTGGTAGTGGCTCTGCATTTCTCTGGAGTAGAGGTCCCAGCGACAAATTATAGTCCCTGTACCACTACCATGGCTGTGGTACCTGCCCTTGCTGCCACTAGGCTAGGGAAAGAAAAAAGAGCTTGGCTGCTTTACACTTCCAGCATGCCACAGCTGCCCTACAGAGAGGAGCTCAGACTGTCTTCCTCCTGAGCCCCCTGCTTTTCACCAGGCAGGGACCGCACCTTGAGCCTACAACACAGCCACTCCACCCACAGCTGATCATTCCGGTTATCAGTGACTCTGTGTTTCTCTGGGATGGAGCTCCTAGAGGCAAGGGCCAGGCCCTGTGTCATTGCCACTGCCAAGGTCTCCGCCCATGCTGTCTCCAAGCTAGGGAGGGAACAAAAAGCCTGAGCTTGCTCCAGGGATGCAGGATGCAGCCTGGTAGTGCCAAGCCATGATCTTTGGCCAGAACTTGAGTCGGAGAAGAACCCACACCCTCAGAGCACTGAAAGGGAGCATGGCCTGCAAAGATGAAGCAACACAAGGGAGTCACGTGGCTGATGAAGAGCCTGTCTACCAGCCATTACTCTTAAGCATCATCTACCAGATCTCAGCGCAAACTACAACGCCAAAAATACTTTGCTAATATATCCCTCTGTGAAATCAAGGGTGAGAATTCGGCCACAAATACAGACACTGCACAAGACCTTTGCGCTTTGAAAACATCCGGAAATGAAGCCAACGGATCATACTCAAATTAGGCCACAGTAAAAGGAACATCAGCCCACAAAGACCAGAAAGAAGCAGTACAAGAACTATAGCAACTCTAAAAGCCAGAGTGTCTTCTTACTTCTCAACAATCTCACTAGCTCCCCAGTAATGGTTCTTCACCAGGCTCAAATGGCTGAAATGACTGTCAGGAATTTCAGAATTGGAATGACAATGAAGATAGTCGAGATTCAGGAGAAAGTTAAAACTAAATCCAAGGAATATAAGGAAATGGATAAAATGATACAAGAGCTGAATGATTAAACAGCCACTTTAAGAAGTGAAACAAAGTGGCCTGTTAGCCCTAAAAAACTCACTACAATGATTTTATAATATAATTGGAAGTACTAACAGCAGAATAAACTAAGCTGAGGATGCAATCTCAGAGTTTCAAGACCAGTTCTTTGAATCAATTCAGACAAAAATAAAGAAAAAAAGAATTTTAAACAATAAACAAAACCTCCAAGAAATACGGGATTTTTTTTGAGACGGAGTCTAGCTCTGTCGCCCTGGATGAAGTGCAGTGGCACGATCTGAGCTCACTGCAACCTCCGCCTCCCGGCTTCACGCCACTCACCTGCTTCAGCCTCCTGAGTAGTTGGGACTACAGGTGCCCGCCACCATGCCCAGCTAATTTTTTTTTATTTTTAGTAGAGACGGGGTTTCACCATGTTAGCCAGGATGGTCTCGATCTCCTGACCTCGTGATCTGCCCGCCTCAGCCTCCCAAAGTCCTGGGATTACGTGAGCTACTGCGCCTGGCCCCAGAAATATGGGAGTATGTAGAGACCAAATCTGTTACTCTTTGCATTCCTGAAAGGGAGGGAGGGCAAGAAACTATTCCAAAATTTGTAAGGAACTGAAAAAGAGCTCAAAGAGCCAAAGCAATTCTAAACAAGATAACAAAACCAGAGGCATCAAACTACCTGACTTCAAACTATACTACAAGTTTACAGTACCCAAAAGAACATGGTACTGGTACCAAAATAGACATATAGACCAATGGAACAGAATAGATAGCCCAGAAATAATGCCACACACCTACAACTACCTGCTCTTCAGCAAAACTGACAATGACAAGCAATGAAAAGGTAACTCCTTATTAATAAAAGGTGCTGGGATAAATGGCTAGACATATGCAGAAGAATGAAATTGGACTCCTATTATTCACCATGTAAAAAAATATACTCAAGATGAATTAAAGACTTAAAAGTAAAACCTAAAAATAGGAAATACCATCTGAACATTGGCCCTAGCAAAGATTTCATGACGAACACTCCAAAAGCAATTGCAACAAAAATGGACAAGTGGAATCTAATTAAACTAAAGAGATTTTGCATAGCAAAATAAACTATCAATAGAGTAAACAGACAACTTACAGAATGGGAAAAATATCTGCAAACTATGCATCTGACAAAGTTCTAATATCTAGCATCTGTAAGGAACTTAAATTAACAATCAAAAAACAAACAAACCACATTAATAATTTTCTTAAGGACATGAACAAGAGACTTCTTAAATAAAAAACAATAAACAAAAAACAAACTACACGGTCAATAAGCATATGAAAAAATGTTCAGCACCACTAATCATTAGAGAAATGTAAATCAAAACCACGATGAGATGCCATCATATACCAGTAAGAATGACTATTATTAAAAAGTCAAAAAATAACAGATGCTGGCTACATTGTAGAGAAAAGGAAATACTTACACACTGTTGGTGGGAATGTGAATTAGTTCAGCAACTGTAAACTGTGGAAAGCAGTTTGGAGATTTTTCAAAGAAAACAGAACTACCATTCAACCCAGAAATCCATTACTGGGTATATATCCAATGGAAAATAAATTTTTCTATCAAAAAGACACATGTACTTGTATGTTCATTGCAGTGCCATTCACAATAGTAGACACATAAACTCAACCTACGTGTTCATCAACAGTGGATGGAATAAAGAAAATTTAGTACATATACATCATGGAATGCTATTCAGTCATATCAAAGAATGAAATGATGTACTGGCTGGAGTCAATATCCTAAGTGAATTAACACAGGCACAGAAAATGAAATACTGAGCATTGCCACTTATACGTAGGAGCTAAACACTGAGTAGACATGGACACAAAGAAGTGAATGGTAGACACCAGGGCCTACTCGAGAGTGGAGTGTGGGAAGAGGTAAAGGATCAAAAAGTTACCTGTTGGGCACTGTGCTCACTACCTGGGTGAGAAAATAATCTGTACCCCAAATCCCTACAACATACAATTTATTCATGTAACAAACCTGTGCATGTACCCCTGACCAAAAGAAAGAAAAAAATAAGTAATGAAAAAAATTTAAACAAACTTACTAACAACAAATTTTTTTAAAAAAAACAGTAATTATGGCTGGGCGTGGTGGCTCACACCTGTAATCCCAGCACTTTGGGAGGTTAAGGTAGGCAGATCACGAGGTCAGGAGGTCGAGACTATGCTGGCAAACATGGAGAAACCCAGTCTCTACTAAAAATACAAAAAATTAGCTGGGCATGGTGGCGGGCACCTGTAGTCCCAGCTGCTCAGAAGGCTGAGACAGGAGAATGGTGTGAACCTGGGAGGCGGAGGTTGCAGTGAGCCAAGATTGCGCCACTATACTCCAACCTGGGTGACAGAGCGAGACTACTCTGTCTCAAAAAAATAAAAAAAAAAATAAAAAATTATTATTATTATCACCAAGGAATGACTATTTTTATTTTAACATAAATATAATAAGAAGTAATTAAAAGTAGGTAGAATATTTTAAGATGATTTAAAGAAATTACATGTATGTTAGAGGCTTATTGCACAGAGATTAAATGTGCAGCCTCCACAGATAAACACAAGACCAAATCTTGGCCCAATTGGGAAAGCTCTAGAGACTCTTATAACTCAGGAACTCCTGCTGGGTAAGTTGAAGCTGTTATTATGCTTGCATTGAAACTTGACCTCCTGTGCCTTTGCTTCTGTTTTCTCTTCCCCTCCTTTCCACAGGTGCTGATCCCTAGAGCACTCATTAATGACCATATTGTATGCCAAATTTAACTCAGAGTTTGCTTTTTAAAGAACCAAATCTGTGACAGCTGGTATTAGACATGGTCTGATTCAGAAGGTGACAAGGCAAAATCAGAAGGTGCATAATTTGCCATGTATTTGGCAATAAGAAATTTATCACTGGTTGTTGGTAGAGCACAGATGCCCTGTGGAATAAGGTCCCACTGTCAAATCTTATTAGCAGTTGAGAAAATATACCTTTGGTAAAAAAACGTGGTAGGAAGGGCCATTATAAAATGAGGGACACTGATACCATCAGGCATAATAGGATCCTGCCCCCCGAAAATGTTCAGGCAGCTTCAGAATTTAGGTGAGACCAATTATATTAATACGTGGTAAGATCCAGTTGGCCATGGGAGGGTGGAGCTGATCTACATAATGTTAATAAGTTACACAGTATTGATCTCCACAGTACTTCCCCAAACGTACCAGGGCAATCTACATGAATTAACTGTCTGTAAAGAGAGTGGGATGTTCTAAATATCTTGTTTGGAATGGAGACAAGAGCAGGAAAACCATCTAGTCTTTGGAACAAGTCATCTTGTCACTTTCACTAGATTATCCATCAAACTTTACAGTATTAGAGGTATCAGTGGCAGGAAAAATATGTGGTATGTAGTTTACAGTAAGCCCCAGTAAGACAATCACAACAGAGAACCTTAGGGTTTTCGATTAAAATGATGCCGTCTGTATCTGACTTTTAAACACATTTTAACAAATAACTCTCAGCAGTCCTGGTAGAGATGGAATACCCAACCATGGAATGTCAAGTGACCATGTAGCTAAAATTGCCTTTCATCAGCTGGGTTCTATCAAACATCAGATCATGAGTCTGGGTGGACCCAGCAACAACTCAGTGAAAGATGAATCGAGTACCAGTAGGGCTAGGGGAACAAGAAAGCTGAACAATCAGGTAATTCAAACTACTAGGTCATCTACTGCTGTAATGTCAGTACCTCTCTCTTTCAGCTCAAACTTATGGGTGCATGTGGATTCATCATGGCTAGTTGATAAGAAAGGGAACTCCAAACTTTGTTAATGAATTAACTGGTCAGCCTGGTACATGGATAGAAGCCATAAGTAGAAGGCAGATGCACCAGTGACAAGAAACAATTTTCTCTAAGGGCACCTGGGTTACCTTATTTACCTTTAATGAGAATGAACTTGAGTTCAGGAAATAAATGAACTCATGGCCAATGGCAAAAGGCTTCATTGTTCGGTCAGGTTCCTCGAAGAATAATATTGAAAATTTGAAACAGAGAGAACTAGAGGAGCAATTTGTGAATGGGTAAATTAGTGGGCACAAATTAAGAAGAACTTCACATTACATGTTAATCACCTTCAGAAAGCACATGCCATGGGGAAAAAATATTGAATGACCAAATATAAATGACTCAACCTATTGAAAATTAGCCAGGGTCTTGTGTAATCCAACCCCAAATTGGCACAATAAATTCATAAGCATCATAGCCAAAGTGGAAGTAACAGGGAATCCAGTGCCAGGGATAATCTACCTACTGCTGCCACCTAATATCCAAACTGTGAACCCAAAGAACAGCATGCAGTCTTTAATATTGCACCACCCCTCACTCAGCCAGTGTCAACTAGTTTAGTACACTGAATTTACTCTACTTGGGAGAGTCAGTTTTGTGGCTGTTTTCTATTTTTGTGACTGACGATGTTTGGTTATGTTTTTACCTTTTATTTATAAGGATAGACCCATTGTTTAGGTATTAGTTTTTCTTTTCTACCTGAAGAACCTCAGAAAACACCAACATGCATGTATTACAGGGTGCTTGATTCACAGCACAAAATGTGACATGACAGGGAAGCCACATAACAGGGGAATCATTTAACAGAAACAATGGTATGAGAGTGAGAAATTCTGCCTAGGGTCCACTGTATCACATGCCTCACCATCCATAAGCAGCCAGCCTTAGAATGGGCTGTAAAGTACAGATAGAGAGCTTAGAGGCAGTACTTCAAGAGAATATAATCATTCTCCAGGATGCAATGTAAACTATGAAGCAAATCCCATTATATGATGTTCTGTCAATATTAAAAAATAAATGCACGGGTCCTGAAACTGAGAGATTGAAGCAAATGACCCCATTTATTATCATTTCCAGTGACCCATTTGTGGAATATGTGTTTTCTGTCTCTTAAAATCTAGGTTCTGCCATTTTGGAGTTCCCATTGAGATAATACCACAAGATAGAGAGCCTCATATGAATACTCCTTGGCCATTTTGTACTCTATTATGTGTTTAAGTCCCTTTTCAGATTAATATGTTGAACTCCTAACCCCTGATATCTTAGAATGTGACTTTACTTGGAGATAGGTTTGGTTTTGTTTTTCCAGAGAAAATCAAGTTAAGATGAGATCACTGGGGTGGGCACTAATTCAATATAACCAGTGCCCTTCTAGAAAGGGGAAATTTGGACACATATATGCAAACAGAAGGGACATTTGAAAATGAAGACAGAGATCTGGGTGATGCATCTACAAGCCAAGGATTGTCAAGGATGACTAATAAACCACAAGAAGGTAGGGGAAAGGCATAGAACAAATTCTTTACCACTAGTCCTAGAATAAGCCAATACTGCTAACACCTTGATCTTGAAATTTTAACTTCTAGAACTTAAACAATAAATTTCCAGTATTTCAAACACCCATGTTGTGCTCCTTTGTTGCTGCATTTCTAGCAAACTAATGTAGGTTCCTTGTTTTAAGGAACTAGCCAGCAAGAATGGAACTTACCACTTGGGAAATTGCATTTAACTCCCATTATCAGGAGAGGGTAGGGCTGATGTTACAAATGCAGGAAGAGAGGAACATGTCTGACAGCCAGGTAATTCAACTGGGTGTGTTTTGATAGTCCTTTACTTAATTTTGATAGAAATAAACAAAGGCAAGAATCCTTGACTTTGATGATTGATGAAGGTGTGGCCATGCCACGGGATCAAGCCACTGAGCAGAGAAGAGGTGCTAGATAAGGGTGAAGAAAATGTCATATCAATAGTGGGGAAGAGAGATGGCAATAATTAGCTGTGGCTCAAAGACCAGACTCAGTAATTCTGGTCAATCCAAAAACCTTCTTCTTCCAAGTTTTCCTTAGTAAGATAGATCCACCAGACTTTTAGAAGTCCTGATCCTAGAATTTATGTCAAAAAGTAGTTTCAAACGACCAAAGGGAGGACTGTGATTGCTCTCTGAGTTTACTCGGTTTTACCATGAAGACCTCAATCCATTGAAAACTTTTGTTCCTACTGCTGGGGCTGCTGTCTGCTGATAGATATCAACTATCAGTACCTTCAAGGATTGCCTCAGCCACTGAGAATCAAAGGTGACCCCCATCCAATAACTGATACCTGATATAAACACCTGCCAATCTTAGCCTAAATAAGGAAAAATATGAAAAGTCATTATAACTCCTGAGCCCTTGGTAAGGCTGGCCATAGTTCTAGTTCTGTTGTTGCAGGTTAGGCCTGTATTACACCTCAACTTATCTCTCTGCCAATAACATCTTCTTCGTCTCCTTTCTAGGGGTTTTAACCTTAAGGTTTCTTTAAGAGCATTCTGCATGCTAATCTCCGTCTCACAGTCTGCTTCCTGTGGAGTCCAATCTTTGCACCTACCTCATTGGGTGATTATAAGAATTAAATGATAGGATGTATGTAAAACATATAGCTTATTGACACTAGGTAATAGTCACTGCTTGAATGCACAGTTCAAAAACATCAAATTAAAATATCGTTGGAGGAGGAAGAGCAAAATGGCTGAACAGAAGTTTCCACTGATCATCTTCCCTGCAGGAACACACTCTCTATACAAGAAAGCACATTTCCAAAAATGAAAAATCAGGTGAGTGATCACAGCACCTGGCTTTAACTTCATATCATTGAAGGAAACACTAAAGAGAGTAGGAAAGACAGTCTTGAATTACCAATGTCACCCCTCCTCCATTCCCCAGCAGTGGCCACATGACAGGGAGAATCTGTTGGCATGGGGGAGGGAGAGTGCAGAGATTGTGGGACTTCACATTGAAAGTCAGTGCTGACCTGTTACAATGGAAAGAATCAACAGGCAGAACTCAGCCAGTGCCCATGAAGAGAGCATTTAGACCAACCTTACCCATCGTATATCCCAGCAATCAGAAGCTGAGTTTTGACAAGCCTTGCCACTGTGGGCTAAAGGGCTCTGGGCTCATAAATAAACTTGAAAGGTAGTCTAGGCCACAAGGACTGTAACTCCTAGGCAACTCCTAGTGCTGTGTTGTTCTGGGAGCCAGTGGACGTGGGGAGCATATGACCCAGTGAGACATTAGCCAGGATAGCCAACTCCAGGGTGCACAGCTTGAGTTTCAAAAAAGACTCCTTCCTTAGAATGGAGGAGAGGAGAGGGAAGAGTAAAGAGGACTTTGTCTTGCAATTTGGATACCAGCTCAGCCACAGTGGGATAGGGCACCAGGCTGGGTCCTGAGGCACCCATTCTAGGCCTTAGCTCCTAGATAACATGACCTTATATTTGGCAAAACCTAAAGATTCACCAAAATCTGTTAGAGATGATAAACAAATATAGTAAATTTGTAGGATACTAAGTTATACAAAAAAAAGTAGCATTTCTATATGCCAGCAGGGAACAATCTGAAAAAGCAATCAAAAAAGTAGTCCCATTTTTAATAGCTACAAATATGATGAAATACATAGAAATTGAGCAAAAAATGGAAAGATCTCTACAATGAAAACTATAAAAAAAGAAAGAAACAGAAGAGGACAGAAAAATGGGAAGATATTCCACGTTCATGGATTGAAAGAATTAATATTGTTAAAATGTCTATATTATCCAAAGCATTAGACAGATTCAATGCAATTCATATGTGTATCATTCAGGGAAATCACCTTATAAAACATAGTGGAAAAATCATGCTATTCCATAAGATTGCAAAGTATAAAAGTCATGTGAGATACAGATACTGATTAATACCTTTTTTTTCTTGTTCCAAAATGTGACAGGGATGGGCATTTAAATAGGTTTGTGATACTTGATTTTATTTTTTCCAATTCTGCTAGTATTATTGTAGTAAATTCACAGGACTAGACACTAGAAACATTATGCAGATTTATGTTTTCGATCTTGCTGTAATTTCAGGATAGCCGTGATGCTTATGTTAGAACTAAAACAGCACATTTATTTTCCTATACTACAATTGAGTAATTGTAACATTTCTTAAAAGTTAAGCTATTTATTCTCTAATATTGTTTCTGCTGGCTGGGTGGAAAATTGTTCATATTCTTGTACACAGAGAGTATGCAATAAAAAAAGGCAATGGCCTTTTGAAGTTACTTACACTAATAACATATGATTATTACCCATCTGTTTCTTTCTAGATAAGGTATTCTAGATACCTTGAAGCCAGAACTCAACTCATACTTCTGTTTTTGTTCCTTTCTTCTATTTGTCATTGTACCTTCCTTGTTTCTTTTATCATTTGTTTTTTGTTTGTTTGTTTGTTTGTTTTTTTTGAGACGGGGTTTCGCTCTGTTGCCCAGGCTGGAGTGCAGTGGCCGGATCTCAGCTCACTGCAAGCTCTGCCTCCCGGGTTTATGCCATTCTTTTGCCTCAGCCTCCCAAGTAGCTGGGACTACAGGCGCCCACCACCTCGCCCGGCTAGTTTTTTGTATTTTTTAGTAGAGACGGGGTTTCACCTTGTTAGCCAGGATGGTCTCGATCTTCTGACCTCGTGATCCGCCCGTCTTGGCCTCCCAAAGTGCTGGGATTACAGGCTTGAGCCACCTCACCCGGCCTCTTTTATAATTTTTAAACAAACATCTTTTATTAGAAATTTCACTTAATTCTTAGATTACAAGTGTTTTTGAATATATGAGATAAGGGCACAGGATATCAGGATATTTAACTTTTCGGGGGCGCAGAAATGAGTCACAAGATAGGTACCCTAGTACTGCTTGACTCATGCCCCATTGCACATGTGGGAAGGACAATGGAATACAGCCAAGAAAGAACAAAGAGTATCTGTAGAAATCTAGGGACTGCATGAGTAGACATACTCAAAGGGACACAGTACATCAGTTACCACAGGAAGGCTCCACAGAAGTCATTAAATAAGACATCAGTTTTAAGCATCTGCTAAGTTCAATGGGAGTAAAGTCCCTTTATAATGGTGTGATGGTTAATTTTATGTGTCAACTTTGGTGGTGTTTTTTGATGAGATTAATGTTTAAATTAATGCACATTGAAGCAGATTCCCTTCCACAATGTGCATGGGCATTATTTAGTAAGCAGAAGGCCTAAGTAGAACAAAATGACTGGCCTTTTTGAACAAAATGAAATTTTCCAGAGATTACCTTCAAAACAAATTTGCAACATCAACTCTTCTGGATTTAGAGCCTGATAAACCACACTGCAGATTTTGGACTTTCCAGTCTCTATAGTCATGTAAGCCAATTCCTTATAGGTATATACAGTTGACCCTTGAACAATGCACGCATTGAAGGTGGTGATGCCCACGCAGTCAAAAAATCTGTGTATAACTTTTGAATGCCCCTAAACTCAACTACTGATAGCCTATTGATGACCCAAAGCCTTATTGAAAACACAAATAGTATATTAACACATATTTTGTATGTTATATGTATTGTATATGGCATTCTAACAATAAAGTAAGTTAGAGAAAAGAAAATTATAAGACAGAGAAAATATATTTACTATTCATTAAGTGAAAGTAGATAATCATAAATGTTTATATCCTCATTGTCATATTTGAGGAGGCTGAGGAGTAGGAAGAGGAGGGGTCTTGTTATCTCAAGGTTGTCAGAGGCGGAGGAAAATCCATGTATGAGTAGACTCACACAGTTCAAACCCATGTTGTCCACTGTATATATGCATGTGTGCATGTGTGTATACACACACATATGTATTTATGGACATACATACACACATATATACACACATATGTCTACATACACATATGTGTGTGTATGTGTGTATATATATTATGTATCTTATAGGTCCTTTTTCTCTGGAGAACACTGAGTAATATAAACAATGTCTTGTCAGTAAAGCAGAGCTTTTTTCTTCTTTTTTTTTCTTGCATGTGTCACTACTGAAGAGGTCACTGATAGCCATGAGCTACTGAGAGAAGAAGTGAATGAGAGAGAACTAGTTGGCTACATTCTTTTGTCTAGTAGAAGGTGCCAAATTCAAAACCAGTCCTAGTCATAGAGGTGGGAGAAGTCTTGATCTTAATAGAATATTAAAATGTTAATCAATGTAGGATTCAATGACTTCTCAATGGAGATGTTTACAGCAAAAATTGAGCATAAGATATTTTATTATCTAAAGCAAACAGAGAAATTATGGAATCTGCTGCAGAAGTTTTATGCAATAACAGAGGGGATTTCTTTCTTTTCTGTAATGAATACATTTTAAAGAGTAATACAATACAAAATTAAAGTTATATTTTGATCACATTCCACAAGTTTACCTCTTTAGTACATTTATTAGAAGTACTTAGAAGACAAGATCAATTACTTCTACGTGAATAAGTAGGGAGAGAAATGATGACTGAATATTATGTCATTGGTTTCTTAAGTGAATATGGTATTATAATAGAGAAGTTTTGAGAAAAATGTAAGTTCAAGTTTCTAGATGCGCATGTTTAAAATATAGGTAGATATCAAAACAGATGCCAATTAGCATAAGAAAAACACAAATCTAGTTTTTCCAACTTACACTTTTCAAACTGAATTTTAAATTCGTTTCCTTTCATCTTCTCATCATTGATTCAGAAACATTTTTCCTATTATTTTATTTTCTGCCTTAGGAAAGTGCTTCCATTTATTGATGAACCAGAGCTGAAAAACCCCAAGTAAAGATCTCAGTAAAGGGTTGTTGTTGTTGCAGTTATTATTGTTTTTTTTTTTTTTTTTTTCATGGTG
>NW_012114910.1:1070954-1071315 GCF_000951035.1 Colobus angolensis palliatus
TGCCCATCTCGACCTCCCAAAGTGCTGGGATTACAGACTTGAGCCACCGCCCCCAGCCTAAAATTATATTTTTTCTAGAACATTTTTAATTCATATTTTCAAATTTATTGTTAGAAAGGGTTTACATGCTCATCTCTTTTTGAATATTTTAACATTGTTACTATGATGTAACTGATATGTGAAAACAAATCTGCAGCATCAATTCTTCTAGATTTCCATTGTGCTGGATTTCCAGCCTGCACACATTTAAGGCATTTAATAAGTTTGCCGTATGTGTGTTCCAATGAAACCATCACCAAATTCAGATAATGAACATTTTGATTACTCCAAAAGTTTGATGGTGTCTCTTTTTTTTTTTTTT
>NW_012114910.1:1072082-1077883 GCF_000951035.1 Colobus angolensis palliatus
TACAAAGAACTCAAACAAATATACAAGAAAAAAACAAACAACCCCATCAAAAAGATGGTGTCTCTTTGTAATCCCCTCCCTTTAATCTCAGCTCACTAATTCCTCCTCCTCATCCTTCCCACTTACTGTTTTCTATCACAATGGATTAGTTTTCACTTTCTAAAATTTAATACAAATAGAACTATCGTGTGTAATTTTACTGGTCTGGTTTCTTTCACTTGGCATAATTATTCTGGATGCATTCGTCTTGTAGTATATATCAATAGTCTGTCCCTTTGTATTGCTGAATAGTGACCCATTGTGTAGATGTACCAGAGGTTGTCTGTCCATTCACCTGTTGATATTGCTTCCACTTTGAGGCTATTACAAATAAAGCCACTACAATCATTCTTATGCAATTCTTTGTATAAACATGTGCCTTGGTTTCTCTTCGGTAAATACAGTTGACCCTTGAACAGCACGAGTTTGAAAGGTGCAGGTCTAGTTTTACATGGACTTTCTTCTGCCTCTGCTAGCTCTGAGACAGCAAAATCAATCCCTTCTCTCCCTCCTTTCCGTCTCTCCTCTTTTTCAGCCTACTCAACCTACTCAAAGTGAAGATGACAAAGATGAAGACCTTTACTACTTTCATCTGATGAATAGGACATAGATTTTCTCTTCCTTATTATTTCCTTAATAACATGCTCTTTTCTCTAGCTTAGTTTATTGTAAGAGTACAGCATACTATATATATACCTTACAAAATACCTGTTAATTTGCCACTTACCTTATTGGTAAGGCTTTCAGTTAACAGTAGGCCTTTAATAGTTAAGTTCTGGGGAGAGTCAAAGATTATATATGAATTTTGAACTGCTCAGGGTGTTGGCACCCTTAAGCCCAGCATTGTTCAAGCGTAAACTGCACCTAGGAGTGAAACAGATGGATTATCTGATAGGTGTAGGCATAACTTTTTTAAAAACTGCTGAAATATTTCCTAAAGCGATCCTACCACTTCACATTCCTTCCAGTACTATATCAGAGTTTCATCCTCACCAAAACTTGGTATGGTCAGTTTTTATTTTCTGGCTATTCCGATAGGTATGCAGTGATATGTCATTACGATTTCAAATGGTATTTCCCTAATGATCAGTGATGCTAAGCACCTTTTCATGTGCTTATGTGCTGTCCACATATTTTCTTTGGTAAAGTGTCTGTTTCTATACTTTGTCCATTTTTAATTGGGTTGTTTGTTTTTCTTATGGAGTTTTTAAATGTACTTTCCATATCCTGGAAATAAGCCCTTTACCAGATAATAATTTTTGCAAAATTTTCGTTCAGTCTATGGCTTGCCTTTTCTTGTCTTACCTGGGTCTTTCAATAATGATAAGCTGTTAATATTGATGGAGTCCATTTTATCAATTTGTTCTTTCATGGACTATTTTTTTTTTTTTTACTTTAAGTTCTGGGATACATGCTCAGAACATGCAAGTTTGTTACATGGGTATATATGTGCATGGACCATTTTTTGTAGTTTTATGTCTAAGAAGTCATTATCTAGCTCAAAGTCATCATTTTTCACCTATACTTTCTAATAAAAATTTTACAGTTGTCTTAGGTTTTACGTTTAAGTCTACAATCCATTTTGAGTTAATTATACAGAATCCAAAGAATTTAATAAACTCACCTGTATATCTTATTACTTTTGAACATTTTGATTATGACAGTCCTATATAATTTTTTTCATATTTTTTGTTCTTCATGTTGTTTAAGTCTCAATAATCTATAGCTTTATATTTTGCTTCAAATAAAAAAATTATTTCTTCAAATATCTTTCTGTCTCTTCTACTTTTTAAATTTTGTTTTTACTTTGTGTTTTAATTTCAAATTGCATTTATTAATATGTCTTTAAATGCACTAATCTTTTCTTTTGAAATGTTTACATATCTAATTTCCCATTTTACAGGACAAATTGTTACAAAAGCAATCCTTTCTCTACTGAACTGCCTTGACACTTATATCAAAAAAATTAGTTCTTCATATGTATGCATGATATTATTTGAGGCTCTCCATTGCATTCCATTGATCTTTTCTCTATATTTGTCACAATACTTCATTGTGTTAGTGTTGTTGCCTTACGATGACATGTGAAATCAGGTGGTATTAACTCTACCACTTTGATATTTTTTTCAAAATTGTTTTGGCTATTCTAGGTCCATCAAATTTCCATATTAGTTTTATAATCGATTTATTGATGTCTATAAAAAATACCTGTTTGGATTTTGATTAGAATTTTATTTAATTTGTACATTAATTTTAGAAGTATATCTCAATACTATTAAGTCTTCCAACTTAAGAATTCTATATAAATGCATACTGTGCGTGTATGTGTGTGTGTATATACATATTATATATATTTATATATATAATTTTAGGTCTTTAATTTCTCTCAGCAATATTGCATAGATTTTTGGTGTACATATATAAAGAACTTTCAAATCTTTTGTCAAAGTCAACCTTATATGACATATTTGTATGCTTTTCTGAATGGTATTTATACATTTAATTTGCAATATTCATTATTAATAGGTGGAAATGCAATTGATTTCACTTATGTATCTTGTATCTTGAAACTTTGCTGTACTCATTCATTTGCTATAGTAGCTTTTTGGTAAATCTAATTGGGTTTTATGCATACATAATCATGAGGTCTGAAATTTGAGACAGTTTATTCCCTCTTTACCATTTAGATACCTTTTTACTTCTTTTTTGTACCTTATTGTTCAAGTTAGAACATCTAGCACAAATTGAATAGAAGTGATGAGAGCAGACATCCTTGTCTTGTTCCTGATTTTAAAAGCAAAGACATCAGTACTTTAAAGATGTTACACTATTTTTTCACTTGTCTTTGTTTCTAAAAAGAAATCTGTTTTCTTTATCTTTGCTCTTTTGTATATAATGTCTTTTTTTCTCTGGCTTACATTAAGCTTTTCTCTTCCTTACTGCTTTTGAACATTTTGATTATGACAGTCCTATATAATTTTTTCATGTTTATTATGCTTCATGTTCTTTAAGCTTCTATGATCTGTAACTTCATAGTTTCAAATTTTAAAAATTACCATTATTCCTTCAAACATTGTTCTGTCTTCCACTTTTAAAATTTTCTTTTACTTTGTGTTTTAATTTAATATTCTTTTCATTAATACGTTTTCAAATGCACTAAGCTTTTCTTTTGCAATGTCTAATAATCATTTCTTCCCACCCAATGAGTATTTCCTGACAGACATCGTGGGTTTCTTATCTAGAACTTTAAGTTGGCATATCTATAGCTATATCTGTATAGCTTGCTATGTAGCTACATATCTAGCTAGGTGGCTATTATCTATCTATATATCCCATATCTCTACTTAACTTTTTGAGCATATGGGATGCAGTTGGAATAGCTATTTTGATGTTTTGATCTGTTAATTCTAACATTTTAGAGCTCTGGTTGATTTTGATTAATTGACATTTTACCCTCATAATTAGTCATATTTTACTACTTCCTTCAAGCCTGATAATTTTTGAAAGGATGCCAGGCACTGTATGTTTTGCCTTCTTGAGTGCTGAATGTTTTTTATTGCAATAAACATTCTAAAATTCGGGGATTCAGTTAAGTCACTTGGAAATAGTTTGATATCTTTGTGTCTGCTTTTAAGATATGTTAGCCAGAACCAATGCAGCATTCAGTCTAGGATGAATTATTTCACACTGATTAGGCAAGATCCTTTTCCTACTCTATCTAGTGACATGAATCATGAGTTTGTCCAATTTAGCTGGTGAAAACAGGAACTAATCTTGGTCCTGTTGGAGTACCTGGCATTTTTTGCCTCTAATCCTTTCAGGTGGTGATTCTTTCTTAGCCTTATGTAATTGCCTCATATGCATTCCCTTGAACTAAGCTGAATACTTCCTGACACTCCTCTGCAGTTCCTAAGAGTTCTCTCTGTGTGTATGTGTGCACAACTCTCTCCTATCTAATAGTCCTGAAAACTCTAGCTACCATGATCACTCTGAGTTCTCAGCTGTGTCCCCTCACCTCAGGGAGTCCACTGAGGTCTGCTGGGTTTCCCCTCTTTGCTAGTGCCTGTAAACGCTCTTAAAACACTAAGCTGGGGCAATCATAGAGCACAATTGGATTGCTTCTTGTCTCTCAGGGATTACAGCCCTTTATTGCCTGGTATCCAGTTCATTGAAATGTTTGTTCAAATAATTGGCCTTCCAGTTTCTGGTCTGGAAAGGCACTTAGAAGTCACCACTCCAATCTACCAACAAGGAAAATGCTGAACAAATTTTTTTAAAGTAGCAACTTTCCTTAAATCCATTAGAGAAGCAAGGTCATAAGACAAACTACCGTTAGACAGAGGTATGTGCCGATACAGACAATCATAACTTATTGAAACAGAAATCCATGAGACATGGGAAACAGCTGGGAATGTCTAACTGTAATGTACAAATTTCTAGAGAATCAATGTCAACAAATCTGAGAGTTAAACCTCCAAGGAGCCCTAGTCACAGAGAGGTTCCACACTTTCTTAAGTTTTTACCTCCGGGAGCTCTACTGGGTTCTCTCAATGAATATGAAAAAAGAAAGTCATGTTTTCAACAGGAAAAAAGAAATTAATCATGTTGAAATATTTCTGAGCATTCTGCTCTTCTTAACAAGCTCTGGCCTCAGGAGAAATTATTTTCCAGAGTGCAACCTGCTATGGTTTTATCAGAGTCTAACCTACCTGAGTGAAGGAAAATAGCCAGCTATAGCAGGCTCTAGCCTTCCATGTGTGGTAAGTCTAATAGCCAACTCCATCCCCTTTTAGCCATTCTGTCCCATCTAAAGGGAGGTGGTGACTGAGGAGCACTATTAACATTCACAATCCAGGGACATCGGCTCACTGAAAAGTTCAGACCTAATTATAGGGCATAGAACACTTTCCCTCTTTCCATACCTTATACCACATTATTAAAGGGTTATTTTCAAATTTCTTTCATGTAGTACATTATGTGCAGATTTTAAGAAAAAAGTTACAAGGCATAATAAAAGGCAAAAAAAAAAAAAAAAAAAACCACAGTTTGAAGAAACTGAACAAGAATCAAAGCCAGAATAAGAAATGGCCATGATGTTGGAATTATTAGGCCAGAAATTTAAAACAACTGTAATTAAAATGCTAAATGCTCAAATGGAAAAAGTAGACAACATGAAAAAACAGGCGGAAAACGTACGCAGGGAAAAGAAATAAAAAATGTGCTAGGGACCAAAAATATTGTAATAGAAACAAAGAAATTCACCTTTGATGAGCTAATTAGAAGACAGGGTATGACTGATGAAAATAATCTCTGAGATTGAGAATATGACAATAGAAATTTCCAAAACTGAAAGGCAAAGAGAAAAAAAAAGACTGAAAAATGAGTAACAGTATATCCAAGAACTGTGGGCCAACGACAAAAAGTGTAGCTGAGAGAACCCTAACACATAATTGGAATACCAGAAGAGGAAGACAGGAAGAGATAAATAATGGAAGCAATATTTGAAGTAAATATGAATTTCCCAAAATTAATGTCAACTACCACACATTCAGAAATCTTAGAGAATACCAAATGAGATGAATGCAAAACAAGCAACCTACAACTAGTCATATCATATTCATGAAAAATAAAACAAAATTTTGAAAGAAGCCAGCGGAGGGAAAAAAATGGGGGAAAAAAAAGAAATGGGGAAAGGATTCCCTATTTAATAAATGGTGCTGGGAAAACTGGCTAGCCATAAGTAGAAAGCTGAAACTGGATCC
>NW_012114910.1:1078663-1102261 GCF_000951035.1 Colobus angolensis palliatus
CAGACTGGATTAAGAAAATGTGGCACATATACACCATGGAATACTATGCAGCCATAAAAAAAGGATGAGTTTATGTCCTTTGTAGGGACATGGATGCAGCTGGAAACCATCATTACCAGCAAACTATCACAAGAATAGAAAATCAAACACCGCATGTTCTCACTCGTAGGTGGGAATTGGACAATGAGATCACTTAGACACAGGAAGGGAACATCACACACCGTGGCCTGTTGTGGGGTGGGGGGATGGAGGAGGGATGGCATTAGGAGATATGCCTAATGTAAATGATGAGTTAATGAGTGCAGAACACCAACATGGTACACGTATACATATGTAACAAACCTGTACGTTGTGCACATGTACCCTAGAACATGAAGTATAATAATAATAAAAAAAACCTTATCTGAAGAGGGACAAAGATAAATATTACGTCTTACTTATCCTACCAAACCATGGAAACAAAATGAGATTTGAGAGAATTAAATGGTACAGAAAAAGAAGAACAACAACAATAAAAATAAAACCCACAAGACTAAAATTTTGTCTGGAAAGCTATCCATCAAAAGAAAGGAGAAATGAAGACTTTCTCATAAAAACAAAAAAAATGAGGGAATCTGTTACTGGTAAATGTGTCTTGCTAGAAATGCTTAAATGAATTTTTCAGAGAGAAGGAAAATGACATAGGTCAGAAAATAAGATCTATATAAAGAAAGGAAGGGCATTAGAGAATGAATGCCTGAAGGTAAAATAAAATCTCATATATTTTTCTTATTCTTAGTTCACCTATCAGATCATGGTTTATTCAAATTATGGTAGAAACAATGCATTCAATGATGTATGTGTATATAAGCTTATGTACATATATATTTTCTTATGTAAAAATGAAATTAATGATACCAATGAATCATTTATGTAAGGGATTAGAGAAAGGAAATGAGAATATTTTATTATAATGTAATTACACTGACCTTGAACTGATATACAGTGGTCTCCCTTTATCTCTGTTTTCAATTTCTGTGGTATTAGTTACCTGCTGTCATCCACTGCCTAGAAATATAAAAAGGAGAATTCCAATATTAACAATTCATCAGTTTTTAATTGCATTCTGTTCTGAGTAGTATGATGAAATCTTGCACCATTCTACTCGTTGTTGCTCTGGATGTGAATTATCCCTCCATCAAGCACATTCATGCTGTCCGGGGCACCTGCCAGACACTGATTTCCCTTAGATTCTGTCTCAGTTATTGGACCGACTGCTGCACATAGTTCATATAGGGTTTGGTACTATCTGTGATTTCAGGCAATACCTATGGGTCTTGAAACATATCAATCCCTGCGAATAAGGGGGGACTATTGTAGTATTACTTGGAAGTGGTTGGATTAGTTGAAAATATACAAGCTGTAGTGCAAAAACAAACAAACAAACAAAAAGTATAGTTGATATGCCAAGAAAGGAGGGAAAATAAAAGGATATAGAATGCCCAATTAAAACCACAAAAAGCAAAAACAGTATAGAAAGAAAAATAGAAATAAAAACAAGATCGACAAATAGAAAGCAGTAACAAATACGTTAATCCAACTATATCAGTAATCACTTTAAACATTAATTGTTTAGATATTCCAATTAAAACAGAGATTGTTAGAATAAGGCAAAACATAAAACTCAAATCTATATTGTCTACAAAATAGCCACTTTGAATACAAAGACATGTAGATTAAAAGTAAATAGAGGGAGAAAGGAAAACTATGGTGACACTGATCAAAAGAAAATGGAAGTAGCTGAATTAATTTTATACATAGCAAACTTCAGAGCAAGAAACGTTATCAGTGATAAAGATGAGCATCATATAATAATAAAGGGGTTAATAGTTCAAGAAGACATAAAAAATCTTAATGTGTATGTGCCTAATAATAAAAGATCAAAATCTTAAGGCAAACATGTATAAAACTTCAAAGGAAAATAGATAAATCCACTATTTTAGTTGAGGACTGTAATACCTCTCTATCAGAAATGGACAGATCCACTGGGCAGTAAATCAGTAAGGACACATTTGAACTCAACAGTCCTATTAATCAATGGGATAGTATTGACATCTATAGATAGACTACTTCATCCAACAACAGCAGAATACACATTCTTCTTAAGCTTACATGAACTAGTCACTAAAATACACCACCTTCTGGGCCATAAAACACATCTTATTAAATGTTTAAAATAATAGAAATCACATGGTGTCTGCTCTCAGACCACAATGGAATTAAACTAGAAATCAATAGTAGAAAGATAGCTGGAAAACCCCAAATTGTGTTCCCTGCTGTTCTTACAAATGAATTCAAAACATATGTTCACATAAAACTTATACGTGAATGTTTGTAGCAGCTTCATTTGTGACGGGCCAAAGTTGAAAGCAACCAACATAACCTTCAGTAGGTAAATGGATAAATAAAATTTGGCACATACAGACAACAGAATATTATTAAACCCTTAATAAAGGGCAGGGGAAAGAAAAATAGGGCTAGCAAACCATGAAAAAATATAGAGGAAACTTAAACGCCTGCTACTACTTGAAAGAAGCAATACGAAAAGGCTAATACTGTAGGATTCCGATATGTAACATTCTGGAAAAGGCAAAACTATGAGGTAGTAGAAAGATCAGTGGTTGGCAAGGGGTTAGGAGAGAAGTAGGGATGAATACACAGAAGACAGGAAATTCTTAAGTCAGGGAAAATATTCTTTAGGATACTATAATGGTAGATGTATGAAATTATAAAGTTGTCCAAAGCCATAGAATATACAACACCAAGGGTGAACCTTAGTGTTAACTATGGACTTTGGGTGACAATATGCCGATGTAGGTTCATTTATTGTAATAAGTGTGCCACTGTGGTATAGAATGTGGATGGTGGAGGAGGTAATGTGTGTGGGGGAGGACAGGAGGTATATGGGAACTCTTTGAATTTTCTGTTCAATTTTGCTGTGAACCTAATACTGTTCTAACAATAAAGTTTACTCATTAATCATACAACAAAAATATTATTTTGTTTGTCTGTTTTGTTTTTTTCAGACCAAATGAGAAATCCAGTTTGCTCTATCTAATGGAATTTTACCAGCTACTTTTGAAATTATGTAAAATCTAATCTGGTACCAGCGTCAAATAAATCAGATACATCAAAACACTCCTACAACAATTAAGGAAGATGTGGTTACGTCCCTTAAAGAGCTAAGAGCTACTAACTAGAGCAAAGTTTTCTGTGTGCAAAAGCAAAAAAAGATACATGATACTTTATTTACATTGATTTTATTTTTAACTTAAATTTACATGGATGTTTATTTTTAACTAGTGAAGTATGACTTCGAATTCTCAAATAATTAAATATCTCTGTGTTCCTATAAATAAAACAAGGTTTCTTTTTGCAAGTTTTAATATATTGTGGAAAAATAATTCTTAGATCAGAAACATTATTGACACAGACCAATGTTTGTCATGATCTGCTCTTCTCCCTGACCCCAGTAAATTTATAAATACTTGTTACATGTGAGATTTTAAGGTAAACTCATTATGTGTGTATTTGCATTCATGAGTCTATGGGTATGTACTTGTTTATATTCTCATAGAAATTTATTTTCTTTTTCATTCTAGTTGGTGACAAATATAGTCAATACTACCTGTGTGAAAAAGAAAAAAAAGTACCTAATTTGGATTGACAAGGAAACTCACCAGAAATTCTGTTCTTAAAATGATGAAGTTTATTCTAGTTTACGGAGTATTTAAAAGCAAGCTATGCTGAGAGGAACAATACTTGGAGAGAAATGCTGGATGGATGCACAGTTTGAGGTACTCAAAAATTTATCAATAGCTAAAACCAGGTCATTTGAGAGTCGTGCTCTCATTATACCTTATACTGATTGATGACTTTTAATGGATTTGATGCTGAGTTGAGATACTGATTCTTATTGTGAAATATTATAGATACGCTTACATGAAACTCCACATTGCTTACTATAAAGATGTTATTTAAAATATTGTACATTAATTGCATAGTGTCCTACTTATGATAATTCAGAAAAAAATCCTTCTTGGGTCCTAATGTCCAGGAGATCTGGCCACTGGTTTGTTTTTATAGATAATATTAATCTTTTTATTGATCAACATCATCTCTCCACTCAGGCTGGTAAAAATCTGAAAGAAAAAACTGCAGCTCAACAGCAACAAAAAAGCAGAGATATTTTATGATATTGGCTTTACCTTAAAAGTTTATTTTAAAGAATTTACCTCATTTCTTGAATATATAAATAAAGGTATTTCCCAGATCCACTTTCTCAGGACAAAATCATTCCGTCTCACAAACTTCTGGGTTATTGATGACTGAAATATATTGCTTAAATCACCCTCTAGAAATTTCCAGTGGTCAAGGAGAGCCACTTTACCCCAAGTCTACGCCTCCTTCAAAGGCAACCCATATGAAATGATTACTCAACGCAAGAATATAAAGGCTTGAATAGCATCTCTCCATTTTGGATACTTTGAAAAGTTTCTCCAGCTTTTGAGCTCCTTATGGGTTTAGATGAAGCATTTTTTTTTAGCATTTCAACAAGAATACAGCTTTTCCCTCTACAGTCCTCTTTCCTTTACCTCACCACAGATGTTGACGCTAAAGCCATTCACCAATAAAATTTCTCCATGCAAATATTTTTGTCTTAGAACCTGTTTTCTCATACCTGACATTTGCATAGGGTTTGAGAAGCAGTGTCTAAAATGAAATGCTGACGATGGCTCCTTGGCTGGCAGGCTGATGCTCTGAACCCCAATCCTTGCTAGAAGGTGGAAGGAGTACCATCAGCCTCTGTCATGTGGGAGCAGCAAAGCCATTAAAACTTTCACCAGGTCACGTTCAGATGGGTTGCTAGTAGAAGGAAATACAGTGGTAAGTGCAATAATTCAGGTGTTGTAGAAGTAGAAGGAAAACAGTAATTTAAGAATGAATAAATTTGGTGAAAATTTCTGGAAGTAGCCAATTAATTGGTGATGAACAATGAAAGAGTGTCGGTGAAAATTCAACAAATAAAGGTTAAGTGTAAATTCCAGAGGACTCCTTTGGTTTCATACAAAGACTCTCTTCTTTCCTGCAGCCAGAGTCTCATGAAAGTTGAGAATCAGGTATAAAACTTAATGATAGGATAAGTAGAGCTCTAGAGAAGGCTGAATTCTCAATCCCAGCGGGTTTGCTATGCCAAAGTCAGAGCCCTGATAAGGAAGAACTGAGATTCTGAGACTGAGAAGGGGATACACAAATCCGTGCAATCAATGCACCCAAAGATCTTAAAATCCCCAGACTTCACAGAACCCTCTGGGTCTATGGAGGTCATCTAGCTGTAAATCTCGAAGGCCCTACTTCCTGGCTTTGCTTTTTGATTATAAAACACCTTCTGCCACACACAGTGACGTATACTCCCTTAGGATCTACCACTGCTACCCGCCCAGGTCACAGAACAACTAACTAAGCTTAAGTCTCAACATAACTGAGGCAGAAATGCACTGTTTCTTCAGGACTGCCCCGCCCCCGCCACCGAAAACATACACTGTCCGAGATTGTAAAAAATGATTGGGTACCAGATCCCGAGGGTTCCAGTTAAAACATAAATCATTATCAAGATGGGAAAACTTTTCCATGATACAGGGTTGGACATGCTGGCGAAGGCACTGGAAGGTGGTACTAACAGGCTCCTAGGATGAGTCTTGTTAGCTTACAGAAAAGGACTGCCAGAACTTCTGTGACAGAACATAAAAGACAAAAAAGACTCAGAGAAGTACATATGCTAGAGAGTACATACTACATAAAGGAGGGGATCCAATCAGATTCCTGAATTAAGGTCTTAGAAGACACTTTACGTTTGTGATCAGCAACAGACTGAAGTGTCAGTATCATTGAAAAACTTAGAGGTAGACTCTTTCGAGGCCAAGGATGAAAAATAGAAGCTGCTATCAGAAAACTTTCATGACCTATTCCAATAGAACAAGAGAATCTACAAAAACATATATAGAGACTAGATGTATTTACTTAACTAATAGTCAGAAGCTGGGTTTCAAAATTATCATAATGTATACCGTGGCCCTCGAGGTAGCCAGAAGAATCAAATTCACCGTGTGTTATCCATATGTTTAATAGAGCATAGCTTCTCTAGGGGCAAGATGATAGATGGACATACAAAAGGAGTGTAGCTTAACTTATACAATCGAAAAAAATTAAGTTTGGAAGACGAGACTGAAGGCTATCAATCCAATGGAAAGTAATAAATCCTTTTCCAATTTTCAAAGGAGAGGTCAGATTTCCAGAAAGGAAAAAAAAAAAAAAAAACAAACCTGCAATATTTCCTTCTCCTTCTCTTTCTCCTCATTTGCTTTCTCTTCTTTCTTGTCTTCCACCTCTTCCTCTTCTTTTCCTTGCTGTCAATATTATTATTCTTTTAACTCTGTTCACCTGACATGTCTCAGGTATGATACTTTTCTTGTCCTTGCTTCTATGTAGCTACTTCTCAGCAACTCTCACCTGAACTCTTTATACCTTATCCTCAAACATTTATATTGTTTCCCATCTGACAGTTCTGCTTTCTCTGTCCTCAGTAATTTTTCCTCTAACCTACTGATCATAATGTACTTAGCCTCAGTTTGCTTTCCATCAGCTTTTCTTTCCAAACCTCTCAATCCAAATGATATGATTAAAGTCCTTTCCATTTTCTCTCAAAGCCTCGGTCTCCAGGCTCTTTTCTATCCATCAGTTTCCTCCTGTTTATTCCCTACGACCCTGCCTTTGATCCTAGTGTCTTGTTTATTGCATCTGACCTTTGCATCCTAGTCATTTAGGCTTTATGGATTCTTGCCCCACCGCATCATTACCACACCACTGCACCTTTTCCTGAAAACCTTGTTTGCTCTGTTCTATGTATTTCTCTTTCATTCATCACACTCAACTTTCCAAGAAGAGGACTTGGACTAATATTAAAATGCCATCCCTGTGTTTCAGTGGTGGAATTCCAGTGAAGTAAAGATGAATTTTTAAAGGGAACCAAGGCAAGGCAAGATGCAAATATGATGGTATAGGATGCGTCATCACACCGGCCAGCTCTGAGCACAGGCATGAAGTAGGCATTTTTGCTCAGCACCTGGGATACTGCCTGAAAGAGTTGCATGAAACAGTATCATCTTAGAGTAATCCAAATATGGCAGAAACAAATATGATTCAATCTGGTAAGCTTCATTTTATTTCCTGTTTTCTATTGCTCAATATCTCATGCCACCGGATACTAAAATTTGTACTCCTCTAGGTTATAGATTCTAACCACTCAACAGCCTATCAGGGGCCAAGTCCCATGCCCTGATGCTTTTATAATGAGTGTAGGTGCTGTGTGAGTGTAGAGTCCTGAAAAAGAGAGGAAAGAGGGAGAAAAGGATAGGGAGAGGAAAGAAAGACAGGAGTTGTATGAGAAAATCTGAAAGGATGCTTGAGACATAGGTCCAATATACATATCAAAATTTCCCATGCTTCTCTCTAGGTTCTTCTTTACATATGACTGATTTGTGCAACAATAGAAGAAATGCATAATGGATAAAAATTGTGAAAATAAAGTCCTGGAATTCTTCATATTTTAGAAGTGTCATTGAATCTACTTTTATCAATAAACATAGCTGAATAAAATTAGTCTTAGCAAACAGGCACACACACAAACTCATACAATTGTATATAAACAAAATTAAAAGTACAAAGAAGAAAGAATAAAGTGGTTATTTCAATACATACTTGTGCCCATAAACTCTCACGAAAAGTAAACATCTGACTCTTGGCAAAATGTTCACATAAACATAATATGGTTTGATTACATTTAAAAGATAACCAACTAGTGTTAAAATTACCACTAAAGAAATTTTTCTCTGACACCTAACAACTTAGGACAACAAAATACTTTGTGTATTATAAGATAATTTTACAGTATTATGGATATACAAGCTTAAATTTTGACAAGGATGTAGGAAGTATTGTGGGATTATCTAGGAGGGTACTACAGCCTACTAGAAAAATGACTGATTGGAAAACCCTGATGAAGTTAGAAAAGTGAGTAAAAATAAGAATAGTATGCAGTAGGAATACATATTTAAGTCCAAGGATAGGTTCTTGAGAAGTTCTGAGAGTCTACAAAGTTGTTTTTTAATTATTTTTCTTTCTCACTCCCCTGCAGAAATAAACCAGTGGCAGTAGAGTTTGAAGTTTGGCATTAAATTGGGATTCTAGCAAGCATGGTCAGCTACTACTATAAGAAAATATTTCTTTCTTTTCTTTAATCCTACCAGTAAGGTGAGGCCATCAGTTTAGGAGACAGAAAAAGGAGTAGCCCACACATATTTAGCATTTTATCTTCACAATCATTCAAAGATGGACATAGCATGTCATTGTATCATCTGAACGTGTCGTAAGTGATTTGTATTTAGTCAACATTTTTATTCACATACATGTGTTTTTCTATGAAATAATACGAAGTAAACAAAAGGCAAGTTATCTAGAAATATAAAGGAACTAAAAGAGCTCTGAAACATATGTTTCTCCTCCTGTCCTCCCTATCTGATATTAATAACACCAACTTGTATGCAGTTTTAAGCTAAGAAGCTTGGTTGTCAACCAACATTTCAAAGTAAGAGCAGCATCTTCTCTTATTCATCACATTGTTCCTAAGCCCACATTGACCAAAAAGAATGTGTTTGAGTAAATAAAGAAAGAGTATCACAGCTGGCAGACAAATGTTATATGACTATAAATTATATGACTGATTATAAATTATATGACCTGATTATATGACTATAAATAGACAACAGTTTCAAAATCTGGGTTTAATCAAATAGTAAAAGAAGCAAGCTGGAATTACGTACGTAATTAATGTATGTGAAACTGTGAAAAATTCTTATGTGGATGAAATAATACAGGTACATGGGTGTGGGTGATTTAATATAAATTTCCACTTAAGACCTTGTTGTAACAAATGAAGGTAGCAATTAGATTAACTCATTATATGATAATGTGCTGCGAAAAAATTTAAAAATCTATCTTATTGATATTGCTCTATTGTACAAGTCAGCTAGAGGAGACTGTTATCATTTTAAATAAAAAATACTAGCATTACTAGTGTGAGAAGAGATTCAGCACTATTTATGACTCTTCAGATTTAGACACAAAATTATTGCTTACTTTTAGTTTCTATGACTCCTACAAGCATTAAGCTTGATTGAACCTCATATTACAGTACTGACAAATGAATCAACAGGCAAAAATATGTTGATGTGAATCAAAATTACTATATATAAGACAATATTTTGCTTTCACATTTAGTCTAGCATTCAGAAATAACACTTGCTTTAATTTGGAAATGGTTTACAGTACCAAAACATGTACGATAACCTTGAAAATAACTGTGGAATACATTCAGTCACACACCAAACATTTATTGCTCATTGACTATAATAATATTCCATACTTACAGTGGATGCCTGACAAATATCACAGGTCAGGGTATTCTGGTCCTATTGCCAACAAAAGTACAATTTTCAAAATATTTAATTGCTTATGACTACATAAAGCATATGAACATATTTGCACAAAAATTTGGAATAATGCCCAAAACCCATGATACCCAACAGAACATTATTAGAGGTAACAAGAGAGTTCAACTGGGGAGTTGTTAAAAAGTCAGTATATAGTATCATTACACTGTCTATATTCTGTAATAACTATCATAACAGGGAGGATACGCTACCATACATAATAGATCTAAACATAAAATACATCCTGGGATAAATTCAATAAGGAATGTGCAAATTTTTTCTGAAAAAAAGTATAAAGCATTATTAAGGGATATAAAAGACAAATAAATGGAGAAATATTCCTAGTTCATGAACAGGAAAATGCCATGTTATTAAAACGGCAATTCTCCAAATTAAGTTAAATCATTTTTTATTTCTAAAATAATACATTGAAGTCTTTATTGCTGTTGCATAATATAGTCGTGTATATATAAATTCATAAAGATGTGAGAACAGCAAAAATTTGAACAAAAAAGAACATGAAAGCAAAATGTTACACTGGCAAATGTAAAAACGCATAATGAAGATAAGTACTTGTAAACAATATAACACTGTCCAAAAGAGAAAAAGATATATTAATACAGCAGAATATAAATCCTTTTAACAATACCCAGGTATATCTGTTTAATATATTATAAAAGTGGCACTGTAATTAATAAAGAAAGGACAGATTATACAACAAGAAAATCTTTCTGAAAATTTGGAAAAACAAATATCTTGCCTCTTTTATGTATATTTCAGATGGTTTAAAAGATTAAAGAATAAAACACAAATAAAAATTTCTTCTCACTGTAAACAAACATTTACTTGATATTTAGGTTCGGTTATAAACTTACTGGAAAAATCAAGAAGTTATTTTAATGTGTTATATGTTAGCAGAAATAACTAAAATATGTATAAATCTAGAAATATGAAATTCAACTTAAATGAAAAAATTACAAAAGTAATAGTTACATAAATGGTTTACACATATAAATAGTTCTTATAAAAGTAAAACTAACAAATATTTCTAGTTTTGAAAAATATTTTTTAATTTAAAAAGAATAGAAAGCTATACACCAAGTAATTAAACAGTAGCTGTTTTTCTCTTTCTTATAACATCTCTCTGATTCTCTGCAGCCAGGAAAGTTTCTCCACTTTTAAATATTTGTATGATTAGATTACATTGTGGATAACTATATATTTTTTGTTGCTGCCCTAAGAAATGACTATAGATTTCATGGCATAAAACAGCATAGATTAGTTATCTGACCATTTTGGAGGTGTGGAGTCTGAAATCAAGGTGTCAGCAGGGTTACCTTCCTGTTCAGGGCTCTATGGAAAATTCTGTTTCTTCACCTTTTCCAGCTTCTAAAGACCATCTACCTTCCTGGGTCTTGGGAACATGAAGGAAATCTTCAAAGGCAGCATCTTATGATCTTCAAATCTTTCTCTAACCTTGACTTCTCTTCCACATGTTTCTTCTAGTTTAAATGATGCTTGTTATTCTATTGAGCCCATCCTGATAATTCAGCACTATCTATCTCAAGGTCCTTAATTTTAATCACACCTTTAAAGTCGTTTCTGCCATCTAGGGTAATATACGCAGAGGATTACGTCATGAACATCTTTCGTGGAGGGGTGTTATTCTGCCTTTCACAATTTCTTGAGTTTGTTAGTGTGTTTAAGGGTGATTTTAATTTTATTTTTGTACTTCTCTGTCTTTCCATTTTATCAAAAGAAAACACAGTATTACATGGATAAAAAAGAAAAAAAAAAGAAGAGAGAAATAAATTTAAATGAAAAGATTGCCTAGATTGAATGTTCAGAGATTTACGTTTTTAATGTTATTTACCTCTTCTGGTAACTCATTGTATTTCTGTGGACAAGTCACTTCAAGGTTCTTCTATTTAATTTCTTAATGTGAAATTAGGAAATTTGAACTTTAAAGACTTACAACTTTCAGCTGAGGACTAAAACCTTGGACTAGGATTCAATGCCTTTATGTGATTGTTCCGACTGGAATGGCAGTGTAGGCAAAAAAGCAAGCTAATGTTCTCCAACAGAATGCTAAAGACATATTTAAAGTTGTTGCTAAGTCTGTTGGGTGTTATTTGGAATGCTTTCTCCATGTTTTCCATGTTCACTTGCATTGTGGATAATTAAAATCCACACATAGTACAAAATTCATTTACTCAGATGACACTTACACAGCAACTACTTTGTGTTAGACATGGTGTTAGGGGATTGCTTCTACGTCATAAGTAGCATGGATACAGCAAATGTACACAATTGAAAGATGAGCACTAGGGTAAAATAGACATACTTCTGTCCCACAGAAAGCTTCAACGTTAGTCGAGCAGAAGGAGTAATCACCTCTTTGAAGGCAAAGATTGTTTTATTGGGTTATTTAAGCCCATTTCCTACTAGCGTTTTGTTTTATTGGGTTATTTAAGCCCATTTCCTACTAGCGTTCTGCCTCTATTTCCTTTCTGGACCTCTTCTAGCATGGTTGATAGTTAACAGGAAGTCCTATGCTACTTTCTTGACTAACTTTGGTCTTATATGACCAATGGTTCACTTAGCATATCCACTTGGATGTGTAAAAGGAAGCCATAACTCAACATTTCCAGAATACATTCATTCAGTCATGATGTTTCTCTTCAATGTTAATCTTTCTGTATTTCTAATTTCAGTGAATTACACCATGATCAATCCTCTTATATAGCCAGAACTCTATGAGTCATTCTTGATATTTAATCTCCCTTAGCCATTCAATTAGTCAGGGTACCAGCTGGAAACAGATGGCACTCATATTTAAAATGATTCTAAATTATATTAATTATGGGAGCCTTTATGAGGGCTGGACAGGGTGCAGTACCACCATGAGCAACAAGACAGTATTGTGGGTTCTTTATGACCTCTACCACAAAAAAGTCTCTGGAATCCTTATGGACAGTCTTGCAGACCTGCTGCCTTGAGAGGGGCAGTAATTTTGGTTGAGAATGCAGCCTTCCAATGTGACCCTGAAGGGCAGTAACCAGAGGAATAAATAGCTATACCCGATTATCTTAAATCCTCAGTTTTCCTATTGATGCTTTCTATTAACTGGACCCAGTCAAAAACAAAAGACAAGACAGTCACTGATGTGATCTGCACAGGTCAGCCTGTCATGGATGAGGGGAGGGTAGAAAAGACAGGGAAATGGATCCCAGGGAGTAAACAAGCATGGGGCTGGGTATCTTCTCTCTACCACCAGAGCTTGCAAATATCTGTATTCAACCCGCCAACCTCCTCCTATCTTCCTGAATACAACCACCATCCTAGTACAACTATTATAATGTAATTTTTGATTTTTAAAATTGTTTCCTAATTAGTCTCCTATTATTCTGATCCCTCCAGCTAGACTAGAATGAACTTTTCACAATGCGTGTATAATCATGCTCCTCCCTATTTTAAAGACATCAATATTTTCTTATTAGCATTAGAATAAAGACCAGAATCTTTAACGTGTCTCTTCCTTGGAACACTCTCTTATTACTTCATTACCTATCGAACTCCTCATTTTCCGGCAGATCTTTGTTTAATCCCCACTTTCTCTTTGAAGCTGTCCTGCTTTTTCTGATAAATTCCCTTGTCATTGATATTCATAGCATGATCTACTTCTATATATAACATTTGTTATTCTTGTACTATGACAGGCATTTAAAAGATTCTTGGTTTCTCCAATAGATACTAAAGCTGTAATTATGTTTCTGTTTGGCCTAATTTGTATCTTCTGTGTCTGGTAGAGATCCTGGCATATAGTATAGATATAACAAATTCCTCTTGAATGGATGAATGTATTAAATAACACCTTATTTGCCCCCCAACAATATATATTATGGGTGTAGTTCACATCTGTGAGATACCTGCATAAAAGTTGTGAGATTTTGACAAAAGTACCCCAAATATCTTATCCTTCCCTCTATTTTTCAAAGGCCCAAGCTGGATGTTTTGCTAACATGAGTAAACAGGGTTGATTTAGATTGGACTGGGAAGAATGGAACATAAGATGAATAAGCAGGACATGATGGAAAAACAGAGCCCTGAAATGTGAAAGGCTAGTCTTGGGGTGTGTATTAAGTTCCTATTGTGGCTGTAACGAATTACCACAAATTTGGTGGCCTAAGTCAACACAAGGGTCTTATCTTAGAGATCCAAGTCCACAGTGGGTCTCACAGAGCTAAAATCAAAGTGTTGCCGGGGCCGTTTTCCCTTCTGGAACTTTCAGGAAATAATCAATTCCCTTGTCCTTTCGAGATCCCGGAGACTGATTACATTGCTTGACTCATGACCTCCTTCCACCTTCAAGGCCAGCGATAGCATCATTCTGATCTCTGCTTCTGTGGTTACATCTCCTTTTCTGATTTCAAGTCACCCGTATCACTTTCAGTCATACAGGAAACCAAATACAAGAAATTTTGTCTTTCTAATCCAGGATAATCTTTTCGCTTAATTACTTTTGTAAATTCCCTTTGCCATGTAAATTAACGTAGGTCCCTAGAGCTAGGATGTGGACATCCTTGGTGGGTCATTTTCCATGCTTACCACCTGGAAAATCTTAGGTGGTTTCAGAAATAATTTGGAGATCAGTTAAAATGTTTGAGAAATATATGAAGATTAAGTGGAGTAGAGTGAAGGCCATGATATATTACCCAGATGCCCATTCGGGAATGAAGAGCTTGTATTCTCATCTGCAGCTGATGTTGCAGACAGGGAGTTCCCACCTGTAAACCCTCCTCAATAATTGATTTGCCCAATCCAATGACTAGTTCATGTGGAGATACAGAATCCAGACCCTCCTGTTCCAACTTGACAGAGATCTAAAGGCTCATGGCATCTTCAGAACTCCCAAGGAATCATATGAGTCTTGCTGAGAATGTGTTGCTGCCCAATCTTCTTTCCCAGGAACTGGAACTGTAGCATTAACAAAACAAAACAAAACAACAACGAAAAAACATAGATTGCAATTTCTGGGGACTTTTTTTTGTTTGTTTGTTTTGCTTTGTTTTGAATTTTTACCTGTAGTGTTGGTGTTTATTCTACCAACATATCTCACCATTTGGATGGTGTTTTAGTATTATCTCAGCTGACTATAAACTAAATTTTACTGCTTGAACTTATTTAAAAATTTTAGTTTGTATATTTGTAGAACCTGCAACACGTTCACCGAAGTATCTCATAAGACATAAATAAAATATTATGCATATGTATATACACACAAACATAATGCAGAAGGAGAGAAAAAGGGAGAGAGAGAGAGAAAAAGATGAGTCACATCTATAGCCAAAAAGTATCTGTGTCTGTGCTGGGAAGTTTGGAGAATAAGAATGAGAGAAGAGAAATCACTTTTTAAAAAAGAGAGAAAACTACTAGTCACAATAGAATGTTGTTTAATATTCTAGTGGCTTCTCATTGTCATTAGAGTTAAAACATGATTAGTTTTCCTTATGGCTGTGAATACGTCATAACATGCAGTCTCAGCCTACCTCTCACATAATATTTTGTAAAGTTCCAGCGCATGCATGTTCATGAATACCCATGCTCTCCTTCCATACCCTCAAACACACCAAGCATGTTGTCACCCCAGGCCTTTGCACATGCACTTTCGTCTTCTGGGAACACTGCCCTCTCTCTTCCCCCAATCTCAGTCTTGGTTTGGGCTATCCTCTATTTGTCATGAGGGTCTTAACTCAACTGTCATCTTCTAAGTGAAATCTTCCCTGACTATGTAATCTCAGACATGAACACATCACTCAGTTTTATTTTTTATATATCATTTATCATTGTCTAAAGTTGTCCTACTACTGCTTTCTTGCTTGCCTCCTCAAGATGCATTTAAGATATTTTGCTCACCTCCAAGAAACTGGAGCCTAACAACCTGTTTGGCACATAGTGAATGCTTAACTAATGTTTGTTGAGTGACAGAAGACAAAACTACGTCTCTTTTTCAACTTTACCTTTTGCATTCAGAAATGTGTAAGCATCTTGCACAACTGATAAACTTTCCAGAGCTCCCATACAGATATCTCGCCACCTTGTTTCTGAGAGGTTTTCCGTCTTCTTCACTTCTGGTACAACGGTGATGTTGAAGAGTCTTCAGCCATGATATCTTCCACGAGACCCATTTTTGATAACTATATAGGACCCAAGTGATCCTAGAGCTGGTAATTCTCAAAGCAATTTATTATGCATTTCTTGTTTTATAAATTGAGATGAATACATCTGAAATGATAATAAATCATAGAGAAAGGGAAGACTGCATTGAGTCAAGGCAAATGGATCAGGAAGACAATGGTATGAGACCTTCAAAGCCAGGTATGGCTTTAATATGAATGTAGAAGGAAAGCACGTAAGAAGGAAGGAAAAAACAAAACAAAAACAAGATATATGTTTGGCAAAGTGAAGAGTATGGCCAGCAAAAGGCATAAGCTTAATTGCCATGGTATTCATTTAGTGGAGAAAATACATATAAAAATAAAAATCCATGTAAGTATCAGTCAGATGACTGTGGGCCTGGGTATGTCTAGTTAGGACTCTCATCTCCTTGAATAATAGCTTTAATCATCTTTGTAACTTGTTGTAAATGTTCAATGGCTCATAAATGCCTATTATATAGACTGTCGAGTGAAGCAGAGGATGGAGTTGTGATGGAGACATTGGAATTAGAGACTTCAATAATCTGTTACCAAACTTTATGCGAAGATCTGGAGAGAAGGTGATATCATCTCTTTCTTACTCTTTTTCATTACCTCTGACTTTTAATTGTTCTAATTAGTTGTTCTGAAAAATATGTTTCTATTTTTCCTTTATATATTTATTGATATAATAAATAATTTGTTTAACTTTCTACTTAGCTATAAGTCAACAGTAAGTAGAAAAAGGAGAAGCAATTTTCTTAAATGTCCAAATATGGCATGATTAATTCCTTATTAATTTGAAAATCAAATATTTATTACGGTTTAGATGTTTTTTGCAGCCTGGTAAATATGGCTCAGAGTTCAAGATCAGTGTAAATATTAAAATGTCAATAAAGATAAATAGCCTATCCATCAGACTATACCTTAAACTGTATCATCAATAATAGTCTTTATTTCTTTTGCAGTAGATTGGCCAAAAGAGAAGAGAAAAATCTTATGATTGAGAGGACTAAAAATCTTATGAAGAAGGTACTAAATGATGATTAAGGATGACATTTCTATTCAATCTGTTTAAACATCAACAACAATAATAAAACAAATACATAAGAAGCGCCAACACTGACAAGGGTGTAGTAAAATATGCTCTTATTTATCACTTTTGGTAGTATAAGCATTGGCTAAAAATTGCAGTATTAATGAATAATTTTACATACAAATTGCTTTTGCCATTCTTCTGAGAAATACCTTGAATTTATTACGATAATTATGAAAAATGTAGAAAATGATGCAAGAACAATGATGATAATCATTGTGCTAGCTATAATAGTTAAAATAGAAAACATACTAGAGATTTTATAATAATTGAATAAGTTGAATTATGGCCTTGGCATCTTAAAGATTATAAATGACCAATAAAAATATTTATAAATAATTTAAATGATACAAAGAATTCTTATAAAATTGAGAAACTCACGATAGCTATTTAATAGTAAATTAGCACTGTTTCACATGTGTCAAAATAAGAAAAGGTACAATATAGCAAATAAAAATTATAAACCTAGGTTTATCAAACTTTTGTTTGGATATGAAGATTATTAAATGATTTTTTGTGCTTTTTTGCACTTAGCTTATTAATAACTTTGTGACAATTATATGAATATGTGTAATCTTGACAAAATTAAGAGATATAATAATAATCATAGCCTTACAAGCAATGTACAAATCACAATTATGTATATAAAAATAATCAACATGTATGATAACTTTTATATATTTTTATTTAATCAGAAAATATCACTGGTTTATGATTTATAAATATTTTTAAGTCTCTACCTTAGCACATCAATGGAAAAAATCATTACATTCCATTCATTTACATTCATATGTAATACGAAATATATTTTTATTTTGTCTTTTATGTTTTAATAATTTCATTTGAGTTTTTATAGAATAATTATAACTAATATATTAGTGGTTAGAAGGTGAAAAATATTATGAAAAATTCTTAGATGAAATTATTTTAAATAAATAATACCATCTTATATTTTCCTTTTAAAAATTAATTATGTAAATAATATTTTCAGTTTTTCCTTTCAGTGGATCTATAACACTTTTCTCTTTATTCCTGTTTAGAGAAAAGTATTTTCCATGGTGCAAAATTTTAAAAATAACGTGAACTTGTATAAAACATTTTTAAATGAATAAAAGTATTTTTATTTCATTTGAGAATTCTTGAAGATAAAAGACACCGTGTTGCCATCAGAACCTTTATTATCTACAAAGACTCTATTGTTGAAATAGATTAAAAAGAATTCTTTGGGATCTCTTTTTTTAATATATACTTAGGGGAAAAAGACTGCATGTATTGGAAATGTCTATTGCAGTTTAAAGAATGTTGACATCCTCTAAAGAAAGAAGAACCAAAAAGATCTGAGTCAGAATATTCAACTTGGTGTTCAATATTAGAACAGAAGACAAATACCTGATTCCACTTTTTAAAAGTCTTTAAGACGTATCTCTTCTTTTAAAAAATTTTATTTGGCAAAGGTCTGTATTTCGTGGAAGGGGGGGAAAAAAGACAAAGTACAGTAGTACCCCCCTTATCCATGGAGGATGGGGTCCAAGACCCCCAGTGGATGACTGAAACTGAGGATTATACTGAACCATATAAATATAATTTCTTTGTTATTGAAACACCAGGGCTTTGGTCTAGGTTCTGGTGCTTGCAACACAAAAAGCCAATCACTGAGACAAAGCATATTGCCAGGGAAGAAGGCTTTACTCAGCTGCTGCAGCCAAGGAGATGGGAGATCAGTCTCAAATCCAGCTCCTCAACTAGCTAAACTTTGGGGGTTATATAGCAGGAAAGAAATGTAACTATATATGCGAAAATAGAAATTATGGAGAGGTAAGGAAGTGGAGGTGGTCAACAGGCAGCAGCTAGTCAGTTAGGCATTCATGATGGGTGAGAGGTCTGGTGTCCCACTGTTCAGATGTGGTGTTCTGGTAAGATTCAGGTGCTTGATACTTTCTGGGAGGACTGATGGTGGGTTTCTTGAGAAAGGAAATCAGTAAGACAAATGTAAGTTTCTCAAGTTTTAAGACTGGAATGGTCAATTTCTAGTTTTACTGCAAAGAAACCATAAATATCAATTTTATGAAACAATTGACTGGTTTCATTTTTAGATCACAGTTGATTGCAGGTAGCTGAAACCTCAGAAAGTAAAACCAAGGGTAAGGAGAGACTATTGCACAGATTAAACTTACAAACAACACAGGGAAAGAAAAAAAAAAGAAAGTGGTATAAGTTAGTTTTGTGTTCCCCTTGTATAATTTACACTACCACAAGGCTTCAGTGAGATTCATATCTTTGTCTTTTCACTTGGGGAACCTGGAACTGACATGAAGGATCTCTCTCCCTCTCTGTCTCTTTGAATACACAATTTGTATGCATGATTTTGTCAAATATGTGTGTTCAAACACAAAGGTCTCAAAGAACTGAAGATGTTCTGAAAAATCCCTGTAAGGAAACAAAACCAGAATTTACCCCGCTACAGCCTTGTTACAGATTTGAAAGAGTATTTCTTGTTTCTCCTCATCAAATGAAGACAGTCCAGAGCTTGTGTTTCCATTTAGTAAAATCAAATACCATGCTCAAAATCCCAAATCTAAATATAAATCTGTTTTTCACTTAAGAAAAAAGAACAATATTGTATTTAACTATTAAAAACATTTTAAAAATATATAACACACCAGTGGTACCCACTTTTTAAAAAATGAAATGACTGCAAAACCAACAATGATCAGTAATAACATTTTAGGGGTTCCTCATTGCCAGTGGATGAGTGAAACTGAGGATTAGCTTCTTCCCAGAAAAAGAGAAAGAAGTCTGTGGGGATGGGGTTATGGGTACATGGATACTTACATATTTACAATAATTACGTGACAGCAAAAGGGGAATTCATTGACTTTCTCAGTATATTTGCAAATAGAAGTTTTATAAACTTTTGGTTTTGGTTGTATTTTTTTCTATCCATTAGAGGTTTCAAACAGAAAAGCCTTTGAAAAATTAAATTTACCTGAGTTTAACTGAGTAGGAAACAAAAAGATTTATGAACATGATAGCCCTCAGGACAAAAAGCGTGTCAGAGAGCTCTCCTTCACAAAGTTGGCAGGCAATATTTATAGCTGGAAAACAAAAGTGACATAGGAAAATGATTGGTTACAGTTTGAAGTTTGCTTTATTAGGACATGTTTGGCAATTTGCAGTCTATGATTGGCTGAAAGCTTGACTGCTGTGTTTGGCTGAGATTCAGATACTTGTTACAAGAATATACTCTCAGTTAGGTTGCAGCATGTTTACATTTTAAGTTAGGTTGCAGTTTACTACTATACAGAGGCAGCTTTGGGGCAAATTTAATTTAATAGAGGGTAACAAATCCATTGAAGTTGGTGTCATGTGGAAAATCTAATCAATGACATTTGAATCTAAAATTCAATTATCTTAAACCCAACTTCAGTGCTGCTCCACTGTGTTTTCAAAATTTACCATTCTCCTATTGTGTAGCTCTAAAAAAATTAAATAAATTTTTAAAATTACCACATAATACTGTCACAGATGGACTGAAATTATTTTAGACCTCAAATGCATGTCTCCATCCATTCTAAAGACTCAGTTATAGAAAAATACTTCTTAAAGAGCAACAGCAACAACAAAAACATATGTGTAGATAAACAGAGCCTGAATTCAGGAAGACCAGTATAAAAGACTCATGCTTATTTGCTTTAGATTAGTACTATCCAGAGGAAAGGCAGAAGAAAACAAAGAAAATGTGTGCTTTTGAGATCATGTGATCTTCATTTAATTTAAATGAAAAGTATAAAATTCCAAAAACCTAGAAAAACAATACTTTATGGTTCACAGAAACATATTAGAACATATATATTCAATGGTCAAGAGGGAAAGGAGTTTTTAGAGATGTAATCCACATTTTGGCCATTAAGCCCCCATTGAGCATAACTGAAATATATTGAGTGCTCAAAATGGACAATGGCCTATGCTAATGTCATGGGTATTCTCTTATTTACTTCTCATAATAAACCTATGAGGCAGGTCTTTTTGTTTAGATGAAATAAGGTTCAGGAACAAACAACTAATGACAAATGTGCAATACACAGCAAGACCAGGAGACTATGGAAACTCTTAAAAGAAAATGCATTGCCCTCTTTGTTGTCAGGCAATTCCAACAAAAATGCACAATGATATGTCACTGTAATGCGTATGAAAAAGTGAAAGTGGTTTCAGGAACACCTAATGTGAGGGTTGCATTTGTTTTGTTCAAAGTGCGAAGACCCAAATGTTTCTAACCATCAGTCTGGATCTTCATAGAGTCCTCATTACAACAGAGGATGACTTTAAGACTTCAAATGAAAAAAGAAAGAAAATTTTCCTGTGGATCTTGGAATATCTGATTTTTACACTATGGACTGTAAATGCTACATTTCCTCAGTTTGCTTGGAGAATCTCTTAGCCTGATATCGCGTATCTTCTGGCTCACACCAACCTTGTTGTGACTTAAAAGTTTTTAAGGTTTCTGCCTTTACCTAAATGCTTTCATCATTCTGACCTTGTTTTCTACTGATTTCAGCTTTGGTATTTCAGTGCTATGTTGTCTGTGCTTTATCCTAGGCAGCTCTATTTCCACCATCTCCAATTACCTTTTGTACTGAGTCAATGTGCAAAACATACAATAACACTGATGAGGGAAGAAAAGAAAAAAAATGGCTCTTTTTGTTCCACTGATTTATTTTTATTGATGTTCCCACCGGGGTAACAATTTTTGCCCAGGTTCAAGCACTTTGGAAACCCAACCCTAAGTTAGCAAAGAATTCGAGTAATCCAGGAGACCTCCATATTGGATCAGCTTTTGTTAGTAGTAGTACTTCTTGATTCAGCTCTGAATCTGTAGTCTTGGTTGTAGCTCTGTCTATATGGTTTAGATCTTTGTCATTTCTTTCTGGATTTTTACCTTCTCCAATATCATTGTTTTTTCTGACATGCTAAATTATTTCTACTTTGAAACTACACAGACCTTGGTTAATGAGATTGCATTATCCTATCTGGAGTAGTACAGCTACCTGTCTTAGGACAACTCTACCAATAACAGTAGCTCTTTACATAAGGCCAAGATTGATTTGGAATATCTTACTACCACCTTATCAACAGGAACACACACACACACACACCAACGTGCAACACACACAAACAAAATTTCCCTAAGTAAAATCTGGTACTATGCCTGAGATAAACATTGTTCAACTCAGCAGACACGATGTTAAACAAGAAAGCAGCTACTTCGTGCAAAATGAGGTATGTATGAACATTCAGAGACATGGTTTCAAGATTTTCTGATCATGGTCAGTATAAGCAAAAACAAAATTGTGCTAGATCATCAGGGGAAAAAAAAAAGACCTAAATTTTAGCTCACTGCAGGCAGTTCATTCATAGCCTTTAGTAATCCCTAAACTTCCTTATATGTGCCTATATTCTAAGTAGTATTAATCCTTCTACAGAATTCACAGTGCATCTAAATGTACATGCTTTCTCACTTCAGGAATCATTTAGAAATGTTTGTGAATTTGACGAATGCATCAAAATATGTAAATAAATTTGACAATGGACATGTGAGAACTTTACAGTGTGAACTAAAACATTACTGAGAGAAATTAAAGAAATATAAATAGAGACTTATCAGATGCCAATGAATTCAAAGACTCAATATTCTTAACAGATCATTTCTCCTGAAATAGATCTATAGATTCAACAAAAGTTCAAATACTCAACACATTTTTTTGAAGAAATGGACAAAGTGATTCTAAAATTTACAAGAAAAGAGAAAGGACATAGAAGAGCTGTGATGAACAGAATTATAAGGTGGTCCCCCAAATTTCCATGTCTTGGTGGACTTGTTCTAGATAATCCCTTGGATATAATCCAAGCCAAGACAGATTTCATAGTTTGGATTATATCATTTTATATGGGAAAAGATTAGGGATTATGCAGGTCTGATTCAGGTCCCATACTGGTTCAATCTGAGTAAATCAAGAGAGATTATCCCAGGTGAGCCTGACCTTGTCAGGTGAGCCCTTCCAAGGAACTCGACTCTTCCTGCAGAATGAGATCTGAAGCATGGGAGTGTGTGGATCCAGAGAGAGCTGCATGTGTCAAGAACCTGACAGGAGCCTCTGGAAACTGTCAATGAGTCGTGGCCAGACAACCAGCAAGAAAACAGAGATTTTAGCTCTTCAGTCAGAAGGGTCGGAATTCTTCCAGTAGCGTAGATGATCTTGGAAAGGGACCCTGAGCCCCAGATAAGCACAGAGCCCCAGCAGACCTCCTGATTTCATCCTTGAGATCCTAAGCAGTGAATTCAATCATACTCTGCTCAGAGTCTTACTCTAAGGAAAATGTTAAATAACAAGTATTTTAAACCATGATGGCTTTGACCATTTCATACAGTAATAGAAAATGGATACAGCCAACGCAGTTTTGAAAAGGAACAGCAAAGCTGGAGAATGTACACTACCTGCTTTCAAGATTTACCAAGTAAAACTATCTAAACAGTCTGTATTGTTGAAAAACTATGCATAATGATCAAAGAAATAGAACAGGGAGACGTTAACTAAACCCTGGCATACATTGTACGTTGATTTTAACAAATATACTGAAGGGCCGGGCGCGGTGGCTCAAGCCTGTAATCCCAGCACTTTGGGAGGCCGAGACAGGCGGATCACGAGGTCAGGAGATCAAG
>NW_012114910.1:1102355-1228526 GCF_000951035.1 Colobus angolensis palliatus
GGCTGAGGCAGGAGAATGGCATGAACCCGGGAGGCGGAGCTTGCAGTGAGCTGAAATCCGGCCACAGCACTCCAGCCCGGACGACAGAGCAAGACTCCGTCTCAAAAAAAATAAAATAAATAAAATAAAAATAAAAAAAAAGAACAATTGCATATCCATGTGAAAAAATATGAAACTTGGCCATTCATACTATGTTGTAAAACTTATAGAAGATAACATGGGAGAAAAAATCAGAGTGACATTTGCTTAGAGAAAGGTTTTATAAATAGGCAAAAAAAGAAAAAGAAAAATATAACATTCATAAATTCGACTTCAGTTCTTTGAAAAGCACTGCTAAGAACATGAAAATGCAAGCCATAATATGAGATAAAATACCTGCAAAATATTTATTCTAGAAAGTGCTTGAATCCAGTGTATAAAAATAGCTCATACAACTCAAGTACAGATAGACAAAAATCCAATTAAAATTTTGAATAAATGCAACCAAAGAAGATATATTAATGGCAAAGAAGCCTATGAAATGATGTTTGATATTATTAATCATTAGGGAAAAATAAATTAAAACTGTAATGCGGTACCATTTCATGCCTATTAAAATGCTAACTTTTAAAAAGCTAACCATACCAAGTGCTGGCAAGTATGCGGAACAATTGAAATTATATATGCTACTGGTGGCCACATAAAATAATATTACCAGGTGAAAAGTAGTTGTGCTTTCTTAAAAAGTAAACATCCACCTACCGTATGTTGCAGCCATCCCATTTCTAACTGTTTATTGGAGAAAAAAACGAAGAAAATGTCAATACAAAGATTTTTATAGGAGTGGGATAGTAACTTTATAACAGCTATGGCCATACCTAGAAAACTAATTATTATTATTATTATTATTGTTTGAGATGGAGTCTCCCTCTGTTGCCCAGGCTGGAGTGCAGTGGAGCATTCTTGGTTCACTGCAACGTTTGTCTCCCAGGTTCAAGAGATTCTCCTGTCTCAGCCTTCCGAGTAGCTGGGATTACAGGCGCCCACCACCATGCCAGCTAATTTCTTTGAATTTTTAGTAGAGACGGGGTTTCACCATATTGGTCAGGCTGGTCTCAAACTCCTGACCTCAGGTGATTCACCTGCCTTGGACTCCCAAAGTGCTAGCATTACAGGCGTGAGCCACCGCACCCAGTCAAAAACTCACTAATTACTGAATGATTGACAATATTCCTTTTATGTGTTGTTGCTGCTTTTCCCCCTGAACCCCAACGGCGGGCGGGGGGGCGGGGAAAAAGAAACAGACTCTACTCTCCCTAAGCCTTTCATTAACTTCCATGAGAATTGAATTTATGGAATGGAGAACATAGACACTTTGGCCTGGAAAGACATTTAATTTAGTTGTTAAAAAATTGTGAGGTCTAGGAATTTGAAATAACTTAGCCAAAGTCATGCACATTACGTCGTAATTGGTACAAAACGGGTGGGTAGCAATCAGGATAGTTCAGCTACCACGCTTAATGGTTGTTTTCGCCATTCTCTCCTTTAGTTAAACTACTTTTTAAATTTTTACTTCCATTGATTTGCAATGTTTTCGGGGGAGTTTCACGTTAATAAATGCTTCTACATAAAAATATCTACATTGATGGACTCTCTAATGTACATTTTATTTTAGAATGTTTTAGAGGTTGTGTGTGTCACTGGGTATTTTAAGATCTAAAAATGTCAAGTTCATTATCATAAGTTTCATTGTGTACATAATTTCATTTTTATTGACTTTTTATCTTTGATTAAATTGTCCTTTTATTATGCCTTTTTATCAACAGGTATACTTTAGCCAGCATGTCAATTTCATCCATTTTTGTTTATGTTTTTAAAGCCATCACATACATTTTGGTAAGTCAGCTCAATCTTCGTACTTTTCAAATTCAATTAAGTTGAAAGCTTTGTCTCCTTTGATAAGAGACAACTGCTGAAAGCTAATGCCTTATAGAAAAATGTTGCAAGGACAAAATACCATTTAATAGAGAAAGAGGGAAACATATCTTTATTTGACAGACAATCAAGTGAGGCTTTTCAAATATCCCATCAGTTACATAGAAGATAATATTTAAAATCATATGTGGCTTCTAATGCTTCTTTTCAACACATAGTATAAGAGTGACCTTATATTTTGTTTTTTTTTAAATTGAAAAGATACATTTTTGCAGAAGCATGGTAATGTGCAGTAATTCTAAAAGTGGCTCTAACTCTGTAACTATATATAATAAATTTAATTTGTGTTCACAGAAATGACAAAGTGAAGTATGACTTTTCCTGATTTGTATTCAAAATTAGGACAACATTCTTGGTACAAAACTTTCTCAGAATATGTATTTTCAAATGCCTTATGTTTCCTCCACCTACACTGCAAGGTCTGCTTTAAAGCCTGTTTAGTTAACATTTAAAGTCAATAAATATGTATTAAACTTAAATCTAGGTCAAACATTATGAAACATACAGCAGACAAGTTTAGGACTATGGTTCTAATGCCCAAGGAACTCACAGTCTGGGAAGGCCAACAGGTTCATGCCTATCTATAACGTTAGGAAAATTACAGAGGGCATTATAATAGATTTATAAAATTTATAAAATTATTATAATAGATTTATTGAATACATCTCTACCACAGGGAACAATACATATGTATAGATTAAAAAAAATACATTTGAGCTGTCCCTTAAGGGTTAAATTGACAGGTGATTGAGAGATATTTCAAGTTGAGGAACTGGCATAAACAAAGGATAGAGACATGCTCTGTGTAGCTAAGAATACACAGTAGCTGGAATAGAGCACAAGTATATGAATGTGAGGAGGTGAGCTTGGCAAGGGAGGGCATGACTTAGATGGAAAAGACTGTGAGGATCACGGAGTGGCTTTTGTACTTTAACTATCTGTCACTGTGCTGTGTTTATCACAGGTCTGAAGTCAATCATTGCTCTAATACCTTTTCTGAATCATCATCATGACCTATAGAATAAAACACTAGCATTCTATTTTGAAAAGCAATAGAGTGAAAGTGATAATTGGTTACTGCAACGAGATTGGAAATTCGTAAAGACATAAGAAGATATAAGGACATTGGAATGAATGGGACTGCAAATTTGGCCCACTTGCTCTATCTCACCACAAACTCTAACCATAACATGGTAGATTTCACAAATAAAGATTCTGTGGGTTTTTTGTTTGTTTATTCGTTTTGTTTTTGTATTTTTCTTCAACATACCAATCATTTAATCAGTTCAATCTGGTAAGTAATGTCAAAACTGTTTATTTTATGAAATAAATTCCCAAGTTCCTAGTTATTTTTTATTGTTATCTTTGAATTTACTTCTCAGTGGTTCGTGTTTTCCTTATATCAACACTGTATTTCCTCAACCAGTTTTTTCCAAGTGAAATTACTAGTTATCTGGAAAATAATTAGCAACCATCTCCTCACTCATTGGATGCTAATACTAATCTCTTACAGGAACATATCTCCTCTAAGAAGAACTCCCCTCCTCCCTCCTTCGCCCCCATCCTCCAACACACATACTATTTACATTATGAATCTCAAACCCTTGCTGAAAACAGTAGTTTTCTATTTAGGCAGCTTATATGGCACTATTTCCCATTGGGAAATGTCACCTTCAAACAAGAAATAGTCTCTATACATTGAGTGATAATTTCCTTTTTTAATGGTGGGTGATAGGTGAAGGAAAAAATAAATAACAGGCAATATTAATATGCTCTATATTAACAAGTATTAAAAACAATAAACATTTATCTTTTCCATTCTACATAGATCTTCCATTTATTTATTACCTATATGTTAGTCAAAGTAATTCAATTCAGGATCATATTTTTTAAGACAGTGTTTTTTTCACAATACTAAAAGTGAACTATTATTTTTTGTTCCCAAACTTGATTTAAGTACTAAAACTCAGAGAATATACCTAAGTGATTTAGGGTATGACATTTCTCTAGTCTGTGCATCCTTTCTCTGTCTGTATAATAAAATGGACAGGACAGTCTCTAATTCCCCTATTACTTCTGAAAACAATTCCTCTCCCCTATGATTACCAGTATGATTTTCTTTTAAAACTTTTGAAAATAGAGGATTTTAAAAAACTGTTTTATTTGGATTTGAGCCTTTAATTGGCAGCCATATTTATCTCCTAAATTAGTTCTCAAAGGTCAAAAAGCAATCAATTACCTACTGCTTTCCTGCTTTAATTGGTAGCATATCTTTGAAAAAGCTTTAAACATCAATGTTTGCATTTTGTCTCTAAAATACGAAAAGTTCCAAGAAGAAAAGAGAGATATTTTGGAAGATATTTTGGATTGAAGTTCCCATATTGAATACATATATTTAATTGCCATAGCATCTCTAATTTTTTCATGAAGCTCTATATACTCTGCAATATTTACCTTCTTATTTGTGTAAGATAATCAGAATATCTGAATACTTTAATCAATATTTGATATTTTAAGAGACCTCTGAAGGCACTCACTGATATGTTAATTTAAGAATAAGGCATCAAATAATTTAAACTGAGTAACTAAATAAAAAGGAAAATTGACAATTTTATTAAAAAGCTAGGTATAATGACATGCTGATATCCTTTCTATATTCTGTTCTAGTTCTTAGCCCTAGTCAGATACATAAAAATAACAATAACAGCTCCATTTCAAAGAAATCTGTTTGGATGCTCATCAAAAAATCTCCACAACAGATGTTTTAGCCCCATTTCATAAACAGAAGTTTGAGGCTAAGATAACTGAAGCTACTTGCCCTAACCTTCAAAGCTAATAGGTGGTACAGTTGGACTAGGAATGCAGACACACTGCTACATCCTGATTCATTCATTTATTTTCCAATACATATAACTAGACAATAAATCAGCTAGAAATGGTGGAAATTAACTCAAGACTATCATCTTACCTTACACCCTTTTTATTACCTTGTCATGTATTCCCTAATTTACAGCATCTACATTTTTGCCTCTGCAATCCTGAACTTTATAGAACGTCTGGTGTCCCTTGACTTAATGTTTGTTCTAGGGTGATGGACTCATCTCAGTTTGCCTGGGCCTGTCCTGGGTTTAGTATTGAAAGTACTGTGATCTAGGTACCCCTCAAGTCTCAGGAAAATCAATATAGCTCGTCAGAGATTGTCCTGGTTTTAAAACATAAAATTCTGTGTCCCAGGAGCTTCATCAGTCCCAGGCTAATCAAGGTGGTTCATCACCCTAAGTGACCCTCACATATGAGCACTGTCTTTCTTTTATAGAGTTTAGCTTAGCTAAATCCATTGTCTTACCAATCTCTGATTAATGCAGGAAGGTACATGTTGTCGCAAATGCTGCCACATGTTCCCAGCAATTTAGAGAGGCCTGTCTTCATCCTGAGGAATGCTGAACGCTTGTTGCCTCAAAAATCTCAAATAATATTACTTTAATGAGTTTGAGTGTGCCATTCATATACTATACTTCATTTTTCCCTAATTCACAGAAGGCATTTGTTGACTTAGAAAATGCCAGATTTTAAGTACTTAGTGGAGAAACATGGGAGAAAGTTGTGTTTCTAGAACATCTGGAGAAACAAATATTTTCTCACTGTTTATTTTCAGTCCCCTTTCCAATTCAGTAATATTTGCTTTTTTTACTGCAATAAGATGAGCTGGAGAATAATGAGAATGCAAACTGGTTTTACCTTGAGAAATGCTTCAGGGTAAACAATTCTAACACTGAAATCAAGAATTGCAAAGTTTATTAAATAATTCTGCTCTTGATGAAACCATCAATAGCTGAGTGTTTTAAAAACATTGCTAAACATCACTGAATGAGGATAATATATTTCACATAACTCAGAGAAAAAAAACTTTGGTACACAAACCTCACAAATTTTTACTGAGAAAAGTATTTGGATTTAATTCTTTTCAAAAATAATGATCTAAATTATTATGTTAAAGCTACATAGGATATTGAAATCATATGCAAATCAAGATAAACAAGAAGCTATGGAAAAAAAGTCCAATCTTTCAGTAATTTCCCTAGTGAAATAAAGGATGCTTGACTAAAAAGTCTGAGTTTCTTCTGAAATAGAGAAAATTATTGGTCATTTAAAATTTTAAATCAGGGAGAAATCTTATGTTTAAGAAGGTCAGAGAGAGTAGTAGTGTCTCAGAAAGTTCAAGCATATATTTTATGAAAACATTTGCTAAAAAGTGTTTAATTGTTGAATAAAGTGGAACCAATAATTAGAAGGCCTGTGTTCTAAATTCACCTTTACCACCTTTAACACTGACTTTACTCATGGTCTTAGCCAATTTGTTTTTATTTCATTGATTTCACAAGATGAGGGAACTTGGGTACTTTTCACTTTTATCATCAGCTAATCAAATATTTATATTATGGTGGTCAATGAGGAGACTGTGTTCAGCAATGGCAAACAAAACTTGAAATCATTAGACGCTTAACTATGCAATATTATACAGTGATAATAAATTATAATATTACTTTGCCAAGCAATTTATAACTGGATAATTGTCATGATTCTCTTATATATACTTTTCAGTTCTAACTTGAATTTTTTAAAAATTTGAATTACCTGTAGTAAATATATGTTAAGGATTCCATGAGTTTTTTAATGCAGCCTTCCTCCTCCTCCTCCTCCTCCTCCTCCTTCTTCTTCTTCTTCTCCTGTTTTGCACAGCAAAAAAGATTTCATTAAAAATGGGCCAAGGATTGGAACAGTCACTTTCAAAAATAACCATACAGATAGTTAACAGGTTTACAAAAACATGTTCAACATCACTAATCCTTAGAGAAATGCAAACCAAAACCACAGTGAGATATCACCTCACGCTTGTCAGGGTGAAGCTAAGGGTTGGCCAGGATATTGATAACAGGCAACCCTTGTACACTGCTGTTGGGAATGCAAATTACTGAAACCACCATGTAAAACTGTATGGAGATTCCTGAAAAGAAAATAGAAGTAGAATACATAATCCAAGAATCCCACTTCTGGGTATGTATTCACAGAAAATGAAACGTGTATCACAAAGAGAGATCTGTACTCCCATGTTCAATGTGGTATTATTTTCAATATCCACAATAGGTAGTCAACTGAAGTGTCCATCGAAAGATGGCTGGATAAAGAAAATATGACATATATACACACGGAATACTATGAAACTTTAAAAAAGGAAATTCTGTCATTTGCTACCCCAGGAGTGAGCCTGGAGGACCCCATTCTAAGCAAAGCAAGTCAGACACAGAGAAACAAATCCACATTATCTCACTTATATATGGAATCTTAAAAAATGTCAGCATTTTATAAGTAGAGAGTAGAATGGTTCTTACCAGAGGCTGGATTGGGAGGGGAATAAAGGGTTGTTGGTCAAAGGGAAAACAACTTTGGTTAGACGGACAGGAGGAATATCTTTTGAGACCTACTGCACAGCAGGATGACTATAGTCAATAATAATGTATTGTACATTTCAAAATAACTAAGAGAGTAAATCCCAAATGTCTCACCACAAAGAAATAAGGAAGTGAGATGACAGGTTAACTTGCTTTATTCAGTAATTCTACATAGTAGATGTATATCACAACATGACTTTGTACCCCATAAATGCATACAATTATGGTTTGTTAATGAATAATAATCAAGGAAAAGCCTAAGGAACTGAAAGAGCAGGCTGGAGGGAGCAGATCAAGTGCATGGTAGATGCAACAGGGAGAGAACAGGGTACACAGGTCTGGTAGAGGTTGCCTTTGTTTTCTGTCCACTGTAGTGCAATAAAACAGCAAGCTAACTAAGTCTGATGTTGCAAAGTAGAAACAGAAAGCCAGGGTTGCCACGCAGGAAGGAGGAAAGGAAAGGACTATCTCTCATTCCATTTCAGGGTCTTGTTTTAACAAGTTACAAAAACGAAAACTTCAGGAACTTGGAAAGCCTGTTGTGCTGGGAGACACTTTCATATTTGGGGCCCAAGATTCCAACCCTGGTGAAAACACCCTGTAGAATCCCATCCTCTTGAATGGATATAATGGGATACCACTCCTACTCTTATATTTTACGGAAGACATGTTTTGTTGAAAATGTAATTAAGGTCCCTAATACGTGGACTTTGAGTTACTCAAAGGGAAAATTATCCTAGGCAGACCTGAATTAATCAAGTTAACCCTTTAAAAGAAGGTGAAGTTCCAGAGACAAGCTCTGTACTGCTGGCATCAAGGAAGAATTCTCTAGTTCCTGAGAGTGGCTTCCAGAAGACAGACAGGTAGCAAATGGGGATTTCAATCCTACAACCATAAAAAACTGGATTCTGCCAACAGCTGGTGAGGTTAGAAGAGAATTTCAATCCTCATTTGAGATGACAGTAATAGCCAACTGTGAGTTCACCTTTTGAGACATGAGCAAAGAACCATGCTACCCTGTCCCCAGCCTCCTGACAAAAAAAAAAAAAAAAACCAAGGATTAACTCATTCATTTGTATCGGAAGTCTAGAAAAAGAATTAAAACAATACATTTGTATTAAATAGGAATATGTGCTTGGATATTTACATATATTTACTAAATCCTCAAAATAGCTCTGTGGATTATAGTTTATATACACATTTAACAAATGGCATAAAGATTCAAAAACTTTAGCAATATAATAAAATTATACTCAAATAGAAAATGACATAGCTATTATTTTAATTTTCTCTCCCTGTCTCCTATGTCAAATTCTTTTTCAAATTGTATTTATATATTTATTTACTTTTTATTATACTTTAAGTTCTGTATTACATGTGCAGAACATGCAGGTTTGTTACATAGATATACATGTGTCATGGTGGTTTGTTGCACCCATCAACCTGTTATCTACATTAGGTATATTTCCTAATGCTATCCCTCCCCTTGCCCCCCACCCCCTGACAGGCCCTGGTGTATGATTCCCTTCCCTCTCCCCATGTCCATGTGTTCTCATTGTTCAACTCCCACTTATGAGTGAGAACATGAGGTGTTTGGTTTTCTGTTCCTGTGTTAGTTTGCTGAGAATGATGGTTTCCAGCTTCATCCATGTCCCTGCAAAGGATACGAACTCATCCTTTTTTTATGGCTGCATAGTATTCCATGGTGTATATGTGCTACATTTTCTTTAACAAGTCAATCATTGATGGGCATTTGGGTTGGTTCCAAGTCTTTGCTATTGTTAATAATTCTGCAATAAACATACATGTGCACATGTCTTTAGAGGAGAATGATTTATAATCCTTTGGGTATATATCCAGTAATGGGATTGCTGGGTCTAATGGTATTTCTGGTTCTAGATCCTTGAGGAATTGCCACACTGTCTTCCACAGTGGTTGAACTAATTTACACTCCCACCAACAGTGTAAAAGTGTTCCTATTTCTCCTCTCCAGCATCTGCTTTTTCCTGACTTTTTAATAATCACCATTCTAACTGGTGTGAGATGGTATCTCATTGTGGCTTTGATTTGCGTTTCTCTAATACTAGTGATGATGAGTTTTTTTCCATGTGTTTATTGGCTGCGTAGATGTCTTGTTTTGAGAAGTGTCTGTTTATATTCTTCACCCACTTTTTGATAGGGTTGTTTTATTTTCTTGTAAATTTGTTTAAGTTTCTTGTAGATTCTGGATATTAGCCCTTTGTCAGATAGATAGATTACAAAAATTTTCTCCCATTCTGTAGGTTGCCTGTTCACTCTGATGATCATTTATTTTGCTGTGCAGAAGCTCTTTGGTTTAATTAGATCCCATTTGTCAATTTCAGCTTTTGTTATCATTGCTTTTGGTGTTTTAGTTATGAAATCTTCGCCCATGCCTACCTCCTGATGGTATTGCCTAGGTTTTCTTCTAGCATTTTTATGGTTTTAGGTCTTACATTTAAGTCCTTAACCCATCTTGAGTTACCTTTTGTATAAGGTGTAAGAAAGGGATCCAGTTTCAGTTTTCTGTGTATGACCAGCCAGTTTTCCCAACACCATTTATTAAATATGGAATCCTTTCCCATTGCTTGTTTTTGTCGGGTTGGTCAAAGAACAGGTGGTTGTAGATTTGTGGTGTTACTTCTGAGGCCTCTGTTCTGTTCCATTGGTCTATATATCTGTTTTGGTACCAGGACCATGCTGTTTTGGTTACTGTAGCCTTTTAGTATAGTTTGAAGTCAGATAGTATGATGCTTTTCTCTTTTTGCTTATGATTGTCTTGGTTATATGGGCTCTTTTTGGTTCCATATTAAATTTAACATAGTTTTTTCTAATTATTTGAAATAAGTCAAAGGTAGCTTGATGGGGATAGCATTTAATCTATAAATTACTTTGGGCAGTATGGCCATTTTCACGATATTGTTTCTTCCTACCCTATCCATAAGCATGGAATGTTTTTCCATTTGTTTGTGTTCTCTCTCTTATTTCCTTGAGCAGTGGTTTGTAGTTCTCTTTGAAGAGGTTCTTCCCATCTCTTGTGGATTGTTTTCCTAGATATTTTATTCTATTTGTAGCAATTGTGAATGGGAATTCACTCATGATTTGGCTCTCTGTTTGTCTATTATGAATGTATAGGAATTCTTGTGATTTTCACACATTGATTTTGTATGCTTTGTAGTTTGTTGAGAGTTTTTAGCATGAAGCAGTGTTGAATTGTATTGAAAGCCTTTTCTGCATCTATTGAGATAATCATGTGGTTTTTGTCATTGGTTATGTTTATGTGGTAAATTATGTTTATTGATTTGCATATGTTGAACCAGTTTTGCATCTCAGGAATGAAGCCAACTTGATCGTGGTGGAAAAGCTTTTTGATGTGCTGCTGGATTCAGTTTTCCTGTATTTTATTGAGGATTTTCACATCGATGTTCATGAGGGATATTGGCTTGAATTCTTTTTTGTTGCTGTGTCTCTGACGGGTTTTTGGTATCATGATGATGCTGGTCTCATAAAATAAGTTAGGGAGGAGTTTCTTTTTTTCTACAGTTTGGAATAGTTTCAGAAGGAATGGTACCAGCTCCTCTTTGTACCTCTGGTAGAATTCAGCATGAATCTGTCTGGTCCTGGGCTTTTTTTGGTTGGTAGGCTATTAATTACTGCTTCAATTTCAGAAAATGTTATTGGTCTATTCAGGGATTTGAATTTTCCTTGGTTGAGTCTTGGGAGGGTGTATGTGTCCAGGAATTTATCCATTTCTTCTAGATTTTCTAGTTTATTTGCATAAAGGTGTTTATAGTATTCTCCGATGGTAGTTTGTATTTTTGTAGGATCAGTGGTGATATCTCCTTTATCAATTTCTATTGTGTCTATTTGATTCTTCTTTCTTTTCTTCTTTATTAGTCTGGCTTATGGTCTATCTGTTTTGTTAATCTTATCAAAAAAAAAAAACAGTCCTGGATTCATCAATTTTTTGAAGTGTTTTTCCTGTCTCTATCTCCTTCAGTTCTGCTCTCATCTTAGTTATTTCTTTTCTTCTGCTAGCTTTTGAATTTGTTTCCTCTTGCTTCTCCAGTTCTTTTAACTATGATGTTAGGGTGTCGATTTTAGATATTTTCTGCTTTCTCCTGTGGGAATTTAGTGCTATAAATTTCCCTACAAATACTGCTTTATCTGTGTCCCAGAGATTCTGGTACGTTGTGTATTTGTTCTCCTTGGTTTCAAAGACCTTATTTATTTCTGTCTTAATTTCATTGTTTACCCAGTAGTCATTCAGGAGCAAGTTGTTAAATTGCCATGTAGTTGTGCAGTTTTGAGTGAGTTTCTTAATCCTGAATTCTAATTTGTTTGCACTGTGGTCTGAGAGACTGCTTTTGTGATTTCTGTTCTTTGCATTTGTTAAGGAGTGTTTTACTTCCAATTATGTGGTCAATTTTAGAATAGGTGTGATGTGGTGCTGAGAAGAATGTATATTCTGTTGACTTGGTGTGGAGAATTCTGTAGATGTCTATTAGGTCTGCTTGGTCCAGAGCTGAGTTCCAAGGCTTGAATATCCTTGTTAATTTTCTGTCTCATTGATCTGTCTAATATTGACAGTGAGGTGCTAAAGTCTCCCACTATTATTGTGTGGGAGTAATTCTCTTTGTAGGTCTCTGATAAATTGCTATATGAATCTAGGTGCTACTGTATTGCATGCATGTGTATTTAGGATAGTTGACTCTTCTTGTTGCATTGATCCCTTTACCATTATGTAATGCCCTTCTTTGTCTTTTTTTTTTTTTTTTTTAAATCTTTGTTGCTGTTTTATTGCTTTCCATTTGTTTGGTAAATATGTCTCCATCCCTTTATTTTGAGTCTATGTGTGTCTTTGCAAGTGAGATGGGTCTCCTAAATACAGCACACTGATGGATCTTGACTCTATCCAATTTGCCAGTCTGTGTCTTTTAATTGGGGCATTTAGCCTGTTTACATTTAAGGTTAATATTGTTATATGTAAATTTAATCCTGTCTTTATGATGCTAGCTGGTTATTTTGCCCATTAGTTGATGCAGTTTCTTCATAGTGTCAGTGGTCTTTACAATTTGATATGTTTTTGCAGTGGGTGGTACCAGTGCTTCCTTTAGGAGCTCTTATAAAGCAGGCCTGGTGGTGACAAAATCTCTCAGCATTTGCTTGTCTGTAAAGGATTTTATTTCTCCTTCACTTATGAAGCTTAGTTTGGCTGGATATGTAATTCTGGGTTGAGAAATCTTTTCTTTAAGAATGTTGAATATTGGCTTCCACTCTCTTCTGGCTTATAGGGTTTCTGCAGAGAGATCCACTGTTATTCTGATGGGCTTCTTTTCGTGGGTAATCCGACCTTTCTCTCTGGCTGCCCTTGATATTTTTTTCTTTCATTTCAACCTTGGTGTATCTGACCATTATATGTCTTGGGGTTGCTCTTCTCAAGGAGTATCTTTGTGGTGTTCTCTGTATTTCCTGAATTTGAGTGTTGGCCTTTCTTGCTACGTTGAGGAAGTTCTCCTGGATAACATCCTGAAGAATATATTCCAACTTGGTTCCATTCTCCCCATCACTTTCAGGTACACCAATCAAACATAGGCTTGGTCTTTTCACATAGTCCCATATTTCTTGGAGGCTTTGTTCTTTTCATTCTTTTTTTCTCTAATCTTGTCTTCATGCTTTATTTCATTAAGTTGATCTTCAATCTCTGATATCTTTTCTTCCACTTGATTGATTCAGATTTTTATACTTGTGTATGCTTCATGAAATTCTCATGCTGTGTTTTTCCAGCTCCTTCAGGTCATTTATGTTCTCTAAACTGGTTATTCTAGTTAGCAATTTCTCTAACCATTTTTCAAGGTTCTTAGCTTCCTTGCATTGGGTTAGAATATGCTCTTTAGCTTGGAGCATTTTGTTGCTACCTACCATCTGAAGCCTACTTCTGTCAATTCATCTAATTCATTCTCCATCCCGTTTTGTTCTCTTGCTGGTGAAGAGTTGTGATCCTTTGGAGGAGAAGAGATATTCTTGTTTTTGGAATTTTCAGGATTTTTGTGCTCGTTTTTCCTCATCTTTGTGAATTTATCTACCTTTGGTCTTTGATGTTGGTGATCTTCAGATGGGGTTTTTGTGTGGACATCCTTTGTGTTGAGGTTGATGCTATTCCTTTCTGTTTGTTAGTTTTCCTTCTAACAATCAGGTCCCTCTGTGGCAGGTCGGCTGGAGTTTGCTGGAGGTCCACTCCAGACCCTGTTTGCCTAGGAATCATCAGTGGAGGCTGGAGAACAGCAAAAATTGCTGCCTGTTCCTTCCTCTGGAAGCTTTGTCTCAGAGGGCCACCTGCCAGATGCCATCTGAAACTTGCCTGTATGAGGTGTCTGTTGATGCCTGCTGGGAGGTTTCTGCCAGTCAGGAAGCACAGGGGTCAGGGACCCACTTAAGGAGGCAGTCTCTCCCTTAGCAGAGCTCAAGCGTTGTGCTGGGAGAGCCCCTGCTCTCTTCAAAGCCAGCAGGCAGGAAAATTTAAGTCTGTTGAAGCTGCACCCACAGCTGCCCCTTCCCTCAGGTGCTCTGTCCCAGGGAGATGGGAGTTTTATCTATAAGCCCCTGACTGGAGCTGCTGCCTTTCTTTCAGAGATGCCCTGGCCAGAGAAGAGGAATCTAGAGAAGCAGTCTGGCTACGGTGGCTTTGCCAAGCTGTGGTGGGCTCTGCCTGATTCAAACTTCCCAGTGGCTTTGTTTGCATTGTGAGGGGGAAACCACCTACTCAAGCCTCAGTAATGGCAGAGGCCTCTCCCACTAAGCTCGAACATCCCAGGTTGATTTCAGACTGCTGTGTTGTCAGAGAATTTAAAGCCAGTGGATCTTAGCTTCCTGGGTTCCATGGGGGTGGGATCTTCTGGGCTAGACCACTTGGCTCCCTGGCTTCAGCCCCCTTTCCAGGGGAGTGAATGGTTCTGTCTCGCTGGCATTCCAGGCACCACTCGGTATGAAAAAAAAGCTCCTGAAGTTAGCTCCACGTCTGCTGAAACAGCTGCCCAGTTTTGTACTTGAAACCCAGGGCCCTGGTGCTGTAGGCTCCCGAGGGAATCTCCTGGTTTTGCGGGTTGCGAAGACAGTGGGAATAGCTTAGTGACTGGGCTGGAGAGCACCATTCCTCACAGCATAGTCTCTCATAGCTTTCCTTGGCTAGGGGAGGGAGTTCCCTGACCCCTTGCACTTCCTGGGTGAGGTGACACCCCACCCTGCTTCTGTTCACCCTCCGTGGGCTCCACCCACTGTCTAACCAGTTCCAATGAGATAAGCCAGGTACCTCAGTTGGAAATGCAGAAATCGCCCACCTTCTGCATTATCTCCCTGGAGATGCAGACAAGAGCTGTTCCTAAATGGCCATCTTGCTAGTCACCTTCTACGTCGAATTCAGATCTCAAACATATTAAAAAGCCAAGAATCTCAAGTTTTTGTTGAGTTGCAGAGTCACTACACAAAGAAGCCCACAGCTTGTTTCTCTCACAAAAAAAAAAAAAAAAAAAAAATTGCTGTTTGGGAGTATCCTTCTTTTTGTCATTCCTTTATCTTTATGGTATTTATTCATTCAAATGCTATTTAGCACCTGCTGGGTCCCAGGCATCAAGGCGAAGGGTGAGGATTCAGAGAAGACATCTCTTAGGAGCTCTGACTGCAGTAGGTAAAACAACCCTGATTCCCTGATTTTCCCTTTACTGACACATATTGACACAAGTTCTGGAAAAATACAGAAGTAAGCAATAAATGGGCTCTTTCTTAACAAACCATTGAAGCATTATCTTGTCATTGGGAATAAAACAGCAGCTGCTTGATTACAAACAGCACCATTTGGTAGACTTCTATGAACATTAAACAAAGAATAACCCATTTGATTTCTTCATATTTCTAAACAAGGTTTGAATTTCTGCCTTAAGCTGTACTTTATGCCAATAAAATAAACCGAGAGAGTCCTTTAATAAAAGGTGCACTGAAACTTTATGATATCCTACATATCCCTCCTCAGCTTAGGAAAAAATGACGACTCATTCTGATAAACTGTGCAGCAACATACATTGTTTCACTCAAGAAATATTTTATTCACGAATTTTGCATCAAACGCTATAAAATACAGCAGTAAATATCATACGATCCCTGATCTTAGAAAGCTTAAAGTCAAATCAAGCCACTTTAAATGGAAGTAAATTGTAAATTAATCTATGCAGCATTACCTGATTTGTCCAAAGCTACTCAGCTAATGAGTGATGTGTTCTGTGACTTAAACTCTTGTCTTCTGACTTCCAAATGAATGCCCTTTCTAACATCCCAAGTGATATTGTCTAATACTTGCAAAATCACCGTTTGGGAGTCAAATGACACAAAGTAGCCTTTCTTTGGGAAAGCTGGGAAATGAATGATAATGCTTTTGTGCGTGCCGGTGCCTGTGTGTGTTTCAACAAAAGAGAATATTTCTAATAGAAGCTCTAGCAATGGAAAATATCATTCCCTGCACAAATTCCTTCAGCATTATTGGGACTTACTCATGTGCACCAAGCGAAGACCACACTAGAATGGAAGCCAAGTGACAGCTGGTGTGCAATTTTTAGAGTCATTGCCAAATCTAAATTCCCCCTAAATAAAAATGTAAAATTAAATTACAATTAGAACCACCTATTCCCTTACAGAAATTCAGACATTTTAACTCTCACAGGGTGGATACAGGGGTACAAGTGATGAAATAGGAGGCATATTGTGCAGACCTAACTTGATTGACCTGATTATGAATTTTTATAAGTAATTTATATTTTCTCATTTGATAAACATGACCTAGCTTCTTTAGAAGTATTCATTTACTTATGTGTTTTCACATGATGGTTTTCCTTTTTTGGTTCTAAATGAAGATAAAATAACTTATTCTCATCTAGAGTAACTGCTGCTTTCAATCTTCTATATGTGCTGTAGCATAACTATTCAATATTAAGCTTGGCATTTAAAGTATTTAGGATTGACTGAAAGTGTTCAGAAAGGATAAAAGCTTAGTGAACTAATTCAGGAGAAAAATCATATTTATCGGAGCCAATTTCTGTAGCTTGACATTTTATGATTTACTTCTAAGCTGCTAAAATAGCTTAAGAAACCTTTTCCTCCTGGTCTGTCTGATTTTTCTTGTATTCTGCATAATCCTGCCTGAAATTTGTGCAATTAATATCAATGCAGGCATCAAATACACTGACAATGAACACCTAGGAATTATGCCTGATTAGGAAGCGTTTTATACTTAACATATCTGTTAGCTTCATGATAACTGCACTGGAGAGATGCTGGAAACCAGAGATATTAGTGAATTTCTTGGATACAATAAAATTTATACAGGAGATGGTTCTCCCTCCATGGGACACCTTCTAACTCAGATTTTTATTTTAACATTTCTTACCTAAATAGCTTTAAAAGAAAAATTCAGAAATGTTTACTATTTGGACTAGAGTTAGAATTAAAAAAATGGAATTAAGAGTTTTGACTTGAAAATACTTGAATAATTTACCAGAACTATTTCTTAAAAGGGAATGAAAATAGGTTTTCCTAAAGGAAAACTGAACCAGTTGGCGTAATCAAGGTAAAATACCACACTCCCAAATTACTCCATCCTCCAGGAGCAGCACAATATTTTTTTCCCAGCAATAGCGAATGTCAAGTTATCTTATGAATTTTGCAGTTTCTGTTACTCTTTAAAGATTGTACCAAATTCTGTCTAAATGTTCATTTCATATCCTCTGTGAAAAATACACTTTACAAAATAAATAAAGGAGGCAAGATTCTGATCCTCTTAGAACTAACTCTTAAATGCATTTGTACCTACATGCATTTTTCTGAATGATTTCTATGTCTGGTTCATCTTACATTTGTAGAAGTATAGATGTATCACCCCAGATTTTATGACTTTCTATTTCTAAGTTTATATATACAATTAATTTGATGATCTAAGGTGGTTTTACTTATTTTTAACCGTACTGTTTTCTTTTCTTTTTTCTTTCTTTTTTTTTGAGACAGGGTCTCGCTCTGTTGCCAAGGCTGGAGTTCAGTGGCCTGATCTCAGCTCACTGCAAGCTCCGCCTCCCGGATTCACGCCATTCTGCTGCCTCAGCCTCCCCAGTAGCTGGGACTACATGTGCCTGCCACCATGTCCAGCTAAATTTTTTTGCATTTTTAGTAGAGACAGGGTTTCACCGTGTTAGCCAGGATGGTCTCCATCTAATTTTTTTGTGTTTTTAGTAGAGACAGGGTTTCACCGTGTTAGCCAGGATGGTCTCCATCTCCTGACCTCGTGATCCACCCACCTCAGCCTCCCAAAGTGCTGGCATTACAGGCAGTGTGACAACAACTGTCATTTATTGAGCTCATATTTTATGCCAGTAATTTTGCAAAAAAAAAAAAACAAAAGTATTTGTAGTTAAACTTATTTGCTTCTTGACAGCTACAGGTAAATGCTTTCTGTTTTGATAGAGGGAGAAACTGAGGTTCATGAAGAATTTGGGCAATGTCACAAAACTAGTAAATGGCAAAGCCTGAATTCAGAAGCAAATCCAGTAGATTTCCAATTTTCAGACACCGTCTCTTTAAATTAAATCCGAATAGGTCTAAGGTAGCAGGTTTTTGTAAAATTGCACTGTGTGTACATTGGGAGCTAGACTGTGCAAGATTTGTAAACTTCAAATTCAGAATAGCTCTATCTGTGAAACAGGAATCGTCAGTACCTTAAAAGTTGCTGTGAGTGATACATGAGGCATAACTGTGAATACACTGTGCTTAGCATGGTGCCTGGCATGCTGAAAATTCCTATTAAATGTCAGATGATAGTATTTTTAATGGTGGGAAAATAGCATTTTGGTCTTATGGCCAAAATTGGTCTTACCAATTATTTTCTTCTGTACTTCTTTTTCGTTTTTCCTTTGAACATAATGTCAAATTGCCAGAGAATTTGCAAGAAAGAAAATAACACAAAGAACAATGCCATGTCTTTCACCCATATTCACCCATCCTCAACATTTTAGCATATTTGTTCATTCTTTCATAATCCCCCTCTCTTTTTCTTTAATGATATTTCATTACCAGAAAAATCAAAATCATTACTAATAATATTCTTATTAGTAATACCAATAATAACAGCAACCATATCTAATATTTAAGGCATTTTGGCAGGAGCACTCCTAAATATTTTACATAGATTAATTACTTTTATCTCCACAACAGTCTGATAAAATGAGCATTATCAATATTCTTATTTCGGAAAATAGGGACTTTGCCAAAACTCTTACAAATGGTAAGTGATGGACCCACATTTTTACCAGAGCAATCTCACTTGGGATACCATGTCCTCAGCTACAGTAAGACAATGGACAGGGAGGATTTAACCCCCAGGCTGCTGCTACCTGTTTGGACGAACGGAGGCAAGATGGTGCACTTCCGGGTTCTTCATCCCCCCCCTCCCAACTTTTCCCGCGCGCGCGAAAATGCAGCCGCCGACCCGGGAAGGTGCAGACCAACTGGGCATGCACCAGGTGACGTCAATCCAAAGAGACCAAGATTTACCTGGTCGCACCTGCGGAACGCCCCCGACACGCCCGTGCCCCGCCTATTGCCCTCCCACTCCTAGAAAAGCCGCTCTCTCCAGCCCCACTGAAGTCGGGATGCAGGAACCCCGCCCGAGAGCCCCACGGCGGGGGGACTCTGTCGGCCTTCTTTGCCGGAGGCCGACAGACTTCTTCCCTACACCTTAGGTTACCAAAATAAACTTGCAGTTTTGCTCCTGACCTTTGCCTACTTGCTGGTTCTTTTGTGCTCGCTCTGGTGGTCTTAGAAAAACAAATCACTACCATTGTATGACTGATTGTCAGCTGCTATTACAAGCAGTCTTGAGTTGTTACTAATTATCCTTGAAATTGATTTTAACGAATACATCTATAAACCATTCAAGATTTTATTTCCTCTAAATGCGTAGAACTGAGGGTTATGAAGTTTTTAGACAGAGAAGATTGGTATTGGTAAAGATATCAAACATACTTCAGTTTTGTGTGAATCACACCCCACCTTCCGTATACAATGCACAGAACCTCAAAATTCTCAAATCTATTGTTTCCGATCACAGACAAACACTCACAACAAATGTATTTATTAACTTAGAGGTAATGATAAACTTAAGAAAGAAGATAACTTGTTAAAATTAAGGTTAAGGAATTTACTTAAAGCAGAAGTATAACTTGTTAAAATTAAGCCTATTTTACTTTTTTTTTTTTTAAAAAAAGCCACAACTCTTTGCAAAAGGAATTTTTAGAGTTAGCACAATAGGTTCATAGACTGCAGGAAGGGATGAGACTTACATATCACATCCTAGGCCCATGACTGACACTTCTTCATTTCACTCTTCCTGGATGTGCCTGGATGTGGCCTCAAAATTATGCTGGCCGCCTTTGGTCACTAGATCAAAGAGAATGTAATTAAGAAAACAAAAGCAACAAACAACAAAACACGGCCGGGCGCGGTGGCTCAAGCCTGTAATCCCAGCACTTTGGGAGGCCGAGACGGGCGGATCACGAGGTCAGGAGATCGAGACCATCCTGGATAACACAATGAAACCCCGTCTCTACTAAAAAATACAAAAAAGTAGCCGGGCATGGTGGCGGGCGCCTGTAGTCCCAGCTACTCGGGAGGCTGAGGCAGGAGAATGGCGTAAACCCGGGAGGCGGAGCTTGCAGTGAGCTGAGATCGGGCCACTGCACTCCAGCCTGGGCCACAGAGCGAGACTCCGTCTCAAAAAAAAAAAAAACAAAAAAAACCAAAAAAAACCCCACTTATTTATATCCCTGATCCAATCTAAACCTTGGATTTTACCACTGAGGTCACTGGTCTGAGGCATATGAGTCACAGTTGAGTTTTTAATCAGCTAGCACCTAACTAGTCTCAAGTTTTTTTTGTTTGTTTGTTTTTAAGAAAGCCAGCTTTCTTAAGTAAGAATAGATTGAACTTGCTCCTCAGGTGTTGGTTTCTGTCATTTACTAATGAAGATAGATGGTATTGCCATGTACAGGATGCCTTGGAAACCATTTTTTCCAGGTTTCATTTACAAATGTGGTGTGTTTTTATAGTGTGTTTGAACAAGCTCAAGGTTACCAACCAAGAGTCATTCTAGTTGACAACTATTCTCTTTTAAGTCATTTGCTTTTATAATGCTAATGGTACTTTTTTACATGGGACCGTGTAATGCAAGTTTGACTTAATATGTTTCCATATTTTTGGCGTATAGGAGGAGGATGGGATTACAATCACGCATTTATTTTTAAAAGTTGAAAATACTAATCTTAGATGTCAAATAACTTCTGGAAGTAAAGTTGTGTTCTACATGCTTTAATCTCTTAGAGGATCTGAAACGTTATTCCTTTATTGATCTTGATCTGAGCTGAGATTGTAAATTATGCCCAATAATTAAGAGACATTTAATATATAAAATATGCATTCTACTGTTTCCTTTGGAATAGCAATTCCTAAATATTCTAAGCTGGGTACTAAGAACTGACACCTATTTTCTCCTCTGCTCACATAATAGGATAAAAATAGAAGTTGAGTAAAGACAGGATTTGACCCTAAATCTACCCACCACAATTTATAGAGACTAGAGAAAATACTGTTTTAAGTGCATAATATTCTTCTATCTTAGGCAATTTAATAGCTGATGACAATATTGCATGGAAAACTTACCAGTAGAAGTTTTTGGCTACACAAAACATGGATGCTTGTAATTAGCTCTTATCACCTGGTTATATTTTTCTTCTTTATGTAACATTTCAATGACCATTAGAATCAAATTGAGAAATGTCTGTGTGAATTTGAGAACACCAACCCAATCTTTTCCAGATATATTATTTACCAAGTGTTCAATGACTCCCTCGGAGCCACTGCAATCAATGAGATCAGTAACATGAATTTTAAGTAATCTTTTAATATGTATTTATATATAAATCACAAGTCACTAAGATACTTTAGTGTCTTTTAGGTCAATAATCTTCCTTCTTACAAGCCTGAAATATTTTAAAGCAATTCATATATTTAAACATCCGCAGCTATTTCTCTCCAAAATCAATCATAATACCATCACAAATTCTGTTTTCTGTCAACTTTGAGGCACTTTCTATTTTCTCTCTAAAACACTTATTTCTAATATACTTTTCTCAGCATCTATTGATAATAGATGTTTCCTGAGGTTGGCAAAAACCTAACTGGATTCCCATTAGCTTGAGTGGTCAAGGTTTATTCCTGAAAGAAGTCTATTCTATTTGTTACAGTAAGCTAGATGGAAGTGCCAAGAATTTATTCACCAGGCACTTGATTATAGAGGGCTTTGGTATGCAATGTGGACTGTTAAAACGTTAATGCATTCAATTATACAGTCTTTTCAGAAGACTTAAATAGAAACTTTGGAAACGTATTCTTTGGTTTTCTAGTCTCCAAATGTCATTAGTTTGCTATTGAAAATTAATTTAAATTGAAAATGAATGATAGGTAATTCCATAGTGATGCCAGACCACAAGCCAAGGGATTTGAGTGAATTAAGTTATGACTAACTAAAAAGAGTATCACTGTTTAAACATGAGACATTCCATCTGGACACCAAATTGAATTGGTTGAGCATCCATAATGAGAACTGAATACTGCTGGGCACAGCAAGGGTGAATATGGAGATTACTAAAATTAATCTTTGCCCACGGGCATCTCAGAATCTTTTATTACAGTTTTCAATCGTGGGTGCATGCACTCTAAGAGTTCTGCACAACAATCTGCTTGAATGCAAAAAGACAATAGAACAAGCCAAAAGAGTGTTGCAGACACTCTTAGGACTCTGCTCATCAATCTCTCCCCAACCCCCAGGTCAGGTACAGCTTAGTGGACAATTCCCATACACACTTATTACTTCTTACCTCATCTGCTTGCATCCCTCTGGATGCTTTCTCTGGCCACAGGAGCATGTTCCATCTGTAAGTCAAACAAGTTACCAGTGTTAGTGAGTTAATGCTTCCAAGACAAACCCAGACCAATGAGGAATCAGAGTTGATGTATGAATAGCCCAGCTTTCAGGAAGCTGTTCTGAGGTGCCTTTATGCAGTCTATCAGATGGCAGCCAGCAGGATTAAACCCAGTTATCCATCACATTATACTGCTCATTAATTTAATGCTCTTTTATTGACTTTCCTGTCTTCCTTGTCTTATTTTTCACTTCCTCACCATGCTTCCTGGGATTACAAAATGACTAAATTATGTGCATCCAAATCCTTGTAAGATATTTTATAAATATTACATACATGAATAATAATATTTAATATACTTATACATTATATTTACTAAATCAATATATATACAAATACATATAATGCATATATAACAAAAAGAAGTAAGTGTATGCAAATTTTGGTATATGAGAAAAATGTTTACTGAGGGGCTACATCATAATTTTTCTGACTCTTAGGCCAGACTGTGCTATACATCAAAACAGAAAGAATGCATACGTGATTTACAATGGGCTACTTCCCGGGAAGCTTGGGATTTGGATGGGAGAACTGAAGAGAGACATTCTATTGCATTCTATTTCCATTATTCTTGTTGCCCCAGATTGATATAATGCACCAAACATGTCTTCTTTAGGAAGGAGATGGAGTTTGTTGTAGGTGATAGTTACAATCTCTAAGTGATATATTGGAAGGAAACTCAGGTATAAGACTCTGAGAGTTTCACTGCATAGAACTGAGGAGTGGTCTACAAAGAAGCAAATTGGAGATAAATAATCGAAAGTCAGAGAGATTTTCAGGATGACTTAAGTAGTCAATTTAAAGGAATTAACAAGAGGGATAACACTGAGTATGAAATTAATTAGAAAGGCATTTGTAGAACTGAGATTAGAGCTGGGAAATCTAGTGGGGAAGAGGCTTGGTAAGAAGCTGTCTAAAACTCCTCCCTAGAGGCTACACATGCTGCTGTTCTTTCTGGAAAAGGAGTTGTTAATGCCACATGTTGAGTCTGATAGGCACCCTTGTAAGGGCCAGAAGTGAAGCACACAGAAGAACAGTACAGGCTCTAGTGTAGTCTTATGTGAAAATAAGTTCTAACCAGACTCTCTGGGATGTTCAGGATGTCCAAGGAAAAGCTTCTTTGGGGTAGAAATACAAATTGAGTTGCAAGTCTAAATGTGTCTGGCTTTTAACCATGACACATTCTTTTGTAAGTTAAGTACAAAGGTTGGAAGATGGACAGGCTTGGATCTAGTCGAGAAAGAAGAACCGGGCCAGGCACGGTGGCTCACGCCTGTAATCTCAGCACTTAGGGAGGCCAAGGCGGGCAGATCACCTGAGGTCAGGAGTTCGAGACCAGACTGGCCAGCGTGGTAAAACCACGTTTCTACTGAAAATACAAAAATTAGCTGGGTGTGGTGGTGAGCGCCTGTCATCTCAGCTACTCAGAAGGCTGAGGCAAGAGAATCACTTGAACCCAGGAGGCAGAGGTGACAGTGAGCAGAGATCTCACCACTGCACCCCAGCCTGGGCGACAGAGTGAGACTCTGTACCAAAAAGAAAAGAAAAAAAAAAAAGACAGAAGAACCCTAACATTTGTGGTTTCTGGAAACCTGGAAACCTAACAGCGAGACAATAGCTAACTTGGGGGTGAGACTAATTTGTTTATCTCTGACTATTATCACTGATTATAATATGACCATATGACCGTGCAGATACATATTTATCAGAAGTGGTAAGAAAAGAGTATTCAGAATGTGAATTCTTTCCATTGAATTTTTTCTTTGATAGGACCTTCTGCTTGATATCAAGAGCTATATGAAAGGGTTAAAAAGGTACATAGGTTGTACTTAGTTAATTTGAAATACTTCAAACATGCTTGAAAAACTCTGCAGCATCAGTAGGTACACAGGGGCCTTGGATCACCACTTGCTCATCTTCACAATTACTCTTTTTGAGTTTAGCTAAGTAAATTCTAAGATGGAACTCTGATGGAAAATGTGCACATGTATCAAGGTTGTAATACAGGTTGAACTCTACCACGGGTGGTAATACTGCAACGTACTTCTTCAAGAAAGCCTACGAGATGGTCATTGCCAGGCTTATAATTTGCAATGGCCAGCCGAATGCTCCAAAACAGGGCAGTTACTTATTGGCTTGCTGCCTTAGCTTTGAGCTTTAACCCATTTTTATATGTCCTAATGGGCTGAACTCACATGGAACAAACTAATTTTTATAAATGTGATATCTGTAAAATATTAAGTAATATGAGTTTATGGTGTGAACTTTCCCAGTGATATTTGTATTTTGAAAAAGTCTTCTGAAATGAGGAAATCCTCATTTTCACTTTTGTTAGCTTTTTTCTATGTAGATATATGCCACGCACATGCACATAGTAAGTGTTAGAATCTGATTTGTTCAGGTCCTTGATTCTAGGCAGACTTCTGACTGATTTGATAAATGTTATAGAGCAGAAGTAAGACTATGCCAATTCCAGTTTTAGCCTTTTCAAAATTTTTATTTTTATTGGAAGTTCTGGGGTACATATACAGGATGTTCACTTATGTTACATAGGTAAACCTGTGCCATGGTGGTTTGCTGCACCTGTCAACCCATCACCTAGGTATTAATCCCAGCATGCATTAGTTATTTTTCCTAATTCTTTCCCTCCCATTACCTCACCCCTAACAGGTCCCAGTATGTGTTGTTCCCCTCCCTGTGTCCCCTCCCTGTGTTCTCATTGTTCAGCTGTCACTTATAAGTAAGAACATGAGGTGTCTGTTTTTCTGTTCCTGAGTTATGTTCCTGAGTTCGTTTGCTGAGGATAATGGCTTCCAGCTCCCTCCATGTCCCTGCAAAGGAAATGATCTCATTTCTTTTTATGGCTGCATAGTATTCCATGGTGTATATAACACATTTTCTTATTCCAGTCTATGATTGATGGGCATTTGGGTTAATTCCATGTATTTGCTATTGTTATAGAATGATTTATATTTCTTTAGGTATATACCTAGTAATGTGATTGCTGGGTCAAATTATATTTCTGGTTCTAGATCTCTGAGGAATTGCCACACCATTTTCTGCGGTGGTTGAACTAATTTAATTTACATTCCCACCAACAGTGTAAGCCAGCCCAATGTAGGAAGTGTGACTACCATGAGATAACCATGTTATGACAAGCCTAAGTCATAAGGAGAGGCCCTGGAGAATTGCTCTATATGTTGTGAGAAGAAGGTACTAGGAGAAGCACTTGGGCACCAGAAACCCAGCCCCAGCCCAGAACAGACCGTCAGTACCCCTATTAGGCAGAAAAATGTTCTATCAATTGTCTTCTAAATTCCTGAGCCATAAAATAGTGAGGCAAACCAAAAGAGTTTCTTCAAGCCACTACATTGTGGGGTAGTTTGTTACATAGCAATAGATAACGAAACTACTCTTTTTCCTGAAATTGCGCTGTTCAGAGTCTAAAGTCACAGAACAAGTCCTCAGTAGCTTTTAGGTAAATTGACAACTTATATCATTACGTAAGCCTTAACCATATTAGGCAGAGAAACAGAAATGAATGACCAACATGGTATGTATTTACTGGCAATGTGGCTAAGAACAAGGTCTTTGGATTCTGACAGGCCCAGGTTTCAGTCCCAGCTTTGCCTCTCTGTAACTTCATGACCTCGGGTGATCAATTTTACATCTCCAACTGCCAGTTTTGTTATCTGTTGAATGGAATTGATACTTGCATTAGTTTCTTGTGGCTGCCCTAACCAATTGATAGAAAGTTGGTAGTTTAAAACAATGGAAATCTATTTTCTTTTAGTTCTGGAGGCCGGAAGTTTAAAGCCAAAATCTCAACAGAGTCTTATTCCCTCTGATGACTTTAGAGGAGAATCCTTCTTTGCTTCTTCCAGCTTCTAGTGGCTATGATGTTAGCTCCTGGTGACTGCAGATGTTCCTTGGCTTGCAGCTACAGAAGTCCAATTTTGGCCTCTTTCTTCGTGTGTCCTTTTTGTCTACATCTTCTCCCCTTCTGTCTGGGTTGAATCAATCAGTACAGGGTAATTTCCTCATCTGAAGATCTGTAAGTTCGTTAGCTCTGTGAAGACCCTTTTTCCCAAATTAAATAAGGTTCATTCTTATGCCATATAAGGTTATATTCACAGGTTCCAGGGCTTAGAATATGGGCATATTTGGGGGGTCCACCATTCAATCCACTACAATAGCCTAAACTACCCTACTGGAATATTGTAAAAATCGCACAAAGTATACTATGTACATGGAAACACGTTAGTATTTTTTCCACCAATGTTATCATCAATAGACTTGTACATTACCATCGATCTATTCAAGAATATGTTCGATACAGAATTCCTCTCAATGAATTAGAGAATAAAGTGTTCAACCTTGACTCATGGAAATATCAAACAAAACAAATTAAATCTCAAGCTATGAGAATGGATTTTATGTGTCTGCCTGTGTGTGTGTGTGTGTGCGCGCGCATGTGTGTGCATGTGTGTGGATTACATTCAAGACATATAAGATGTTTAATTTATCCTTCCAAATTTAACTTAAACATGTTAAAAACTCGTGTTTATAATACCTTTGAAAGCAAATACTTAGATAGATACTTTATTAATAATGAAGACATCACTATGTGTCTGATATGAATGTTTTTCAATGTATTCTGATTCCATTTTCACTTGCATCTTTCCTAGAGAAAATAAACACCTTCTCACTCTGGCAATATTCTGAGGAAAATAAACAAGTCTCATGCTGACCTTGTATTCTTCATTACAAATGTATAAAAGCTACATTGATATATTCATATGCCATCAAAAATATATTTCTATGTTTACTGAAATAAGTTCATAGTTTTGAAAGTCTTCTAAGGTACAAAACATATTCATGGAAGGAGGTATATTGGTAGTTTTTTCTAGTGCAAAGAGAAAGAGTTAATGTTGAGTTTTATGTATACTAGAAGTTAGTATCTAGTGAAAATAATCAAAGTTGTAGGTTAAATAGTCAGCATGGTAGTCACACAGTAGAATGAAAACAACGAAACTATTTAAATTTATCTAAATTTTTTAAAAAGTATTTTAAAAAACGGTTGCATTATAATATGGAAGTGTTATAAAAATAAATCCCTTTTGAAAATCAAAATAATACTCTTTGGGCTTTTAATATTTATAATGGTATTATGATTTGTTTGACTTAATATGAATTATTTAACTTTTGGTAAATAAATGAGAAATTCATTATTGATCTATTTTGTTTCATTTTGTTTTAATGACACATTAATGACACATCTACATTCTAAGACACTTAAATATATTGACCATGACTGTATTAACTTTGATTTGATAATAAGTATAACATAAAAGTTAGCCAATAATTTAGATCACTATACTTCCAATAGTGCAACTTACTTCAAAATACCTATCAATTTTTAAAAAAAAATGAAGTAAATTCTTGTGTCATTTATTTTTAGAGTAGGTGGTTGGTTTTGTAAGACAGACAGAGTTTTAATAATTTTTTGAGAAGGTTCTAATATCTTGGGTTTCCCATTTGTAAATTGCACTACTTTTGGTTTTAAATACTTCAATAAAGTTAGAAAAAAACTCTTACAATATAAAAAATATTGACTATTACACAATATGTGCAGACAATAAAAGATATAGACCAATAAAAGGAAAGAAACAATGGTAGACTGTGCTTTTTTTTTTACTTTTTTTATTTTTATTTTTTTGAGGTATCATAATATTGATTAAGAAAAGGAAAAATTTGCAGTCTGCACAGGAAAGGAAAAAGGAATTTTTATTTATTTATTTGTTTATTTTCTATTCAACATTGACAGTGATAGAGGAAACTTAGAGAAATCCACACCTAGGACTTGGAATTCCTTTCCTTAGGAGGGCAGTTGGAGCAGGAAGAGAATATAAATGGGGGCTGTGCTGAACTGAGTAAGGTCAGTAGATGCTCCGCGTATTTCTTCTCTTAAGTAATCCAGTGACTTGCAGCAGGATCTGTGAATAGGACTTCATGTTCTAACATTCAAGTCTTTATATTTCCAAACTATTGCATTTCTACCAAGTAGAGTAATGTGGCAAAGGATCTGACACCTGGATTGGCCATTTTTCTCTTTAAGACATCCTGCCATCTTCAGGTTTTACTTGTTTATCCTGCAAGCATTGAAGTCTTGGCAGAGAACATGATGCTGAATTCAAAGTCTTCAAAAAGAACATAGATAGGGGTCCTAGCAGCTGTTAGCAAACCTGCTGGTTCTTCTCAAGCAAGTAAGACTCCATTTGAGTCACTTCAAATTGGGTTGATAATGGTGTGAGAAATGCTATTTGCCATCCAGGATATTAAAAAATATCTCAGCTTTCTCTCTTATTTTTCCTTCCCTCTGATTTATTCCTATTTCCCCATTAAAATATTATTGAAACTATTGTTGGGTTCCACTGAGTCTGCAGTTTATCTCTTTTGACCAAGATTGGTATGAAGACTAATCTGGACACTTAAAGAGGAAATATTCTTTGACTTGGCCAGTGATTGTATTAGAATCATAGAGCCACTAAAAACGTAGGTGCATTTATTTGATAAGTACGGTGAGCTGAATGTGGAAAGGAAAAGGGCAGCTAATTACTGGAGCTAATAGCAATAAACTTCATGTATTTGTCTGCATCTAGGAAGCTTTTCTCTTTCTCGATATCCTATGATATAACCATTAATTGGTTAACTGAAAAGCACCAGCTATAACGTTTATGTGAAATATCAAGTTTTTGAGGTCGCACTAACATTTTAAATAGCTTCTATTTTGAATTTTATCCCTTACCAACTAAGCTGGGGGGAGATGGGGTTAGAGAAGAGCTTCGGTAACATTTATTTTCTCTCTCTTCCTCTCCCTCAGTTTCCTAAAATATATAATGATGACGTTACTCCACACAAAGGGGGATTTCAGGAGACCAGACAAATTCAGTATTAAGAGAAAGCACAGATAAATACTGGAAAATGAAATACACTGTAGAGAAAAATTTCTGACATGTGGCTACAGTTTTAAATTTAGACATAAAAAAGCAATTACAAAGCAACATATCAACAAAAAGCTATAAAAAGTCTGTTTCAAAAAAAGCTGCTGAACGTATTTCCAGAAATTATGACAAATTGACAATGTATTTATTAATATAGAAAAGTTTTTCAAATCAGTAAGAAAATATCAAGAATTTAAAAAGTACAACTGAAAAAGACCTGAATATATCATTTGCAAAGAGCAACTACTAGACAGTTATCAAGTAAATGGAGAAAATTTTCTATCTCAGTAACAATGAAAATATTTAAAGTTAGTTACAATGTATCTCAACGACTGGAAAATATTATATATAAAAATATATTCTTATATATTGTATTTCTATTATATAGAATATTCACCATTTATATGCTGATAAAGATATACATATGTAACTAATACTGGCAAGTATAGCTGATAACTATTATTACTGGCAAGTATGGCTGATAAGTTGGCCTCTATGGTTCGTTCAGTATAGTCATCTCAAGCTATTGAAGACAGCTTGTAATGAGTTAAAAGTGATATAGAACATAAGTCCCTTTGCAATTCTGAACCAATGACTGATGGGTGTTAGAAAGTTTCAAAACTTACGATTTCGTTTAGGACATACTGAGGCATAAGTTACTCTACAGACCTCTCCCGTGGGATCAGAGTGAAGCCACCCTCTGGGACTGGTAATAGAGTGGGGAAAGCAGAGGAGGAACTGGGAGACAAATGAGAAAGGGCTTGATATCAAGCAGTTTGCCCTAGGTCTTCCTTGATGAATCAACTTCACATGGATCTCATCTCAGGTTCTGCAGTTATAAACCTACCCTAAGACACTAAATGTGGGTCATTTATATCATACCTACAACTAATAATCATACCTCAACTTTTGTGAATATTTTAGCACAAATATATCCCTGGGCATGGGAACTCACACCAAAAGTTGTGTTTTTAAAAATCTGCAATCCAGTTATAAACTCCTTGCAATTTGGTTAAAAGCAGTTTAATTTACTTAACTGCATAACAAGAAGTAGTTTTCCTGATTTTTTTCACAAACACAAAAAGCATTTGATATGAGTTATGATTGGCTAGATTGCTACACAATAAACAGACTGAAGCAGAGTGTGGATGTGGGTGTAGGAGGGTTTATTTTTTCCACTTAGATTGATGACTTTTATGATTCAAAGCAGCAGGACTTATCAAGTCTTATCAATGTCTTCCACATTGTTCTCAAGGGTACCTTCACATCCATGTTCTGAGGCCAAGGTCCCCAGAGACATTGGCCAGGGGAAAACTGGCTGAATGTGATGGGTGGCCGTTGCCTTCTTCAACTTCAAGAAATAAAGAGTGAGGGTGATTGGATGGCCAATGTGCAGAGTCAAGCATCATCAGTTTATTTTGCTGAAGCCCATGCAGTGGAAATTCAACTTCTGGCTGTGTAAGGAAAATAAACAGAGACAATGGCATTTTCACTCTCCTAAGCAGTTTATCCAGATCAATATGGGAAAGATTGCTGCTTTGCTGTGGCTGATCTGAGCCTTAATTAAAGATTTTGCTCTCTAAGGTTGACATGGCAGCCACCTTCATGATTATTAGAGTATTGAGTTTCTCTTTCAAAAATTTAGAGTTAAGATCAGCATGGCAAACACAACTGAAGATGATTTTTTAAGAATCCATAAACTAGTTTTTGTTTAAGTTTTTCTAAAGTAGATTTAAGATTTCAGTAATAATATCCCTATGGTTTTATTCTGCCTTACAAAGTCCCCATATCCATAGCATAGCAAAGAAGGCCCTTTTTAATCTTGTTCCTCCTTTATTATTTTTTCCTTTTTGCTCACACTGCAAATATATATATATATATATATAAAGTCTCCAGCTATAGCAAGCAGCTTCTCCTCTTTCTCACTTTGTGTCTCTGGACATGCTGGCCATTCCTCCTGTGGTACTTTTCCGTGTTTCTCTAACTCAGTCTTCAAACCTAGCTCAAGCATCACTTCCTCCAGGAAGCCTTCCTTCACTTTGCCCTCCTCTCACACTCACTGTGGTGGTTGTCTTTTAATTTTAATTTCTTCCTTTATAATATGTTAGTATATGTATTACAGCAGTAATATAATACGAAATACTTCCATCTCTTGAACTGCATTAATAATTGATTGAAGAAAGAGATTTTTTTTCTTCTTAGGATTCCCAACCCTTAGCAAAATTTCTAAACAACGTGTGTGCTAAATAAATATTTCTGGAATTATTGAACTATTTAATGCATTTGATTATTCAAAATATATGTCATTTGGAGCTGATACATACTTTAAAATCAAAATGATCATTCCGATGACAAATGATATATATGATATATGCTGGTGACTTTCACAAATGCATAATATGAAATGCATATTCTTCAATGGGTGAATCAAATGGCCTGTTTGAGAAATATACTTCCTGGAAATATATTACCTGGAGCTAGTCTTTTGAAAATAAATGTATAAAATCATTTTCTTTTTACAGAACAGCATTTCTAGGATTAAAGAACACTAATATTTCTAGAACCCTCTTGTAAGGTTTTCATAATTATCAGTACTTGAAATTTTGTCTCAGCCTTTACAAAGATTGCATTAGCATAAAATGTTGTGTTCTTTTGATTTAATATATTCTTTGTAAAGGAAAATATTCACCAGAACTAAGAGTTGGGAGAGGAAATTATTACCTGCCAGGTGACAAACAGTACTTTACACTGATGAGAAATATATTTTTTAAAAAATGCAAATCACTGAATTTGAGTTGACACTCAACCCTTTCAGAAAAAATTTGCAAAATTAAAATTTAATATCCACTATTAAAGCAATAGAGTTATTTAAATTGCAGCAAATTGCAAATTCAAAATTAATGTGTTCTTTTTAAAAATGTTACTTGCATTATTACATTTTGTCAAATCATGTCTGCACATGATTCGGCACAATTAGGATTCTTTAAACTAGTAAAAGGTTATTATACTTACTGCTTTTGATAATTCTTTCGGAATACTGAGCTGAGGATATAGGTACAAAAAGTTTTCGTGATTATAGTGTGGCACTTTTGTAAACTATAATTCTGCAGATCTTTATCCTGAAGATTCTTAGACCCATAATACTTCATAGAAATGATTCTGTTCTTTATTTCTATGCCTTCATATCACTGAATTCCAAATACAAACTTAACCCAAAGATGCTTACTTTTCAGGATATTAAATTCTCTAAAAGTAGACAATAACAAGTTCCTGTACCAGGAATTCTTTTCCAAATGTTTGCCCAAGTTATCACCTCACAGTTCTGCACAAATATACTAAAAATAAGTAGAAATATTTTCATTTAGCAGGAACTTTCACCAAGGCATGAAGCCCTGATTGATCATGAGAAATTTCCAACCCCTTAAGACACCTGTCTTTGTTCTAATGAAGGAAAGCTTCTGTGCACTCATAGATTGAATATGATTACAGTATTACTTCCTATGCTGAAATCCTTCTGTGGGTGGCCATCGAATGGCCTAACTCCTTGCTATGGCTTATGGAAGCCTTTGAAATCTAGCCCTTCCTCCTGTCCTACCTTCCCTGTGCATAATCATCACTCACTCTGCTCTACATTCTTTTTCCTTCTTGTAGACATACTAAGCCCTTCCTCAGCTCAGGATTTTGCATACGTGAATCTATGTTTCCCTCAATATGTGATAAACTCGCTCCTTCTCAGCCTTCTTATCCCTATGTAAATTTCACTTCCTCAGAGAAACTGTCATGAATACGTTTTCTAAAAACTCTTCTCAATTAACCCCCAATTTTCTTCATTTCAGCCCTGTATTATGTTCTTCATGGGAATGTCTTCATTTGTAATTACTGTAGTATTAATCTGTTAACATTCAATAAAGGGTCCACCTTTATTAGAATATAAATTCACTAAGTCCGAACTGTATCTATCTTTTTTTGCATTAAAACCTTAAAGTACCTGGCCCTTGATGTATATTTGATGTTTGAATAAATGAGCATATTTTGTTTCCAAACCTTTTCTGCCATGTTATTTATCTACAGATATTTAACAAACCACTCAAAACTTGATAGTTTAAAACAATAATAAGGATTAATTATTTATTATGATTTCTGTAGGCAGGAATTCATGAGCTTGGCTAAGTAGTTTTTGCTGTATGAGGTTAAAGTCAGATGTCGGCTGGGGCTGGTCACCTGAAGGCTTTCCTGGGGTGGGATATTCTGTTTCTAAGATGGTTCGTTCACAGGAATGACAAGATTGTTCTGGCTTGTGGACAGAATGCATGTTTTGACAAGGAACTGCTTGAGTGTCCTCATGGCATGGTGGCTACGTTCACTCAGAGGGAATTATATTCAAGAGACCAGGGCAGAAGCTGCCATGCCTTTCATGACATATCCTTGGCAGTTACACATCATCATTTCTGTCATGTTATTTGTCACCAGGCCAGTCCTTATCGAATTGGTGAGGACACTACCCAAGAGCATGTATACCAGGAAATGAGAATCACTGGAGACCTATTGGAACCTGGGTGCCATTCTCTTCTAGTCTCTTCCTCTTTTGTCTGAATACTCACTGCCTTCCTTATCTTTCCAACTCCGCCCTTAACATCTGTTCTCTCCTCCTTGAGATAAACAATCCAGATGTGTTTTCATACCTTGCGTAACATTCTTTATTTTTTCAAGATATCATCAGACCAAAAGTCCATCAAGTATCCCTAACATTAGGCATGACCAAAAAAGTCCCAAACTCCTACCTACTTCCTACCATTTCGTCTTCTCTCTTCTTCTTTCTCTTTCTCTGTTTCTCTCTCTCTCTCTTTCTCATACACACACACAGACACGCCTAACTAGAGGGTATCTGACTTGTTTTAGATAAACAGTTTAAGAGATAAATTTTACATTTAATTCTAAGCAAGTGAGAAAGACCATGGGCCAGGATTTCAGAATTCCTCAACAACTTAAAAGAAAGTATTCAGGTGTGTATGGTCATTAATCAACCTCTAAGAATTTATTTTCTTTAAAAAACTGATTCCTTTCCTTCTACCTTTCTTTCATCTCTGGCTATTATTAAACACCCAGTCATAAGCTTCTTAATGGCAAATATTCTTATTTTCCATCAATTTTCTCAAAGGGTGAGGCAGCTTATTTTAGCCAAGTTAAAAATTCATTTAAGATTCATGTATGCCTAGTTCTAGACAAAACACTAACCTTTTGGTGTTTGGCCTTAACTTCGTCAAACATAACTTCCTGCCTTAAAAAAGTTTTAAATGTTAATTAAAAACACTCAAAGAGTCTTAGTCAAAAAATAGTCCTGAACTTAGACCTATTCTCGCCTACAAAATGATGAGTTACAGTAAGAAGCATATGGATTAAATGTCTCCGTAAACTTGATGTGAATTTAAAAATTACTCAGTATTTGGAAAACATATCTACATTTTGTTGAATTAGCTAGTAAAAACGTTTGAATGTAATCTAATATAAATTGCAGTCAGTTTTAATTCCTCAGATCCAAATTAGGAGTATGTGCTTATATTATACTAAAAAGTTTCCAGATTGTTCACTAGGAGTTCAAAAGTTTAACGGGAACCAAAGGAAACTTATAGTCAGACAAGACAGTTGGTGTTAGTGACCATGACTTTAATGTCATTTTTAATCTTCACCACCTCAGTAAGTGAACACTGAATACCAACAGAAGGTCAGGAATATTAGTTCTTAGGATTTTGGAGATGATTGAAAATGTAGAACATTTGGTCTTCTGTGAGAACAGGAATCCATAAATCATTATAATTTTCATTAATTTATAATTTATAATCTGCCTTCATCCAAAAGAGTTTTGAAGTGGCTCACAATAAAATATATATGCAATTGCACTCAATTAAGCCAGTAGAATTAGTGCAGGAACACCTGTTTTCCTATACTTGCACACAGATTTTTCAAACATGTATTAAACAAATATTGATTGTTATCTTACTTTGTGTACTAAATCCTGCTATGCACTGGAGTTGGGGGGCACTACATAAATAACAAAACTCCTGCCTTTTAAAAACATATAATTTCTTCAGAGAAACAGACAGCAGATATACAAATTATATTTGTACTGCATGTCACTACTTTGTATAATAACATGGCATACATTTTATCTAAATATAGGTGGTAATAGAGTTTTAAATAACAATATTCGCCCTGGCTGAGTAACAAGAGAAAATAAAACAAATACATTGCCTCAGAGCTCAGTATTATTTGACTTCACACTCATTTTTCATCTGAAACAAATTATTAGAGTTTTGCAGTGATTGGTACCTCCTCTATGAATAAATATCATTTTTCCAAAGGATGCTCAAGAGAGATTAGAGATCAATATAGATTCATTTTTGTCTTATAATGGGAAATACTGGCCCTACGCAGCTATCACATGCCAAGACAGAATCCAGAGATCACAGACCTTGTCTTTCTATCTATCACCCTTGCTCTTTTATGCACATGTAAACTTCAAGACTTCCTCATTTTCCTGACAGGTGCACTAAAGACACTTGAATCATTTACACTGTTCCTAATGTAAAATAGTGTGCATTTAGCAACTGAGCCAAAATCTTTTTGCAAAGAAACCTGGCTTTAAAACACCAGAGCGGTACAAGATTAGTGAATCTCAGCAGAGGTTTAAGAATTAATCTCACTGAAGGTATTACTGCTAGCATATGTAGAAGAGGGATAAGAAATGAATTCACAACAGTTCGCTCTTCCATGACTATCTGAAATTTCTTCTTTGCATAGCTACCTCCCATTCTTGCTTTCCTTCTCCTTCATTTCAAACCATTGCATTATTCTTTTTTTCTTTCATGGCTGCAATTAGTGTAGCAGAGTTGGTAACTCCTATAAGTCACTGGCCTGACTCTACAACATCAACCAAGAACCATGTTAGTGAGTGTCCCAAAGGAAACTTCATTAGTAAGCTGACTCAAACCTCTGCCCTCGACTAACCCCTTCTCTTGATTCTCCCTGCTCCACTTTGATTAGCCTTGTCTTGAAATTGGTGCAGAAGGTACTTTTGTATAATTTTAAGAATACAAACTTGATTCCTTTAGAAGACAATACAAGTCTGTTTTTCCTCTCCAAGGGTAACTGTCTTTTTTGTGTCTTTGAATTTAAAGGCTCTCACATTCTTATACCACTGCCATATTACAACAGACAAAATCATGGAATTTTGGAGGAATAAAAAAGTTCTCAGAGATGTAAGTGGAGGGAAACTGAGGAAAATATCAGATCATTTATAGTTTTCTTCACACACAAAGAAAATAAAGCCATTTTGAATGCAATTCAAGTTTTGAATAAAGATATTTAAAAATTCCCCATTCTGATTTAGGCTGTAGTTGTGGTTTGCATAAACTACTTTTCATTAAAAAGCTAGTCTGGCTCTATCTGATATTATGTCAGCAAAGGATGATCTTCTTCATATTTACTCATTTCTTGTTTTGTATTTTAATGTTTCTCCAGCCATTTTACAGTTCTAAACAAGCAAAAGGTAATGTTTAAGGCAAAATTACAATGTATTTGTACTTGTTATTAAGGAAACAAAGCCTAGCGTCTGCCCTTAAAAGGATCATGTTTATGTCATGCTATAGATTTTTACATCAGGCTTTTGGATTTTGTGTTGTTCTTACTATTTTAGATTTGTTTGTTTATTTATTTATTATTTGGAGACAGAGTTTTGCTCCTGTTGCCCAGGCTGGAGTGCAATGGCGCAGTCTCGGCTCATCACAACCTCCCCCTCCCGAAGTCGAGCAATTCTCCTGCCTCAGGCCCCCGAGTAGCTGGGATTACAGGCATGCGCCACCATGCTCAGCTCATTTTGTATTTTTAGTAGAGATGGGATTTCTCCATGTTGGTCAGGCTAGCCTTGAACTCCCCAAGTTCAAGTTCAGGTGATCCACCTGCCTTGGCCTCTCAAAGAGCTGGGATTACAGGAGTGAGCCACCGTGACAGGCCGATTTGTTTATTTTTTTTTACTTGACTGGGCATTTTCCCATAATTACAAACACTTCAAAACTAAAATTATCATAGAAAATTGTAGTTACTCTTCTTTCCACATAAAAATGTGTGATTTTCCTTTAAATTCCTAACAAGTTTTCCTAAAACCATTCTAGATGTGCAAATAATGATTTTTTTTTTTTTTAACTTTAAGTTCTGGGATACATGTGCAGAACATGCAGGTTTGTTACATAGGTATACATGTGCCATGGTGCTTTGCTACACGTATCAACCCATCGTGTAGGTTTTAAGTCCCGTATGCATTAGGTATTTGTCCTAATGTTCTCCCTCCCTTTGCTCCCCATCTCTGACAGGCCCCAGTGTGTGATGTTCCCCTTCCTGTGTCCATGTGTTCTCATTGTTCAACTCCCATTTATGAGTGAGAACATGCAGTGTTTGGTTTTCTGTTCCTGTGTTAGTTTGCTGAGGATGATGGTTTCCAGCTTCATCCATGTCCCTGCAGAGGACATAAACACTCTCTTTTTTATGGCTGCACAGAATTCCATGGTGTATATGTGCCACACTTTCTTTATCCAGTCCACCATTATGGGCATTTGGGTTGAACAACTGTTGATTAATGAACACTGCTACTACCAATCCACAAAGGGAAAAACAATTTTAAAAAATCTTAATGTTCCATATGCAATGTAAGCATTTATACACACACACACACACACACACACACACACACACATATTTCAGTTGTCAAAAGATGCGTATTCACTCTTGTATATTGCTACTCACATATAACGTGAGGAAGCTGATTTTTTAGTTCTTTGAAGGCAGGGACCAAATCTCCCTTCCTTCTCTGAGTGTACATAATAAGGGCAAGAACATATCATTGTCCATTTATATGTCCTCACTGCAGGAGTCAATGAACCCTCAAGTTCTTCATATAGACAATATAGTTTATTTGGATATGAATTCAATTTTGTTGAAACAAGGGAGCTGCCTTCATTTCTCCGTGATCACATGGATTTTAATTTTAAGATGCCAGGGAATATCTTCCCTTCACATTCTTGCTTGACAAGAAGTGACAGAAAACTACAGGACCAATGTAATTATTACAAACCAACCCCCGGCTTTTCCTCCCTTGATTCCCAGCTTGTTCCCATTTCATGCTCATTTCTGCTTGGAATTCAGTGACTGGCTACATAACCTACTCACTGTCCTTCACCCTGACTTAGATTTGTTGCTTGCACTTTGCCATCTTGGTTCTAACCCCACTTTTCTTGAGGGCTTCGAACTCTAAATCTTTGATATTCCTGTTCCAGACTAACTTTCTAGAATATTTCATTCAATTTTTCATCATTGGCTCCAACTGCTGTTTCTAGATTACAATTATATTTTAACCACTGGCGAAAAGCAGAGATACTTGTAGGAAATCATTTAGTGTGCTCCATACATCCTTGACAACTCACAGAAAGATCTCTGGTAGATCTCTATTTATTTTTTAAATAAAACAATATATATTTAGTTCAGACAAAACATTTTGTCATACTTTATTTATACAGCTTAAACTTTCCTAATGACATTGTTGACTGCTGACTGTGAAGCTGTTAGTCCCCTTAGTCCTTTTTCTTTTTTCCTCCTGAGAGAGGATCTTACTCTATCACCCAGGCTGGAGTGCAGTCGCATGATCATGGCTCACTGCAGCCTCAACCTTTGGTGCTCAAGAGATCCTCCTGAGTTAGCCTCCCAAGTAGCTGAGACTACAGGCATGTGCCATCACATATTTTTTATGGAGGCAAGGTTTTGCTATGCTGCCCAGGCTGGGCTCAAACATCTGGGCTCAAGTGAGCTGCCCACTTTGGACTCCCAAAGTGCTGAGATTATACACTGGAGCCACCATGCCCAGTCTGTCCCCCTAGTCTTAAGGATGAAGAGAATTCTATGAGGTTATCTTATCCTTCTCCCAAAACCTTTATTTCCGCACTATAGTGAAAACAATACCATATATTTACATATCTGTATATCTAGCCCAGGAATAAGTGATTATAATGGTAACCTTTTACAATTAAAATCTGACACATAGAGGAAAATTCCGTTATGAGAAGGCAGCACAACACTACAAAATTAGGGTTGGTTTTTATTTAAATGGACCTGCCTCAAATGCATCTCTATTACTGAATAACATGGGAGACTCTATCAACTGCTCTCCTGAACCTTGATTCATCAGCCAACCAAAAAAAAAAAAAAAAAATCATACCTACTCTCCAAGGTTTCTGTGAATAATAAATGACATAACGGTATAAATCACAGAGAAATGCGTATGTCACATGGTCAGTGCTTAATATATATGTTAGTATTTATAACCATAAATCAGAGTGAATAGCAGCTAAGACTCAGAAATCTCTATGGGTCAGACACGTGTAAATGTTTTAATTCATGCAGTAATCCTATATGGCAGATACTGTTTCTTGCAGGAGAAACCTGGGGCACTGACAGGTTAGACAATTTGCACAACCAAAGTAACATTGTGAAAAAGGACGGAAGCAGGATTGAAAGTTAGACAGTCTGGCTCCAGAGCCCTTTGCTTGTTGCTATGACTCAGCACCTCTCCTCGTGCTTGGAAAGTTGGCAAACATGGGCAATGGGTAACTCCAAAGACAAGTGTTTGTAACAGGTTCTGAAACTTGGCAGCATCATGTGGAAACACGGAATCTTGCTGAATTACCATTCTTTTAACAGTTTTAGCAGTTGCAAGCCAGCAGTGATGCTTATCATTGAAGTATTGGCTTTTATGTGCACTGCACTCTGTCACACTGGTTTAAATGAGACAGATTAGCTCCCATCTCAGAACAATTATGTCAATTAAGTGTAAAGGCCATCCCCACCCCACCCTGATCCTGGGTATGTGAACAATATTGATTTTAAGCTTATAGATTGAATAAACTGAACACCAATTGAAATTTATAGAAAATAATTAACCATAAGGTGATTCAGTCAAAAGTTTATTGAAAGTAACTAAAGTAATGGAAACTATTGATTGTTACAAGGATTGATCAAGTAATCCAAATAAATTTCATTTAATCGGGATTTAATTGGGCAATACTAAAACTGAATAAAAGTCAATGGAAATGGATAGGATGGTGTCTGAGTATATATTTGTATTAAAAGTCTTCATTTAAAAACATAAATTGTTATTTCATAGAGATACTCGTGCTTTTGCACGTTTCCTTTAAATTTATATATAAGAACAAAAGGGTGGCTGTAAACTGATATAAAGCTTAAATCAGATTCAATAGATTCAAAGTATTTTAAGAGTTGAATTTCTATAGTACTTGGAAAAAATACTCTGAAGATTCAGTTATAAAATTTCTCTTGAATGTATTACAACCCCTTACAAGGCAAAATTCTAAAAGTAGGACACACAATATTTTCACGTACTTCTCATTTGTTCCATCATTTTTTTTTTCCACAAGAGATACAATTTTACTTTAGGAATTCTAGAATTTTTTTTATCCTATGAAATCTAAATCTCTCCCTACAGGCTTAATTAAATTAACAGATATTTGATCATAGTAAGGAAGCATAAGATAGTAATTAAATCGGATTGAGTCAGTACCCTTATGGACTTAAAAGGGTATAGGCTAAGATATTTTGGAGATCTTGTTTTGTATTTTAGGATTGTTACAAACTAGCTATGTGGCATCAGGCAGTTTACATTTTGTATGTCCTTATTTATCATCTAAAATAAAGGTTTGCCTTCTATCCCGGTCAAAAGTGAAGATTTGCCTAGACACTGTATGTGTACATAAAGGGATACTTCTTGAATATTACTCCCCACTTTCTCTTCTGGAGATTTGAATAGAACCAAATTTGACTATTTCTCTTTCTTCCAGAATGCCACTTAAATATCTATTCAAGTAAAAAGGGCATTAAGAATGCTTTATGATCATGTATGCCCTCCTGGAAAAAAAAAAAAAAAAAAAGCTAAGATTTTACCCTGGCTTGAGTTTTGGGTGGGACACTAATTCACACAGTGTTCCTCAATTCTTGGAAGAAATGACATACATAATAACGTAACGGCATAAGTGTTGGTAGTAAACTGGTCCTATGAGGTGAATTTTGGCTTTCACATTGTTTTCTTTTTTTATTTTAATTTTAAAACTTTTTTTGTAGAGACAGGGTCTTGCTTTATTGCCCAGGCTTGTCTCAAACTCCTGGCCTCAAGCGATCCTCCCATCCAGCCTCACAAAACGCTGAAATTCCAGGTGTGAGCCACGGAATCTGGCCAGATTACTTTCTTTTTGTTAGCTTTTATCTTCGTATGAATTCCATTGAAAGCAAAGCCTAAGATAGGATTTGAGTTCAGATAATTTTTGGTTGTATTTTGTTTGTTTTTTGTTTGTTTGTTTCGTTTTTTTGTTTGTTTTAGACATAATCACAGAAACTCAGAGTGAAGGAGCGGAGGGAGTCAGACAAGGACCAAGGCTCCAAATGTGTGTGTTTGAAGCTGGCAGCTACTTGGAACAACCGGATTCATTCCTTCTGGGTATCCTCTGAAGAATTGCAGAGAAGCAGTCAACATTTTCTTCTGATTTTCCATCAAGGTCTGGTTGAATTTAAAGCCTGGACTCCACTGGTTGAGGAACATCCCTGAGGAGTTAAATTTCCTATACATCTAGGCTTTGCCTGATTGAGAACTGAACAAATTTCCATGGTTTCAAAGAAAGATCTAAGGCAGCAAAGCTGAGACCTGACAGATGCTTAGGTAACATGTCATCAGCGTGAACAGAGGACTGTCCACTTCAGCAGCATCAGATAACATCAGAGATTTATGACTTTTGACATTGAAAATGAGACTATTTTATGAAGTTAAATTGACAGCTTTGCTTGAAAAAGCAAAAGATATGACCGTATCATGCTTAAATTAATGTAATTGTAGAAATGAGAATGGTGATAATAATTATAGCTAATCCTTACTATGCACCTACTATCTGCCAGGTACTAGTTTAAGCCCTTAATCTGTGTTTTCTACCTAATCTTTACAAATGAATTTATTTCCCAACCTCAAAATCTGAATTTCCCAGTCTTCCCTATCTTAGTAACTATCTGCTCCAATCTGCAATGGTCGGGACAAAAAAATCTTGGTTTCACCTTCAACTCATCCCATACCCCAGGTGGGTGAGTAATGTTGGCCTTAGGTTTCAATTATATTTTGAGACTGACCACTTCTCATCTCCCTCACCATTACCTCCTTGGCTCAAGCAACCACCAGTTGCAACCTGGTCTTCCTGTCTTGTCAGTGCCATTCCTAATCCATTAAAACCTGTTCTCTCCCAAACAGCCACGGTCACAGTGACTCACTGAAATCTCAAGTGACATCATGTTTTTCTTCAGTTCAATACTGTCCCTTAGCTCCTCATTTTTATCAGAGTAAAAAATTTTGATCCTTGAAATTACTTAAAATTTCATCTGCAACTCTATCTTTCTCCACCTGTTCTAGAGGCTCTGGATTCCATGCTCTTTTCAAACACACTAAATGCATTCCAGTTTCAGAGGCTTTGCTGTGGATGCTGTCACCTATAAGGCCCTTCTAGTCTGGTCTGCTCACAACCTGATCCGTAACTTTAATCACTTATCCTCTCAAATGCCTCCTTCACAGAGAGAACAGCCTGTATAAGTACAGCCTATATAAAATGCAAACATTCATCCATTTCTACGTTCTATTAAGAGAGTAAATCCCTACCTATATCTGTGCTCTTATAGCCTTTTGAATAATGCATACTGGCACCTGAACATTATATATATATTTTTTAGTTTATCGATTATATAATTCATGCTTTGAATATGAGCTACAGAGAACCAGGACTTTACCTTTTCGATCATTGCTGTATCTGCAGACCTTAAAATAAAGTCCTTCACAGAGTAGGCACTTTATTCATGTATTTTGAATGAGCAAATCATCATTTTATGAGGTAAGCACTATTACTCTCAAAATTTACAAACGTGGATAATGAGACACAAATAGATAAGTATTGTGCTTTGCTTAGCCAAGGCCATATACCTGGTAAGTGGAGAGATAGATTAGCATGTAACTAGAAGTCAAGTTCTTAAACGGTATGCTAATTTTGCCCCCTTCAGATATAGCATGCACTCTCCAATTTGCCATAGCCCCCACTGGCACACTGTATTCTTTCATGTTATCTGCTTGACCCTTGTTGAATTTAAGTTATAATTTCAAGCTGAAATAACAGAAGACACAAGGAAACTGTGAGGGATGGAAGACAGACTAGATTAAGACAGGAGAGAAAGAGAGAGAAGAAAAAAGGGAAGAAAGGTCAACCAGTTCCTCTAAAACAACCAGTTGTTTTAGAGGAAGTTTAGTTTAAAGTTCTAAAAAATCTATGTGTAAATGTGTGCCTGTTGATACCATTAGTAGTATTTTCAGAGTTTGGAAAAGACACTACACCTTCAAATCCACATGCCCACAGACTTATACATAGTACTATTTTTCCCAGTGAAGCCTTACTTATCACAGAAGACAACTACTGCATTCTTACTGGACAGAGAGTTTTGCATTTCTCTACTAGATCATAAATTCTTTCTAAATTGATACATCACATCCTAAAGGCTGATTAAATTCCTTTAAATTTATTACTCAATTGAAACCTTCTCATGAGACATTTTAGCTTTCATTGCCCTCTGCCTATGAGATCACTGTTGTCTTATATCTGATAGCTTGCAAAGGAGTCTAAATCTTTAATAGGTTTTATAAGTGAAATATCTTACTTGACACTCATTATAATATAAAACTACAAATATCATCAAACCACAAATAGACTACTCTCAATTAATATATAGTTTCTAGGAGACAGTTTTATAATTATATAATTATATGTATCTGTAATATATGTATTACATATATACTTAATTTGGGAGCCACTTCTGTAGAATTGAAGTGGTATTGGTTTATTGTGAATGAAATACAGGGCAGTTTGTTATTTTTCTAATCAATCTGAGTATGATCGATTTCTACTAAGCCTATGCTGTACTGTGTGGTTGTCTGGAGCCGCGGGTGTATCATCATCGTAACTTTTTTCTCTCTTCCTCATCTTGAGTTAAGATACTTGTAGAGTATCTGTGAGGACAAATATATAAGACAGCTTTTGTTTTTCAAGTGTTCTTGAACATTTCTTTCTAGAGTAGAGAGAAAACTAATTACATTCATCTAGGACTGTGCTTTATAATCATACATTCAAAACTGAAGAAAACCTTCCGTATTCATCTACGTTTCAATTTGCACAACATTACAGAATTAATGTGCAACATTATTATTTGAAAGTATACATCTAGCTCCTAACACTGAAGGATGAAAGTAAAGGAGAAAACAAGGCACAACAACAAAATGTTATAGTTAGATGTATACTTTTGAATAATAAGTTCAGTTCTGTCTGTATGTCCTCTTTATAAGATGGTTAGGTTGATGCTGCATAGAAACCATTCATTGCATTTGAACATTTCCTACAATTTACTGTCATTGGAACCAACTTCATGAATTGAAAGATTGACGTTCTATGAGGGAAGAAAATGGTTTGCTCGGTTTACCTGTGTCTTGCTCATGAACATGCTCCAGTACTTACCAACATGTTTTGAATATGATTGGAACTCAATAATACATATAAAGTAATTTAATGAGTAGAGGTACAGATGTTGCCAGTGAGTACCTCGGCAGATACTTGCTTTCCATGATAGTAGAAGCCTACCCAGGGCCATCACTACTTATTAATAACCCAAATTCTAACACTAGTTGGTGTTGGTATGTGGAATAAAATTTAGACTTGAACTCTTAAAAAAAAAAAAAAGGTCTACTAATATTACCATTACCACAAATTTGGACTCTTTATGATATTAAAATAGCCAGCTTATAAATTTCTGTTTATATCTTAAAGCTATAGGTGTGCTAGCCAAGTCTCCCATAACATAAATGCTCTCCCTCCTCTATATATTTCCACAATTTGAAGAAACAGCATAACTCATCTACTAGTCCAGATGCTTACCAGGACCACAGATTTTTATAATCTGTGCTAGGTACTAAGCACACTCCATATGCTACTTTGTTAAATTTGAGTTATTAAAAGGAAACCAAAATCTATAATTGTAACATAACCATTATCATTCATCAAAAAACCTAACTTCATATAGCAAAGCGAAATATATTCTTTGGAGAAAATTTCAATGATAATGTGAAAAAAATACCAGTCTCCCAATATATCATACACAAACTCTGTCACATCCATACGCATGCACCACCACCACCACCACCACCACCACCTTCAACAATCATTTAAACATGAGTTTTCCCTCTCCGGTTTTTTTCTTTTTTTGTATTTAACCTACTGACTATGCAACCTTCGTTCATTTGGCTACAGTAGTCAAAGCTGTATAACAAAGAGGGTAAGAGTATTTTTTTATAGGATTTTTATGATAATTAAGTTTAAAAACTCACATAATACACTTAGCAGAGAGCCCAAAAAAATCAGATGTTAAATACATTTTAAATATGATTGTGATCATTTATTATTATAGATACTTTTTATACAGAGATTGGATATTTTTTATTCATCAAATTTTTTACCAAAAATATACTGTGAAGATTTTTTCCATCTCTTTAAATATCTTTCCAAAATATCATTTCAATGTTTGCTTAGTATTATGTTATATGAACAGATAATTCTAACCAAATCTTTCTTGATGGGTATTTATATTGTTTCCAAACTTTATGTATCACAATTATTGCTATGATAAATAATCTTAGAAATGAATGTCCACAATTTTTTTTTTTTTTTTTTCGAGACGGAGTCTCGCTCTCTTGCCCAGGCTGGAGTGCAGTGGCCGGATCTCAGCTCACTGCAAGCTCCACCTCCCGGATTCACCCATTCTCCTGCCTCAGCCTCCTGAGTAGCTGGGACTACAGGCGCCCGCCACCTCGCCTGGCTAGTTTTTTGTATTTTTTAGTAGAGACGGGGTTTCACCGTGTTAGCCAGGATGGTCTCGATCTCCTGACCTCGTGATCCACCCGTCTCGGCCTCCCAAAGTGCTGGGATTACAGGCTTGTGCCACCGCGCCCGGCCTGAATGTCCACAATTTTTTAGAACATTTTGGAACTGATACATGGAGCCAATTACTAAGAAAAATTTTGCTATTTACTACTTGCCAAAAGTACAGAAACATACTCTTCCCACCATGTACTATAATATGATACCATTTTGTTTTAAAGTGTTCAATAATTGAGTATAGTATCTTGTTTACATAATTCATCTTTCAAAAACTTGTAAGGAGTCTTTAACATAATCTGGGGACTTTTGTGCCTAGATGCATATAAGACAAGAGACCATGAGAGGGAGTAAGATACTGAGCTTTTACTCAGCTTCACCCTTTTGTGTGATAGAGTCTTTGTAGTAATTATGACATTAACGGCAGTAGTAGAACAGTGGTGATGCCTGACGTTGATGGTACAAGTAATAGTAGTAGGTCATATAAGCTACTATTAACTCAGGTCTCACCATGTGTTAAGATCTTAACATCTATTACCGTCTTTAACGCTTACATAATCATTTGTGCTGGGCACTATTTTTATGCCAATTAAAAGAATCTAAACTGATTCCAAAAGAAACTTATTTATCTAAATTAGGTGGTTTAACCAAGCTTTTCATATAATAAAGGAGTTCTATAGATTGAGAAGCTACCAACCTCATAATTTATATGGAACTCATAGGTTTTCTGATTTTTTTTTTTGTTTTTTTTTTTTTTGAGGCGGAGTTTCACTCTTGTTGCCCAGGCTGGAGTGCAATGGCACGATCTCGGCTCACCGCAACCTCCGCCTCCCAGGTTCAAGCAATTCTCCTGCCTCAGCCTCCCTAGTAGCTGGGATTATAGGCATGTGCCACCAGGCCCAGCTAATTTTGTATTTTTAGTAGAGACAGGGTTTCTCCATGTTGGTCAGGCTAGTCTCGAACTCCCGACCTCAGGTGATCCACCCGCCTCGGCCTCCAGGGGCCGTGAGCCACTGCGCTCGGCCTCCTAATTGTTTTTAATTAATATTTTGGTTATTTTCATATATAGAAGTGTTTTATTTATTTATTTGTTTGTTTATTTATTTTTGAGAAGGAGTTTCACTCTTGTTGCCTAGGCTGGAGTGCAATGGCTCGATTTTGGCTCACTACAACCTCCATCTCCTGGAATGGAGGCGATTCTCCTGCCTCAGCCTCCCTAGTAGTTGGGATTACAGGGCCCACTACCACGCCTGGCTAATTTTTTGGATTTTTAGTAGATACAGGGTTTCACCATGATGGTTGTGCTGTTCTTGAAATCCTGACGTCAGGTGATCCACCTGCCTCGGCCTCCCAAAGTACTGGGATTACAGGTTTTCTTTTTTTAAATACAAAGTGTCAGTGTCATTCTGTATTAAACAGAATGTGTTCCCTCTCTAGTGAGTCCTTTCAGGAACTTTTTTGTCTGTTACTTTGCCTTTAGATTTTTTTACACTCCTGATTTTTTTCGTGTAGGACAGAGAGTGGTTACTTTCTGTAGGCAATACAAACCTTTAAATTGTTGACTTTATTTCTCAGTGGTCTGCCTTATTCTATGTTTTCCCTTGCAATCCATTCTGGAGGCTGTCTTTAAGTTAACCTTTACAAGATACTTCTCAAGAACTTATAGCACTCCCTTTTTACTTCCGATTGATTAGGGGAATTGATCACAATTCAATTGCCATCTTCTGACTATTGCTTGTATTTCTTATTGGAGTGTATGCTGCTGGTGTTCACCACGTGTCCTCAGAGACCATCACTCAATTCTCACTCAGTGGTTTCCAGATGCAAGCACTGATGGCTTTTTCTTTTTCTATCTTCTTCTTCTTTTTTTTTTTTTGCTTGTTTGTTTTGTATTCTTGCTCTGTTGCCCAGGCTGGAGTGCAATGGCACAATCTCAACTCACTGCAACCTCCATCTCGTGGGTTCAAGCAATTCTCCTGCCTCAGCCTCCTGAGTAGCTGGAATTACAGACACCCACTACCATACCTGGCTAATTTTTGTATTTTTAGTAGAAACAGGGTTTCACCATGTTAGCCAGGCTGGTCTCGAACTCCTGACCTCAGGTGATCCACCCACCCTGGCCTCCCAAAGTGCTAGGATTACAAACGTGAGCCACTGCGCCCGACCAGAGATAGCTTTGTCAAAAGAGACTTCTGACAATTAGTAGTTGCTCAGCCCATGTTCTTGGCAAGTGGGAAGTGCAAAGGAACAGCCCTTAGCCAAGCACAGATAGAGCTGGTAAATAAATAATCCAGGTCCCATCTTCTGAATGAGACAATAGTTTATCTAGGGAGCTCTGTGGCACAAAAGTAATAACCTGTAAACTATGTCACCCTTTATGGATTTTATTACCCTGTCTCATTTCTCCAGTCTCCCATAGATGCCTCCTGGAACCCTATCTTAACAAATTGTTTGCACCCAAATCTTTGTTTGAAAGCCTGTTTCTAGGATAACCTAACCCCAGAGAACCCCTCTTCTGGGCATGGTCTTTATCTTCTCTACTGCATTGGACATAGCATATAATCCTCCTGAAAGTCTCCTGGTTCCATGTTCACCAGGACCTCAACTGATTGCTCTCCCTGGGAGAGACTCAGGCTATTGAGAAGGGGTCCTCTCCTTTTGCCACTTTGCAGAAAAGCTGACTAGTCACACATTCCTGAGTGTCTGCTTCTCCTGTCACTTCAGCATTTGGGTGAAATACCACGTTGTGAAGCCTGGGATCTGTTATCTCAAGTAGCTACTGGAGCCAGATGATGCACCTTAAATTGCAGGGAGTGAACTTCCTTTGGAATGCATTTAGATAAATGAGAAATAGGAGATGAGGAAGATTCAGAAACATAAATGTGTTGGGATCACTTATAATCAAAATAATTTTACAAAGGCTGATGATGATGTTTCTCAGAGATTGACACCCTTTCCCTTGAGTTACCTATGAATCAACCAAGAGAAAATGATTCTTGTACCTATTATATGCCTACCACTGTGTGAAGCATTGAATGGATTACAAAAGTACTCCGAGTCAGGGGGCTGGATATTTATTGTAGCTGACATTGACCTAACCTAAGAAACACATTATCAAAGTGAATAAGCACTCCAAAGAGTACTTCTTACTGTTATTATTTTAATGGGGATTAAAATTATTAAAGAAAACTAAATAAGTAAATAAAGAAAAATTATTAAATTGTCCACAGACTGTTTGTATTACTTCTCTTAATACTTTGGTTGTTACGTTATAAACTTTCAGGAATTTTTCGGTGTATGTGCATATAATGATGTCTTATATAATTTCACATCTGCTTTTTTCTCACTTAACATTCTTTTCTAACATAATTAAATAATCTTTGAAAATGCAACACTTACAGCCTACATAGTATTCATTCTATTGAATATGTATTAATTTGTTAAACTAATCATGTATTGTTGAACATTTAAGATGTTCCTGATTTTTTATTAATAGAAAAGACAACACTGTGATAAGTACCCTTGTGAAACACATAGATTTACGCAGCTATAATTAGTTTTTCAGAAGAGTTGTTCCTTTTTTCTGAGAGTTGACTGTGACAGTCATTTTTAATCTTGAATTATAAAAGCAATATACCATGATAATGATGTTAAGAACATAGCAATCATTCTAACGGAGATGTTACTAAATTTGCACCTTATCCATCTTATCGTCTTAGACCCTATAACTGCTTTTGCACATGGTTATGCTTCTAAGGTAAACTATTTATAAACTCATTAAACATTTTTTTTTCTAACATACAGTTCTGTTGTTGCTAGACGTACTTGATTGCCACTATTTTTAATGCATACATCACCTTCAATCAAGTGTTTGGGCAATGATTGATAACTATTCTTCTGTTGTAAGATATTTATTTAGATGTATTCTAACATTTCATTATTATAAATAACCACAAAATGTATATAAAACGTTCTTGAATGCTTGTTGCTCAGTGTTAATCATTGTTTGCATTTTTGTTAAAAGTCAGTCATGAAAAATCCAAGCTGTTCAAGGAGTAAGAGAGAATCGCCTTATAAGTGCTTATCCTTCAGATGTTAGAATCAGTTTTTGTTGGCATCCTACTCAAATTCCCTCTAAAGACAGGTGACAGTGGCACTGTATTCCATCAACATGACCTGATCAGGTTGATTTCACTTTATATTGGATATTGTACTAACATTGGGAAAATCATTTGTCCTTCTCAGTAGGGCGGGACATAGACCAGTGAATGCCTTTATTTTTAATCCTGTACCATACAATAGCGTATCTCTGCTCAGCTGCGGGCTCAGAACTATTTGCTATGTGCACAAGGATAGCCAATAAAACAACCAAAGTCTGTTATCATTTATCTTGATTTGAAAGAGAGATGCTATTTCTAGGATGGACCTGAAATGTCACTTTTGCTGTACTCTTTGTACTATAAAGTCAAACCTTTGCCAAACTGCTTATTATGTAACAGAAAAGTTAACTAAAGGTTATTGACCACTTGTTTTCCTTCATGCTGTTAGACAAATCATGTAAAATAAGCATAACGCCAACCCTGTGAGACATGTGATATAAACAAACCTCTTTTTACTGAAGACGAAGTTCTGTCTCTGAAATTTAAACTGCCAGCTACAAAGGTAGCAAGTGCAGAATTAGAATTCAAATCCATTTTAATTCACTCAATAAATATTTAGTCCAAATGTTCTGAAAAAATGTTCTGAATACACTAAACTACAAGCGATGAATCTAAAATTTTCTGAACACTACAAACCTCATTGGGGACACCATAAACACTTTTGTATCTTTCTTTATGATTTTATGCTGTACCTATCTCCACTCCATTGTTGTTTACTTCAAAGTGCTTGATAAAAATTCCTCTGTATTTTTTTTTTTCCAAATCAAATCCAGTATAATGACTGAAGAGAATTGAAACTGCCTCAAATGACACCAGGTAGTGTTCACTAAGTGTGGATATGAGACAGGTACTGTGTAGCTGCTGTACAAAGAACAGCACACACAATCGATTGATTACTTAATTGACAAAGGCAATTTGGTCCCCGTCTCTGCCAGTACCCGGCCCCTGAACCAACACTGCCCACTGGAGCGAAACTAGACCCAGATAACAGCAGACTCTCCTTGCTCCCTACACTGAGCAGTCACTTCTGTCTGTGTGAACATGCACAGAAAGCAAATATAGTCCTCTGTCCACCAGCAACCTACCCTCATTCTGATCCTACCACCAGCACAGTCATGCCCACAGTAACCAGTGGAGACCCACCACCCCTCGGAGCTGGGCTGCCTCTGCTGCTGCTACTGCAAACACCTGCACCGAGGCCAGTACCCTGCCACCCACTGGCACTGTGCCATAGCTGATGAGTGTGCACCCTGCTGTACTGTAGCCGGTGCTGCTGCTGGCATGTGTGAACAAGGATGGATTCCACTAACACCACCCTATGAAATGTTTTGGCTGCCAAAATCCATTGGAGTGCTGGGATCAGAGGTCTGGGAGTCCCTCTGCCCTTCTACTGCAGCAGGTTCCTAATTTCAAGGAGCCAGAGAACAAAGTCCACTAGTATCAATTCCCCAGAGTTAGAGCATGCAGTCCAGGAGTCCTGAGCTGAGCCTGGACCCCCTTTAATTCTCCAGAAATGAAGCCAGTTGACTGAACCCACTTATACCACAATCAAACCCTCAAAGTTAGCAAATAGATTGAACACCACCAAAAAAAAAAAAAAAAAAAAAAATCCAAATGACAGCAACATGAAAGACTGAAGGAACACCAGCCCCAAAAGGTGAGAAAGAACCAGCACAAGAACTCTGACAACCCAAAAAAGCAAGAGTGCCTTCTTTCCTCTGAACAACCATACCAGTTCTCCAGCAAGAGTTCTGAATCTGGCTGAGAAGGCTGAAATGACAGAAATAGAATTCAGAATGTGGATAGGAATGAAGATCATCGACATGCAGGAGTATGTTGAAACCCAATCCAAGGAAGTTAAGACTCACAATAAAATGAAACAGGAGCGGACAGACAAAATAGTCAGTATAGAAAACGATGTAACCCACCTGAAAAGACTTGAAAAACACACTCTAAGAATTTGTTAATGCAATCGCCAGTATCAATAGCAAATAGACCAACCTGGGAAAAGAATCTTAGAGCTTAAAGACTGGCTTTCTGAAATAAGACAGTTAGGCAATAATAGATTTAAAAGAATGAAAAGGAATGAAAAAAACCTCCAAGAAATATGGGATTATGCAAAGAGACCAAGTGTATGACTCACTGATATTCCTGAAAGAGAATGGGAGAATGAAAGCAACTTGGAAAACATATTTCAGGGTATCATTCATGAGAGCTTCTCCAACCTAGCTAGAGAGGCCACCATTCAAATTTAGGAAATGTGGAGAACCCCAACAAGATACTTCACAAGAAGATCATCCGATTCTCCAAGGTCAAAAAAAAAAAAGTTAAAAGAATCCAGCGAGAAAAGTCAGGTCACTTACAAATGAAAGCCCGTCAGACTACTAGCAGACCTCTCAACAGAAACCCTACAAGCCAAAAGAGATTGGGGATGAACATTCGACATCCTTAAAGAAATTTCAACCAAAAATTTCATATCTTGAAGACTATACATTGAGTGCAGTGTACACTGCTTGGGTGATAGGTACACCAAAATCTCAGAAATCACCACTAAAGAACTTATCCATGTAACCAAACACCACCTGTTCCTCCAAAAACTTATTGAAATTTAAAAAAAAATCAGGAAAAGAACTTAGATCTGGCCAAATTAAGCTTCATAAACAAAGGGGAAATAAAATCCTTTTCAGACAAACAAATGCTAAGGGAATTTGTTACCACCAGACCTACCTTAGAAAAGTTCATGAAGAAATCGCTAAATATGGAAAGGAAAGACTATTACCAGCCGCTACAAAAACACACTTAAGTAGGCAAACCAGTTACACTATAACGCAACCACACAAATAAGTCTCCATCATAATGAGCTAACATCATGATGATGGGATCAAATCCACACATATCCGTACTAACCTTGAGTGTAAATGGGCTAAATCCCCAATTAAAAGGCACAGAGTGGCAAGCTGGATAAAGAAGCAAGACCCATGATACACTGTCTTCAAGAGACCAATCTTGCATGCAGTGGCACACATAGGCTCAAAGTAAAGGGGTGGATAAAGATCTACCAGGCACCTAGAAAACAAAAATGCAGAAGTTGCAATTATAATTTCAGACAAAACAGACGTTAAACCAACAAAGATAAATTAAGACAAAGAAGATAATTACGTAATGGTAAAGAGATTAATTAAACAAGAAGACCTAACTATTCTAAATATAGATGCATCCAACACAGAAGCATCCAGATTCATAAAGCACGATCACAGAGACCTTTAAAGAGACTTAGACTCTGACACAATAGTAGTTGGAAACTTCAAAATCCCACTGATAGTATGAGACAGATCATTGAGGCAAAAACTTAACAAAGATATTTAGGACCAGAACTCAGCACTGGATCAAATGAACTGAATGGACATCTACAGAACTCTCCACTGCCCCTCGACCCCCACCAAAATAGAAGGAACATTCTTCTCATTGCCACATGGCACATGTTCTAAAATCTACCACACGATCAGACATAAAACAATGCTCAGCACATGCGAAAGAACTGAAGCTCTAACAACCACTCTTTTGGACCACAGCACAATAAAGTTAGAAATTAAGTCACAGAAAATCACTCAAAACTATACAATTAAATGGAAATTGAATAACCTGCTCCTGAATGACTTTTTGGTAAATAATGAAATTAATGCAGAAATCAAGAAGTTCTTTCAAACTAGTGAGAACAAAGACAAAACATACCAGAATCCCTGGAACACAGCTAAGACAGTGTTAAGAGGCAAACTTATAGAATTAAATGCTCATATCCAAAAGTTAGAATGAGCTCAACTTAACAACCTAAGATCACAACTGAAATAATTACAGAACCCAGAGCAAACCAATCCCAAGTTAGAAATAAATAAATAAATACATAAATAAATAACCAAAATCAGGCCAGGTGTAGTGGCTCATGGCTGCAATCCCAGCACTTTGGCCAACATGGTGAAACCACATCTCTACCAGAAAATACAAAAATTAGCTGGGTGTGGTGGTCCACACCTGTAGTCCCAGCTACTCAGGAGGCTGAGGCATGAGAATCACTTGAACCCGGGAGGTGGAAGTTGGATGAGCTGAGCTCTTGCCACTGCACTCCAGCTCGGGCAACAGACTCTGTGTTGCACACACACACACAAAGAAAGAAATAACCAAAATCAGAGCTGAACTGAAGGAGACTGAGGCACAAAAATACCATTCAAATGATTAACAAATCCAGGAGTTAAAAAATATTGAAATAGACCACTAGCTAGACTAATAAACAAGAGAAAAGATCCAAATAAGCACAATTAGAAATGACAGAGAGGTTTGTTTTTAAAGACCCAAGATTTGAAAATCTTATTGTAATCAGTAAAAGATAACATTGGCTTTCTATGCTAGATTGCATTTTAGCATCTATTGCATTATACGTAAAGGACAAAATGAAGGCCAGTTCACTTCAAAGACTGCAGTATATTATTTTGAGTGACCCACAGAAATACAAACAACCATCAGGGAATATTATGAACAACTTTATGTACAAAAACTAGAAAATCTAGAAGAAATGGATAAATTCCTGGACACATACACATTCCCAAGACTGAATCAGGAAGACATTGAATTCCTGAATAGACCAATAATGAGCTCCGAAATTGAAACAGTAATAAATACCCTATCAACTGTAAAAAAGTACAGGACCAGACGGATTCACAGCTAAATTCTACCAGACATACAACAAAGAGCTGACAGCATTCCTGCTAAAACCATTCCAAAAAAATTGAGGAGGAGGGACTCCTTCTTAATTCATTCCGTGATGCCAGCATCATCCTGATACCCAAACCTGGTGAAGACACAATAACAATAAAACAATAAAATATTCTTGATGAACATCAATGCAAAAATCCTCAACAAAGTACTGGCAAACTAAATCCAGCAGCACATAGAAAAGCTTATTCACCACAATCAAGAAGGCTTTATTTCTGGGATACAAGGTTGGTTTAACATACGCAAATTAATAAATGTGATTAATTACATAAACATAAATAAAGGAAAAAAATCCACATGATTATCTCAATAGATGAAAAAAGGCTTCCTGTAAAATTCAATACCCCTTCATGTTAAAAACTCCCAACAGGTGGAGGTTGCAGAGAGCCGAGATCACACCATTGCACTCCAGCCTGGGTGACAGAACAAGACTCTGTCTCAAAAACAAAAATTACCTCCCAATAAAATGGTATTGAATTAAAAGAGTTCACAATAATTTTCTGGTTTCTGGAAGCCCTTCTCTGAATATTAACAAAGATAAATATCTTTTAAATTTTGATACGGCGTAAAAAAGAGTGTACCACCTATTGGGAGAGGAAATGACAGTGGTTCTGAATTTGAGGGATGAAGAAGTTTGAACTGGACCTGAACAAACCCTCTTAGTGTCACTGGACCCTGGAGAGGAAATTGCGCTTTGTAACTTACATAACTGAACTCAGACATTTGTTGAAAGCCAGAATGTGAGAGATGAACTTAAAAATGAGAATATGTGATTTCTTTCATAGAAAGTCAGAGCAAATTGGTCAAAGCTGCAGACCAGCAAAGAAATATGACCAAAATGGACTGGATTCTTTTAATCGTAGAATCCCAGGAAACAGTAACTACTGGGGAAGGGACAGTATTCCTGGAATTGATAGAAAATACCCAAGATGCAGCATATGTAATCTGTCAATTATTTTTAAAGTGGTTTGAGGAAAGATCACGTGATAATAGTTGCTATCATTAGTTTCGGAGGCTACCCATGTTTTCAAATGACTCTTAATTTGTTCTGAATATTTCTAGAACTTCTCTCTGAGATAGTTTTCATTACCTTTTACTTCAAGCTTGTGGGTCCCAGCTTGATCATTCATCACTTCTACAGACACAGCACCCCATGGAAATTCTTTGTTTCCAAAAGTCATGTCTTCCTCAGGGAACTAAAACTGTTTCTCCCAAAACTCTCAAAATAATATACTGCTGTCTCTAAAGTGAGGTGGCCTTCATTTTGTCCTTTACACATAAAGCAATAGATGTTAAAATACAATCTAGCATAGAAAATAAAAGTTATCTTTTATTAATTAGAATAAGATTTTCGAATCTTGGATATTTAAAAACAAACCTCTTGAAAATAGGAAGGAATAATACAATTTGAATGTGTATTACGTGTCACTCACTAACTGTGCCACAACATTCATATAGATCATCATTTTTTTCTCCTTAATTTTCCTATCCTTACCTAGCACAATTATGTTATTTCACATAACATAATTATCTCCAGGTTAAATAGGTAAAACAAGTTAAATAAAGTCATGTAACAATGGGTAACACAGGATTAAGTCCTTCTTCTGTTTTGCTATAAATACCATTTTCCCTTCAATGTAGTACATTGCCCTATAGACAATTACCATGTATATCTGATGAATATTTAATATTTGTTCAGGACTTTATTTTTCCTCAACACTATGGTAATAGTATGAGACAGAGATCTTAAAATCTCTACATTTAGTCTTAACTTTACTCAAATAGCCTTTTAGTCTATAGCTATGTTAAATTTATTTCAAAAACTATTGAAAAGAAAGATGTATAAGTTCTCAAAAAGAATATTGTGCCTACTGGTTCTCTCATGATATTTCAAGATATGAAAAATCTAGTGTAGAAGATAAATAGCAACCTGGAAAATATCTCTTAATTCAAAAAATTAAAAATATTTGAATTCGTATTTATCCAGTAGAAGCTATTTTTCTGGAACTATCTCATGATTTATCAGTAAGGAGGCAAACCATGTGTGAATTTCACATTATATATGAATCCCTTGAGATTGATCTTTATGCTTTGTGCACGTGTGTGCACATGTACACTCATGCACATGTCACCTGCATTCATGCACCTGAAATGAAACGAGACAAATGATAAAGAAAGCTGTCTTTCATCTTCACAAAATGCCCAAGAGATAGAATTTTAAATTTATCTGGAAGGTTTCAGACCTTAGTTGTGCTGAGGTATACAGAGAATGGAAAAATTTGAGAACCAGATTTCTCTTTGTGAGGATAAAGTAGAGAAAGAATGAAGAGAATACTAAGAAAATAAATGAAGGGAGGCAAGAAGGGAGAGAGATATTAGAACCTGGAGGATTATGGTATTCTTTCTGTGTTCAGTTCATTTTAATATGTTATCATTTTAAGAGAATTTACCATAGATTTCTACACTGATCTCTAAGTGTAGTCAAATTCATATTTTGTTGTTGTTGTTACCGTGAGCTATTAGACGTCAGGAATTAGTAAAAGATGCATTATAATTCAGATTACAGTTTACCTCTGGGGATGTTCTCATAAAAGCCTTTGGACCACCTTATCAAATATACAATTAATTTAATCCATCCTTCATATTTATCAAACAAGTATGCTGAAAGCCAGTGATTTGTCTATGGGTACATAATGTTTGCCTCTTCTATGACCCAGATTCACATTTGGTACTAACTCCTGGTTCAGTTCCGCTAATATCACAGTTTCTTTTCAATGCTCCATTGCAGATAATCAATGTAAGAGCCTTGCTTTGCCAATGACACAGATGAAATTCAGTAGAGTCATAAAAGTATGATAGAGTGCTTTAGTCAGATTGGTGATGAGGCTTTTTCTTAAGTGAGGCTAGTCAATTGCCACTCTTACACTGATTAAACTAGTCCTTTATTCTAATCATGACCAAGATGAACCAAACAAGATTACCGTCTATATAAATGTATCAATGCTCTGTATTAAGGTATCCTTGAGACATCAAAAAGTAAACAGATGGATATATAAAAAGAGTATTCAAATATGAATGTCAGATCTATGAATTGTAAGTCAGTGTCTGTTTCTGTGTTTGGTCTTTATCCTTGTTTGTATTCAGAGAAAGACTTGCAGAGACCAGAAAATTTCAAATATGTGGAACAACGCTTATAGAGCATTCTTAAAACTGGACATGACTCTTTGAAGAAAAATCTTATATAAAAGCAATCTGCAGAAGTGTGTGTTATCAGGTCAAACTTGTAGGAATGACTCTGCATTCTTATAGATATTCTTAAGTTTCATTAAAAATATGTTAAATAAATTCTGAAGAACTCAAACTGGAAAAACACATCTCTCTCATATGTTCTGCAATAAAAGAATAAGGCCTGACAGAATACAGGAGAAGTTATATCACCTTAATTGACTGCATTTGTCAAGCATACATTTTGATTACTATTTACAAGGTATTATAAATACAAGACATTTTTTGAGCCCTTAGGAGTTCAAGAGACCAGTACATTAATAAATATTACAATAACTTGCAACTGCTGCAAAGGCGTGTACCTGTTACCATATAAGGATGTCAATTTGTGGTGGGGGGTTGTGTACACCTGTTTTGGGAGAAACAGTTTTAGTTCCCTGAAGAAGACATGAGGCTTCATGTTACCTCTGTTAATTTGAGTCTTCAAACATATGTAATATTATTCCATTAGACCCTTAAAGAAAGGTCTTTCTGGTAAAACAGATCAACCTTTGCAAATATGTTCAGGGTTTACATGTTCAGGGAATTGTTAATAGTTTGATATTCCTAGGGGAGGATAAATGTCTATGAGAAGGCAAAAGAGATTAAACCATTAGAGTAGATAAGTAGGAGGCAGTTGACAACCTATAATGCTATTTTGGGAGCTCTGCTATTTTTCTGCTGTAGAGTTTTAACTAGAGGAATTCAGGCTCAGATTGTCTTGCATACATTCCTAGGAACTTTCACCATATCCCAGCTGCATCTAATCTCTTCACCATACTTTTTAAAAGTCATTGTATGAACAAACAAGTTGGGCAAAAATTGTGCTCTATTTGCTATCTTAGAAGAGCATGTAACATTCATGCCAAAAGCTGTGTAGCATTCCCTTCTCTGCCCACTTCAGCACTCTTACACTGGACAGCTCTGTGTCCTCAGCCCAGGTTCCCACTTGAGTGAGGCTTTTCTGCTTCTGTTTTTTTCCAGAATCTATGAAAGCCAGCTGTTGGAGGTAGTTTGCACATAATGGGGATAGGAGCCCAAGGATATGTACTGTCATTTTCCTATCCCTTGGAAGGATTTCAACATGCATTCTGTACACCTACTTTAGAGAGACTGTGCTTGGATTGAGATCCAAAAGCCTTCTGTAGTAACCAACAGTAATCAGTTCAATAACTCACTCTTTATTAACTTTTTTCTGTCCCTATTTCACTATCCCATTTTCCTTACCTGGCATTCTCAGAATTATCTCAACATAAACTACCTACATTCCAGGTACGTGTCTCAGGCTCTGCTTTCAGGGAAACCAAAACAGAGAACAGAAGCCCTCTGAGGACAGGAGCCATATTTCATGGCCAAGTATGATGAGTAACAGTTTTGTAGTGAAATATAGTAGGAATTAAATGCATGGTTGCTTATTAAGTAGGCTGCAGGGTCAGAATTAGGAAAAATAATATTATTTTCAAATCTTAAAGAAAATGTTTTTACAACCTAAAAGGTATTTGTACATAAGTTTACAGACTCCTCCTGCTATTGAGGAGTTAGTTTGTACTTCTGCTTTTAATTTAACATGCTAGGTAAAGGAAATTGTTAGGTATCTAAGGCATGTTCAAATCCAAATCCTTCAACGGGTAAAATATTGTTTTAAAATGTTTTTTGAAGGTACTAATGATGAGACCTCTATTAATGATGAAATTGTCCTATTTTAATTGGCTAAATAGGTATTCTCCAAATTTGATTGTTAAGCTTTTTTTTTTTTCCAAAAATTGTTTAGCATATAATTAAGGGCCTAAGACGTGGTAGACTGTTAGGCATTGTGAATGACACTATAGAGGAAAATAAATGTTATAAGAGTATCAAAATCCATTGTAATCTTTATAGATTCTAAATTTACTGAGAAATCTATTAGGCTTCTCTAGAGGGACAGAATGAATTTTATATATATATATCAGTATGATATATATATTCAGAATAGACATATTCTGAAAAGGATGTGTTTTTATAAATACACACACACACACACACACACACATATATATATATATAAAGGGGAGTTTATTAAGTATTAACTCACATGATCACAAGGTCACACAATGGTCCCTCAGAAGGCTGAAGAGCAATGAGAGCCAGTCCGAGTTCCAAAACTGAAGAACTTGGAGTCCAATGTTCAAAAGCAGGAAGCATGCAGCGGGGAGAAAAATGTAGGCTGGGAGGCTAGGCCAGTCTCTCTTTTCACATTTTTCTGCCTGCTTATATTCTAGCTAGGAGGGCAGCTAATTAGATTGTACACACCCAGATTAAGGGTGAGTCTGACTTTCCCAACGCACTGACGCAAATGTTAATCTCTTTGGCAACACCATCGCAGACACACCCCGGGATCAATACTTTGTATCCTTCAAGCCAATCAAGTTGACACTCAGTATTAACAATCACAAGAATAACAGCAGCAATATTGACATTGGAAACATTGTTTTTCTGACAAGAAGTCTTTCATCTCTGTCTTCAATCAAAACTAACATAATAATAGCTACAAAAAAGAAAAACTAAAATTTTCTATTTCCTTCTAATGATACAATAATAACCATGGAATTTACATTAACAAATAAGGAATAAAATACCATTATTTCCTTTCACCTAATTAATACGGTATTTTCTTAGTTTATTTTGAAAAAAATATGCAAGTGATTATTTATATTTTTATACTGAGAAGGAAGTTGAAGGTAAAAAGAGTTTCTGAAAATCAAAGTATATCTTAGTTGGAAATGCAGATAAAGATATCTATATCTATATCTATCTATCTATCTCTATCTATCTATCTATCTATCTATCTATCTATCTATCTATCTATCTATCTATCTATCTATAGAGAGAGAATCAGAGACGGAGACAGAGAGAGATGGAGTCTTGCTCTGTCGCCCAGGCTGGGATGCAGTGGCATGATCTTGGCTCACTGCAAACTCATCTCGCGGGTTCAAGAGGTTCTCCTCCCTCAGTCTCCCGAATAGCTGGGATTACAAGCATGCACCACTATGTCTGGATAATTTTGTATTTTTGGTAGAGATGAGTTTTGATCATGTTGGTCAGGCTGGTCTTGAACTCCTGACCTCAGGTGATCCACCCACCTCAGCCTCACAAAGTGCTGGGATTACAGGCATGAGCCACTGCCCCCAGCCAGGATTATATTTTTCAAGACAAAATATTCATGTATAGGATGGCTGAAACCTTCAAGTTCTGAAAAGTTAAGGTTTGTAATAGAAAGACCTGTAATTAAACTCTGTTGTCATAGCAACCCATTGGGCAACCATAGGTAGTGAAAATAAATGTAGCATTTGCATGTATTCCTAATGGCATTCTAAATATTCATATACATATATGCATGTAAATATATATATGCATTTGTATATATCCATACAAGTGTACTTATGTGAATACTTAATACCTCTCTGTGTGTATAAGTGTAGTGTTTATTTTCTTTGAAAATTTTCCCATTCTTCAAGTAGAGCTGATCAAGATTGCTCTGCTGCTTCCAACCATGCTTTGTTTTCAGCAGTAGAACACCATGCATCATATTGTGTTAAGGTAGGTTGTTTACATATTTGTCTTTCATTTCTATATCATAAGCTCTTTAAGAACAGACACTGTGCCTTAATATTTTGGAGTAGTGACAAAATTGGAAAAAAAAAACACAGATATTGCATGAAACTGAAAGTTTAGAATCATTTTTTCAATAGTCCAAACCATCTGGTTTTTTTCTTTTTTTGCAGCACTGAAATATTATTATTTTGATTGTTATTCTTATTATGCATAACACCATAATATTTCAAATAGTACTATTGCTATTGCCACTGCCACCAAGACCTACTACTAGATTTGGGGCTGGATTATAAAATGTACGTATTTTGACACAATTTAATATTTTAAAAATTTTGATCTGAATGTATAACATGAACTCTTAACAATGTTGTGCAGTAGATCTCTCAAACTTAATCATCTTATGTAAAGGAAATTTTATACCCATTAAACAACAGCTCCCTGTTAGATTCTCACAAGCAAAGTGAGGGGCTCATTCTGTGAGAGGCACTTGGGGATTAGATCTGACTACAAAAACTATGGATTGAAATATTTCATTTCTTCCTTATTCTAGGATCCATGTTCTCTGAAAACAAACAATATGTTATACTGCATTATTAACTTTATTTTGTTGTCATTATTTTGGGGGGAGTTTAATTGTTGCTGTTTTAACACATGTACTATACACACACACGCACGCGCGCATACACTTATATTGCAAATAGAAAACTCTGTCAAACTCTTACCATGTCACTGATAACAAAATTAATAAACACCATCAATGTAGCATGTGAAGATGTGAAGCTTGGTTACTTATTAACATTTGTTCTGATATAAGATGGCCTGATTTTAAATTTTATGACAATTTATTTATTGCTAAAGAACGAGAGTGATGTCAGCAATTTGTGTTCTTAATCCCAAGAAACAGTTATAGGGTTATATTTTATTCATCCATTCCAATAGTTATTGGGGACTTTCTATGTCCATTCTAGGAGCAAAATAGTGAATGAAATAAGGCAAAGTCCCAGCTTTTGGAAACTATGTCTGATGGGAGAGAATGACAACCATAATGTATGCTTATATACTGAGATATGTTTTATTAAGGAAAAAGAAACAGTGCTATATTACTTTATTTTTATAAATTTCAGCAGTCACAAACAGATCCCAGGGAGTGTACAGGTAATTTAAAAGAGTGAAAGATCCAGAGCAAATGTTCAGAAATACAATGGGAAAAGTAGGATGACAAATAGTCACTGAGCTATAGCCTCAGTGTCAAGAGGACAATGGTAGAGTTTTGGCGAATGGAAGGTGAAAGCCATTCCTCTCAGCTTCAGTCTGCTCTTGCCTTACAAGAATACCAGCCTGGTGATGCTGAATCTCATGACTTCTCGAAAAGAAACTGAAAATCGTGACATTTTCTGCCTTTTCATGAATGAGAATCCCTTGTTATTTTTAATCACAGTGTGACCTAAATTTTGTGACCCTAAGAACAAAAGTCTTCAGGCTATGGCTGGCCTGCAGATCTTTCACTCTGTGGTCTCAACAACAGATCCATGGAAATATGAAAGTAGAGCAGGGAGAAAGTGGGGTGGCTGTGACTTCTAGGCATTGAAGAGATCTGTTCTCTAAGAGTTACATCTAGCATCTCCATAGTAGTAGAAGCATGGACTAGAGATGGGTGTGGAAGAGCACTGGTACTGCCTAAGTGCATGAGCAAATTGGACACTGGACACAATGACTTTAGAGAGCTGTGGTCCTTATGACCAGCCTGGCATAGAAGGAGTAGAGTCAACAGAAAGTCTACACATCTTACAGCAGATAACTTGGGAAAGGATCAAGAGTGGTGACTGACTGGGTTTCCTGATACAATATAAGGTAGGTAGAAAAAGCTACAAAGTCTCTACTACTACGTTTCTTGTCAAATTTGGCAAATAGGCACCTATAGTTAAATTTCAATTTAGTCCAATGAATAAGGAGATTTTGCATCAAAGGTCCTGAAACAATCCCTGCCAATAACTCATATTTGACATTATTGATATTCACAAAAATCATATCACAGGGGTCAAATATAGTCCTGATTTTATAGATGTGTAAAATTAGCTTAAGGGGTTTAATTACTGTCCAGTGTCACAAGATCAGTAAGTATCAGGCTTAAATTTAAGTCCTAGGTCTTATAATAATCAAGGTAGCTGCATAGCTTTGGTCTGAAATATGGGTGTTAGACTGACTGTATAGATAGTGGATCAACATTTACTTTGGATTGAGTAATTGTTAAGATCCATATACACCATTTAGTAGCTTGTTCATCCCTGGGTAATGCAGTCTATGGTCTCTAGATCTCAATATTTTCAAGTCTAAAATTGGTATAATATCAAAGTTCTTTGAAGAACATTTAAAAACATATTTTATTCTGCAAAGCATTAGAGAAATCTCAGCTATTTTTATCATTAGTGATGCTAACAACCGTTACAAAATATAAAGGTTTTAAATAAAAACGGCACATTTATTGGCAATGAATAAAGTATCAGAAGGCTATTTATATTGTAGATACCTTTCAATGGCCCTGTTACGGCTATTAGGGTGCACTCACAACAGTTCAGGAAGCTAAGTACTATTACTATTAGTATTGCATGTGTGAGGAAAAGAAAAACTTCATAGTTTAGTTACCTACACTGATTCCATAATGATTTGCATCTAGTAAGTGTATAACCAGAAATTTAAATAAGAGACTAATTTATTGCAAAGCTCACACTTCCCTCCTACGCTGAGTGACCTCTTACCTTGACTTTTGCCATGATGGTAGCCCTAAATATTTCCTTAGACCTCTGAGTTCTGATGCAGTGTTTTTCTAGTGTAGGGGAAAGCAATAAATATAACTAAAGGCTGCTAGGTTCCTTTTACACTAACTTCACTCTGCACTTCGAGGTGCTAGTTCTACAGCTGCCCTCTATAACTACAACAGGTTAAATACAATACGTATAAAGAACAGTGTACCCTAAACATTAACAAAACTGAGTATCTTGGAGAGGAAAGAAAAACTTTCTGTGTTAATTTTCATCCTGTGTTCAGCAATGTCAGCATGCTTTAATACAAATATTCTCAGAATCAGCATTTGTACTATAGAGTCAGTATTTGAGACAGTGACATTAATTATTTCAGTATCTTTACAATAGAACAATGATGATAATTATCTAATACCATGGTTTTAAGATATTATTTATGTTTTCTTATATTTATTGGAAACAATGGGTATACTTCGATGACAAGAGGGAAAAACTTTTATCTCTACCCTAAACAGGGTGAGGGAGATATATATAAAATATTTCCTAACCTGGAACAAACCATGTGATTAAACATGGGTACCTACATAAAAGCATGTTTTTGGTATTTTAGTTTAGTTTTGCTTTTGCCAAATTTCTCATCCAACTGTAGCGTCTAGGCCTTCATTCCTTGATTTGCATTTGTGTGATCAAGATTAAATTCAGCAGATGGTTTTGCTAATACTAAAGCAAAATATAAAGTCACTTATTTTTTTGCTCCCAACTTCTTTTTCATTTGGCTGGAATAAGATAATATGACAGAATTTTACATTGTGGCAAACAGGTCGTGTTGGGGTGAATCTTTGCTTTGATGGTTAGTACTTCCTTTCAATTTGATCCCATTCACAACTATCTTTCAGCCACTTTTATCTGCTTTACCAACCTGATGTTATTCCGCTATTCACTGTAACTGAGAATTGTAAGAATGTCTTACTAGGAAATTGTCACCCATGCATTGGTTCATCATATCAGAATAAGCTGATAAATGAACTATCTCGTCTACATAACATACATGCAAATTAGAAATAAATGCTAACAGCATAAAGATTGTCTCAAAAACCACCTCCCATTTATATGGTGATGATGAGTTAATAAGTTCTTACTGATTAAAGGAACTTCAAAAATATCTTTTCCATATTTATTCACTCATCTGTTCCTTAAACATTATTGAGTGTTTTCTATTTAGTATTCTCATACGTGCTGCCAAAAATTGTGCGGTCTGAATTTCTTTAACTGTGCAATAGAGAAAAGCATTAAAAGGATATTCTGAACCTCTATATAGGCACAAGTACTAAGAATGGAACAAAGAATCTTCAAATTCTCCGCTGAGCTAAACATGAAAAACACATATTTAATTTCCAACCTCCCATTTAAGTGTCCTAAAAACTACATACTGTATTTAATATAATTTTAGCAGCAAAATATGAAGTAAGACATTTTATTTATATAATATGACCCTCTCCAAATAGCTTCTTCTAAAAATTCACACATTTTCAAGACTTCCTGTCATAGATACATTTTCCAAATAAAAATCTTATTTTTATATCTCATACCTAAAAGTTATAGTACTATAAGTAACTTGGAAGACTTCTGAATATTAAAATTAATAGCATAATAAATGCTAACATGAAATAGTTACAATTCTGAAAGCATAAAGAAGAAAATGCCTTCAAGAATTAGTTTTTCCTACATATGATGCAGTGAAAAGTACTCAAGATTTAGGGACAGAAAAAACTAAAAAGTAATCCGGTCCTTGTTCCTGCTACTTAGGAGTGGTATGACTTTGGACAGGTTCCGTAATTCCTCTCAGCTTTGGTTCCCTCATTTCTTTTGTATTTTTCCTTACTTTATCAAGTCTATAATAAATTACCCCCATTTAAAGTGCACTCATTTGATGTAATCCGACAGTTTGACATGGCAATAAGACCTCCACTAGAATCATACAGAACATTTTCATCACTAACAAAGGTTACTCATACCCCCTGGTCATCTATGTCTTTTTATTCCTCTATAACAGCCATTCATCTACACTTTGTCATCATAGATTGGTTCATATTTCCTGTAAAGGAGATCTGATATTCTGAGTTCTTTCACTCATATTGAGTGTGTGGCAGTAGTTCTGGTTTTCTATTTTTTCCTTGTTATTGCCGAGTAGTATTCCATTGTATGGATATATTTTATTTTGTTTACCTATTTACCTGTTGATGGAATGATTTTGTTCCCCCCACTCACCCCAGGTTCTGGCTACAATGAATAAAGTTGCTACATAAATAAATACATGTACAAGTTTTCATTTGAACACGTTTTTATTTCACTTGGGTAAATAACTGAGATGGAAATACCTGGTGGCCTGTACTTAACATTTTCAATTATCTTGCAGAGTTTTAAGCATTTCTAGAAATAATGAATGGAAATGAGCTCACATGGTGCCTGACATTCTTTAGAAACTGGTCATGTCAGAGGTGGAATGTTAGACATGAGTGTTCTTTAAAAAAATTCTCAAAAATTTCAGACCAAATATGCTGTAATAGAACAAGTCACCAGATTAACTAGCTTTCAGCAATGAATCAGCTTTTTCCTTCAAAACTTTATGATTTGGGTGACATGTGCTTCGAGGTTTGTGTTTTCTACATTTTCTGGGTAAATGCCTTGATTTTAATTCTGGTTCAAAACACTTGCTCGTGCATAATTGTGTTCGGATTCTTCTGTAACATTTTGTCACTGCCATTATGAGTTAAAATGACTCTCTGGCTGGAGCAGCTGTGATCAGTTCTGAATTCTCTATGCTGAACTCGTCTGTTGCTCTTCAGAACTTAAAATTCAGGCCAGTAAAATATAGTGTTATTCATACCTATCAAAAAGGTATTTTATTAGGTAAAGGCGTTGCCTTTCTCCCACAGGCAGTAATGCCAACCTCTGATTTTCTTTTGTAAGAGGATCAGGATAAAATTAATCAGTTTTGTTAAAATCAAAAGAGAAAAAAATTGCTTACCTTTCTCTGTTATCTTAGTTCATTTTATTCAAAGAGAATAAAAATGGTAATCAGGCAGGATTGCCTATCAAGGCAATTGTGACCACGTCTCAGAAACATTTTTAGTTTAATGGTTAGTGTCAGCTTTTAATTTTTCTCAGGCAAATAAAGGTATTAATACCTTTTATTTCAGTCATACATGATTAATTTTAGCTCATAGTTAGTACTAATATATCTAAAGTTGTATTTATTCCTCTATCAATCCTAGGTTTTAGAATCTGAGATGTAGCAAAATGGGAGATGGGCATCCATGTGGGTGAAAATGGAATTATTGTTACCAAGTACCTATCAATTAAATTCAATCTGGGCCAGGTGAGGTGGCTCACGTTTGTAACCTAGCACTTTGGTAGGCTGAGGCGGGAGGATTGCCTGAGGTCAGGGGTTTGAGATCAGCCTAGTCAACATGTCAAAACCCTGTCTCTATTAAAAATATAAAAATTAGCTGCGCATGGTGGTGCATGCTTGTAGTCCCAGCTACTCAGGAGGCTGAGACAGGAGGATCACTTGAACCCAGGAGGCTGAGGTTGAACCCAGGAGGCAGTGAGCCCAGATTGCACCACTGCACACTCCAGCCTGGGTGACAGAGTGAGACTCTCTAAAAAAAAAAGAAAAAGATTAGCTGGCACACAGATTCTAGTAGACAAGAATGTATAAGTTCACATCCAGAATCCTCGCCACCTACAGCATTCTCAGAGTCAAGTGTCTCCTATATGTTGACATCCTTTCAAAAGTCACCATGTCCCCACTGAACCCTTCCTTCTCCATTCTAAATTAGCCCTATCACCAGATGCTCTCACAACACTATTTTATTTTTTTCCAGAGACTTTACAACCTTCTAACATTATTTGTTCATTCATTTAGTGTCTCTATCCTTTAAGAGAACACAGACATTGTTTGTAGCTGTTGTTTTAAAATGCATCCAGGATTTCATTTTTATTCAGTATTGTAAGACCAACAGATCAAGAGAGAATAGTCACTGAAAAGACTGTTAGTCAGAGTTCCCAAGAGAAGAAGACGGGCCAAGGTGCACAGGGCTACACAGGGAAGCACCAGGGTCGGGTCAGAAGGCAGAAGAAGCAAGAAATGTGGGAAAAAGGTTTTATTGTAGTTTTCTTGGGAAGAAATGGGCCAAGCAGGCTAAGCTGCTGAGCAGATCCAGGGTTAGACAGTTTGAATAATTTAGGCAGGCTCTGTGCTGTAAGGGTGCTCTCTACTTGTCTATTATCGAATGCTGGGATAATCCAGGGCAGGAGGATAGTGTTCTAGACTGCAGGAGCCTGAATAAAGGAGGCAGGTTGGGCTATGGACTCAGAATTTTCTGGTTTGCATATCAAAGATGAGCTTACAGGCAAGTTGTTTGTTATCTCTACAAATTAGTTAATCCCGAAGGGCGCCATTCATTTGTTTCATGAGGCCTCTGGATGTCAAAGAATTACAAAATACAGAAAATAAAAATCATGATTAATATAGGTGTATTCCTACTGCTTAAACGGTCCCTGGAAAATATCAACAAATATTTGCTGAATGAATTAATTCACAACATTGTCAAAATTCATGCATTTAATAGAATCATTTATATTATTTTGGCGATTTATTTTAAATTTCACCAAAAGGGCACTATAAATCTCCATTTTTTTGACAGATACCTAAGAAAGGAAAAGTAAGGATTAATGCCTTTATAGCTATTTGAGCCTTGTCCAATATACCATTTTCTTTTTACTTTTATTTTAAGTTCAGGGGTGCATGTGCAGGTTTGTTACATAAGTTAGCTTGTGTCATGGCAATTTGTTGAACAGATTATTTAATTACCCAGGTATTAAGCTTGGTACCCATTAGTTATTTTTCCTGATTCTCTTTCTCCTCCCACCCTCCACCCTCCAGTAGGCCCCAGTGTGTGTTGTCCTCTCTATGTGCCCATGTGTTCTCATCACTTGGCTCCCACTTATAAGTGAGTATACCCTGTTTTTTAAATGATTGCTTCCTCTACATTGCTTTAGACACACAAAACAAAATACATTTCTCTATACATGTTAATTTCTAATCATGTAGAATAAATTGAAGTCGTATGTGGATTCTAGATAATTGAAAAAAAGAGGTTCTGTGGATTTCCCACTTCCTTAGACCTCTCCCAGGCCTCCAAAATGTGTTCCTTTTACAGAAACATATTAAGAGTTCCCTTGGACAATAGTAGTCTAGTATCTTTCAGAACAATCTTTCCACTGTGAAAATCTAGACAAATATATTTTTAATTAACTTGAAGATATAAGACGGCTACCAAGGCAATGAGAATTTGTAGGGCAAATTTGTAGGGAATTTTCTTCCGGAAAAAGAGCAGAGCAAGAAAGGTGAAACTGATGTATTATCACCACACTTCCTCTCCAGGCAATTGCTAAGTGTAAAGGTGGCAGGTAAGAAGCTTTAAGGTTAAGCAAAACTTTTGCTAGACTCATACAGCCATGGAACAACGATAAGAGATTAGAGACCAAAAATAAGAAAAGGTTTTTACAATTTTTGTTGCCCATAGAAGCTTTATATACTATGATTCTAATCACTAAAACTATGATTTGATCAAAATTCTAGAATAACTTGTATGCTGAAGCCTAGATAACTACCAGAAGAAAAATGAAAACATATTGGAAGACAATAATATACAGAGATTCAACTTGTCTCTACATTTTAAATAAACAGTCTCAATTCCAGGCAGGGAGGGGCCAAGATGGTCGACTAGAAACAGGTGCAGTCAGAGGCTCCCACCAAGAACAAAAACAGGGAGTGAATCCTGCCTTGGCAACTAAGGTATTCAGGTTCTCTCCTTAAGACTGACTAGGAAGTTGGTGTCACCCATGGAGAGTGAGTAAAAGTAGGGCGGAGCAACAGCCCACCTGGGAGCCACACGGGGAAAGGGGAGCTCCTACCCGCAGCAAAGGGAGGCGGTGAGTGATTGTGCTAACCCACTTGGAAAGCCATGCTTTATCCACAGATCTGTGCAAACTGTGGATAAGGAGATCCCTTCGTGAGCCCACGCCACCAGGGTGTTGAGTCCCAAGCACAGTGCTGTGCAGAATCTCAGTGGACACTTAGCTGGAGACTGCCTAAGACTACCAAATTCCTGGGGAGGAGGGGCAGCTGCCATCCCTTTGCCTACCTACTGCCTAAGACAACTGAGCTCTCGGAGGAAGGGGTGGCCACCATCACTGCCGTTCCAGTCTGCTGTTTTCCTCTGCTGGTGTCGGAGAAAACTGGGTGGTTTGGACCCAGAAGAAATTCCTCACAGTGCAACACAGAGACTGTGGCAGATGGTGGCCAGACTCCCTCTTTAGGCTGGACCCGGCCCCATCCCTCCTCACTGGGTGGGGCTTCCCTGCAGGAATTTCACCAACTCCAGCCAGGGGGTTATGGATAGAACTCTGTTCTCCCTGGGATGAAACCCCTGGGGGAAGGGATGACCACGGTCCGTGCGGATCAGTGGACTTAGTCTTTTCCCCTGCTGGCTCTGAGGAATCCCAGCAATCCAGATAAATGTGATTCCCCTGAGTGCAGTGCACCCCCTCCACCAAGAGGCAGCCAGAGTGCTTCATTAAGCTGGTCCCTGATCCCGTGCCTCCTGACTGGACAAAACTCCCAAACACGGGTCACCATATACCTCATATGGGAGCGTTCCCATTGGCATCAGGTCAGTGCCCCTCTGGGATGGAGCTCCCAGAGGAAGGAGGAGGCAACCATCTTTGCTGTTTTGCAGCCTCCACTAGTGATGCCTCCAGGGGTGGGAGGGACCCAGGAAAACAGGGTCTGGAATGGACCCCCAGCAAACTGCAGCAGCCCTACGGAAGAGGAGCCTGACTGTTAAAAGAAAAACAAACAAACAGAACGCAACAACAGCATCAAAAAAGTTCCCACAAAAAACCCATCCAAAGGTCAGTAGCCTCAAAGATTGAAGATAAATAAACTCTGCATTCAGAAATTGTGGTACATATACACCATGGAATACTATGCAGCCATAAAAAGGAATGAGATCATGACCTTTGCAGGGACATGGATGGAGCTGGAAGCCATTATCCTAGGCAAACTAACGCAGGAACAGGAAACCAAACACCCCATGTTTTCACTTAGAAGTGAGAGCTGAACAATGAGAACACATGGAGGGGAACACAGGGAGGGGAACAACACCCACTGGGGCCTGCAGGTGGAATGGGGAAAGGGAGAATATCAGGAAAAATGGCTAATGCATGCTGAACTTAATAGCTAGGTGATGAGTTGATAGGTGTAGCAAACCACCATGGCCCGTGTTTACCTATGTAACAAATCTGCACATCCTGCACATGTAACTTGGAACTTAAAATTAAAATAAAATGATCACCAGACATATTAAAATATATTACCACATTCTGGAGAAAAAATAGACAATAAGAATGAAATCACAGTTGATCAAGATAATAAAATTAAAATACTTTTAATGAATATACTAAAAAAAACAAAAAAATGAAAAATCCAAAAAATTTTAAAATCCAAAATAAATGTCCATGGAACAAAAATTAAAATGTCTTAAATAATTTGAAAACATATAGGTAATCCTGCAGAGAAAATTAGTGATATTTAAAAATGCCAGAAAAAGACCAAACTCAAGCATAAAATGAGAATGAATAGTGGAAAATTGGGGAAAGGGCATAAGAGATAGTGGTTAACGGGTTTCCAAAACTGATAAAAGATATTCACACCTATATTCAAGTACTCTTACTAATTCTAAGTCATCTGAGTGCACTCCAAGATTACAGCATCTTTAGGAAAATAAAAGACAACGAGAAAATCATAAGGGTAACCTTCAAAGAACAACAGTAAAATGGATTTTTTCTTCTCATTCAAGATAAAGGGAATTAGACAGCAATGTAGTTAATATCTTCAAATGTCTAACAAACAGATACTGATTTATAAAACAAAAATACAGGTATTTGTGTACATATATGTGCACATGATGTTTGTATATATAAAGTATGTAAGTATACGTGTACCTCTCTGTAAAGTAATATTGTATTGTATATAAAATACATAGTGTAGTACTTTAAACAACACTGTTAAAGAGAAGAGAAAATAATGAAGAGGGTCATAAGAAGGACTTTAGTGGTGCTAATATTTTTTACTTTTAATAGCATTTTTTGCCTAAATGGCTACGTCAGATTTGTGATAATCTTCTCAAATCTACACTTCTCACTTTTACAATTTTCTACAGATATATTTAAATAAAAGTTTTATTTTAAAAACAGTGTATCAGGGCTGCATGTGGTGACTCCTGCCTGTAATCCCAGCAGTTTGGGAAGCTAAGGCAGGCAGATGGCTTGAGTTCAGGAGTTCAAGAACAGCCTGAGCAACATAAAGAAACACTATTTCTACAAAAACAAAAAACAAAATCTGTATCTATATAGAGAGATATAAATTGATAGAGATAGATAGATATACCTATAGATATAATTAAACAGGCATGGTGGCATGCACCTGTAGTCCCAGCTGCACCGGAGGTTGAGGTGGGAGGATTACTTGAGCTCAGGAGGTTGAAGTTGCAGTGAGCCAAGGTCATGCCACTGCATTCTAGCCTGGGCAACACAGTGAGACCCCATCTCAAAACAAAAAAAAAGATATATTATGACTGTCATCTTCTTTTTCCAATCTTTGTGTTCCTCCCTTCCCACAAGCCTAGATTTGATATGACTTTTTCTCATTTATATCACTCTTATGCATGCCAACATTTTTATTGGTAAAATATATTGTTTTAATACCTATAAATGTAAATACACGTACCGTATTGTATAAACATGTGTCACAGAGAATTTAGAGGCTCTAGGAAGACTCAGGGGAAAAAAGCCAAGGCAAGCTTAAAGATAAATTTTAGTATTAAAAAGGGGAGCAACAAGAAGTAGTGGATGGAGATGGCAGTAGAAAGACGACCAGAAAAAATGGAAACCCAGTAATATTTATATGTGTGTGTGTGTGTGTGTGTTTCTTAATGCAGAGGGTTGTGCATTTAATCTTCGGATCTTCGAGAGCCTTCACTGGGCTCTTAACTTGAAGCCACACGAAGTGACATCTACAGGAATGTTCTGAAGGTGGGAATTAGAATTGCCCCACCACTCTCCCAGGGAATTCACACAAGCTGAGCTCAGTAAAGGAACCAAGGGTATGGTTGAAGCTCTGAAAACACCTTTATTTGAGATATCCTTCATCAGCAATCTCTCTAAAAGGTTGACTCATTTCACGTATCCAAAAGCTTTGTGCCCTGAATAAAGCAAGAGGAGTTGTGCGGCCGTCTGACATTGTACACTGAGGTAGTGTCTTCAGAATTTGTTTAAAGTTTTTCATATATATATATAAAATACTTTCTTGGTTTTGTGGTCCTCTCCTCTAGCTTATAGGTACTTTTGCTTCTGATGTCTGTGTCTGGCTATTCAGAGGGTTTCCTGGAATGACTGGAGGCAATCTGTCATCCTCATCTACAAAGGTAGACCTGTCTGGAAATTTACATAGCAGGAAGCATCCCAGTGAGGCGTTGCTCTTAGTCAATGACTGGTTGATACAAAAGTATTATTGACACCCAGCTCCCTTTCTTCCAGTTGGGATAATTCTGAGATACAATTTATCCTTCAGAGCTTCCCTGAAGGGTCCGGCTGGGACTGGGACTGCCTGAATTGAATCTCTTCTTGCCTTTATTCCTTTCCCTGTCCTGTTTTACTTATTTCTTTACTGGTTTTTCTAGGGAGCATTTTCTTCCTCTTTTTTCTTTTTCTTTTTTTTTTTTTTGAGTCAGAGTTTTGCTCTTGTTGTCCAGACTGGAGTGCAGTGGCACGATCTCAGCTGACTGCAACCTCCGCCTCCCAGGTTCAAGCTATTCTCCTGCCTCAGCCTCCCGAGTAGCTGGGATTACAAGCATGTGCCACCACACCCAGCTAATTTTCGTATTTTTAATAGAGACCGGGCTTCTCCACGTTGGTCAGGCTGGTCTCGAACTCCCGACCTCAGGTGATCCACCTGTCTCAGCCTCCCAAAGTGCTGGGATTATAGACATAAGCCACTGCATCCGGCCAGAGGCATTTTCTTAACACGTCCTTTGGACACTAATTCTCATCTCAGTGTCTTTTTCTAGGAAACCCTACCTAAGACCTGTGGAAAGAATATTCACTAAAAAGAAAAATGCAATTGTTTCCAAGTAGCAATTTTGATATAACAAATAAAGTGAGGTTTTTTTGTTGTTTTTTTGTTTTTTTGTTTTTTTTTAAGTCTCTTCCCTTTTCCTTCACTATCTCCATTTTTTAGGGTTTGAGTTTGGAATATTACTGTCAAATGAGTCAGAAGAGAGGGTAATATGAGTTTACTGGGGCAGATATCATTTCAAAAAGGAAAAAAAATGAGAGTAAATCATATAAGTCGATGTAATAAAAACTGAATACATATAATATAATGTTACATAAAATACAATTGGGGCAGCTGCAGGATGCACATTGAGCAGCAAAAATAAATTGCAAAACAAAGGCTAACCACAGCACTGCTTTTCTGTATGAATAAAAACAAATAAATTACATCTCTGAACCTAAGTACCCTATTGGCGTGTATCTCCTTTTCAGCCCTACATCAAAGAAGCTTCTAGATTTCTGATGATAAAAACCTGATTCAAATCAGCTCAAAGAAAATCAAATCATTGACACATAAACAATTTTAAATATAGTTGAATCCAGGGTCACCTGTTGCAAAATTCAGAGTCTCTTTCTACATATTTCTTTTTTGAATTGATTTCTGACATGGACTAAAGTTATTTCTGTCAGGACACTACCCCTTTTCCTTTTATCTGGAAAGGGCACCATTTTTAGATTCTGGAAATTACCACTATCCATGTGGTTTGAGTGAGGTTGAGCTCAAACTCCAGAATCAAGAGTGGACACTTAATTTGAATATAGTAAATCTATATGTTATTTCAAGCCTTCACCCACAGTGATTGGTTCTGGAATAAAAATGTTTTCTAAGGCAGGGCTATGAGATTCAATTTTGAGGCCCAACTTGAAAATGCTAGGAAGATAAATGTTCTTTCTTTGAGGGATGCTGAGAAAATGGGATAAAAAGTATAAAACCGTTGACAGTGATTTTGCCACCAAGGAGAAAGGGAGAGTTGCTTGACAATAGATCCAACACAAAGAGAAGTAGAGTTAAGAGATGAACAGTACAAAATTGTGTTCCTATATCATGTTCTGATCCACTTGCAAGCATTATCTCTATACATTTGAAATAGTACCAGTTGTATCACTTGCAACTGGTATGAATTCATTCTGCAGATATTGTGTTCTGCTGGCAGGTTTTGACTTATCTAGTTCTCGGAGCTTGCAATTCCTGAAATAAAGACCTCTTTCACAGTATCTCTGTAATAAATGTGATGGAACACCATGAGTGGTCAATCATGTGTCTATCTCTGACACAATCATTGTTGACAGGGAATAAAATATTCCAATTCGTCAATAAGTAAATGACTTCAGTGTCTGGGTAGGACAAAAATTGAAACAAGGTAATGAAACAAGGACCTTTTGGACAGAGATAATATATGAGTGAAAGGATGGTGGAAAGGAATGGGGTAGGGGTGACATCCCAAAGTAAAAGTGATGATTTTTGTACTAGCCCAAAGAGGCAAGAATGCTAGTTAGAAATAATGATAAACGTCTTACCATTCAGAACTCAAAATGTATGTAAAATATTGATAAGAATGTTGACTCTTCCTAACCCCTACACTATTTTGAGAGTAAAATGAAGGTAAAACTTAGCAGACAATTGCAGTTGGCAAAAAATTTTAATGGGATTCATAATTGAGGACTTAGTTGTAGGTTAATTCTGTATATTTACTTTCATAGTCATGGCAGTTTTTTCTATATACCTCTCACAGTTATTAAATAGGTTATTAAGTCATAGTACAAAACAACATCTGTTTTGGGATGTTGGCAAAAGAACACATGATTTTCTTTAGATACCCTTCTATAAGTCATTTTTGTCATTTTCTACTGGAAATTATTGCTTATAAAATCATATGGCCAGTCTTTTATCTGAGATATATAACATATACATATATAATACATAATATGTACATACATATATACACATATATGAAAATATACATTTAAAATCAGTATTAGCATTTTTGTCTATAGCTGTTGAGAGTTATTCATTAACATATACAATTTGGAGGTAATTACACAGATATATTGAAATATTATGCTTCGTTGTCCTTGCCCCTAGCACACTGTAGACATTCCATAAATATTTGTGGAATGTTAAATGAATGAAACCTAGAATTACTATGATCGTGGCTTTCAGTAAAAGATACGGTCAATTTGCATAGGCCATTTTTTCCAGAAAGTTAGGCGACCGTCTCAACTGAACTCTTTATTTCTAAGTGTAAAATATCTCTAAAGGAGATTCAGTACCCATTTAGAAATGCATAACCACCTCTTTTGAACTCTGTCACTTGAAATTGCTTCACTCTTCTCAACACTTACAGTCCTTCTCCAATCTCATTTTAAATTCAGTGACAGAGAAATAAAATAGGGTTTAACATTCTTGCAGAGCTAAGCTTTTGTGTCTACTGTAAGGCTCTGATTTCCTTCTTCCTTTCTTCCTTCTTTTCTTTCTTATTTTACTTTATTTGGTTTGGTGTTTTTCGTTTCGTTTTGTTCTCGGCAACACTAGGCTTTTATCCATTGCATGCATGCACAAGCTTTTGCTGCCTTTCAATCAAGCATATAAATTAGCCATGAGCCTTTGGATGAGGATACAAGGAAACAATGGCACTGCACTGTAATCTCAGCACAAAAGATGCAGAAGCTGATTGTGCTCTCATGTGTCTAATCCCCGTCTTCCCCACAAGTGCTTAAGTGGTATTAAGAAAAGAACTGTGACTTCCATTTTCTCAACTCCCAATGTGACCTATTCATTTCCTCTGTCATGGTATTTACTGTGGTTAATATGATTGGCATTGTTACATGTCTGTTTCTCCACTATCCTATGAGGTCCTCCAGAAACGTTAGTCACCACATTATCCAGCAAACCATAGGTATTTAACAAGTGGTGTTTCAAGACGAAGGACCACACAACATTATGTATGAAAATGTCAGACAAAGCATGTGCATGCCGCACAAAACTGCTGAAAACTGTGAAAAGAGTTCATTTGAAACAGCTTCCAAGGTTTGACTCTGATTAAGAGTGGCACCCATCTATGAGAATTTGTTCCCTCTCACTATCTCTAATTTTTAAGAGCTAGTGGAGGAAAAACCTGCAATTCAGTATTGGGGGAGAGGTAAGACAGGTTCTTTGTTGTTTATTTTTTTTTTGTCAAGAGTGTTGTAATAAGAAAAATATTTTATTAATTTTTGTCCAGTGTAATGCCAGAGTGGTAGTTTAGATAATGGCCGACTTATATCAGCAGACATAAATTTTCTGCCAAAAAAGAAATAATTCCTCTCTTTCTTCTCAGGTTGTGTGACTCCCCCAGTTCTGACTGGGATAATATATGTTTTTTAAACCTCCTTTTCCATACCTTTATTGGAGTGCACCTCAACTCCATGCTCAGGTTGATGTAGCCTGAGGTCATACCTGTAATTTTAACAACTGTACCTCTACTTCTAAATTTTAGAGTTTTACAATTAAAATAATAATAAAACTGTTTTGAGTTCAAAGAGAGCAGTAAGCATTTAAAAATGATTATTATTTATTTACTTTCTTAAACTGAGAAGAGTTTTTGTAAAGGCATTACATAATTTGCACATGTCCATTAAAGAAAAAATTTTTTAAAAATTAATAAGAAAAGCCACCAACAAAAGAAACACTGTTAACATTTTGGTATAAGTGTTGCTATAAATTTTTTTCTGTATAAAGATATCAATAGGAAATATTCTTGTTTACTCAACAGATGGAACAAATAGAGAAATTAGAGGATATAATTTTGTATTTAGGGGAATGTAAGCAGGAAAGAAGAACATTTGAGAGCCAGATTTGGAAAAATGATTTAGGAAAAAAAAATGTGCATATCTGTGCAATAGCTAGCCTAGAACAGCAGCTGAAGTCATTTCATCTATGAACGTGTCTTATCCGAAAGGAACAATTCACATTCTACAGCAAAGGTTATATAGATAAGGATCAGGAACTAGCAAGGTTGTTACATACATGTTTAGATGGTTCGTTATCTAAGGACCCTTGGAAATGGGTCAAACACGGGTTACAGCAGGGCTAGGTTCACTTGCAGGAAGGGGTGTCTGTTATCTAATTTGCACTAAGCATGTACTCATTGTGCTGTTTCCAGGTGGGGTAAGGAAGGGCAGCTTTCACTAATTCTGGTGAGCCAATTGTGGTCCCAGGAACTGGGAAATGCCAATTATGTGTCAAAGAGGTTAATCGCAGACTGGGGAAAATAAAATGGTAAACATTGCCAACGGGAGGGTTGGAGAATGAAGAATGTAAACAGAGCAGAGTGGTTTGGATAGAAGTCAGCAATACTTGCTATCTTCCTCATAAGAAAGCCTTTGCCTATCATGCCAGCCCAAGGCATAGGCCAAAAAGAAGGTTCAATGCTGGTTATCTGCTCCCATTCGCACTTGCTCTTTGTTCACGTGTTTTTAAAAAGCTAGTTACTATTTTGAAAATGTATGCTATTTTTTTTTCATGTATGCCTTAAATTTTAAACATTGCATTATTCAAATTTTATTTTTCTGCCAGTTTATATTTTATATAATGATTACTTGATAGACTAAGGGCAATGTAGATGGTGTTATTGAAATACTATATTTTGTAAATTCTGTGACAAGAGAACAAAATTAGACAATTACCTTTTTAAATGACTTTTTTTCTATCACTGCCTTAATTAATGAAATGATTGATATGAATTGGGCTTTTAGGGTATGGAAAGCCAATAAAGTATTTATAACACCATTTTCTACCTCTATTTTAAAGCCAGTTGGGATAAAATGAGCAGTGACACATTACCTTCAACACATTGCCTTCTTCTTTAATTACCTTGCTCATTAGTTCCCCTCTTAAACAGTGAAATAAATCCAAATTTCAAAGTTCAGTCTTCAAGTGATCAGTTATCAGGACTTCATCACTGGTTCTCAAATTTCAAAAGCGAATTAACTGACTAACCAGTTTAGAAATTATGCACAGGGCTTTATTAAACTAGATCTTACTTGCACTTTTCTTGCAATATCATGACTTTCAATAATTCCCGAAAATAACCCATAAGAAGTATCACTAAATTCAAATGCAACTGGAACTCTCAGTTCACATCTGGGTCTCATGATTTTACCGGGATTACTTGTCATTTGTGAGAGATAGACAGAGGGAAAAAGAGAGAAAGAGAGAGAGAAGTGTCATTTTTTTCCATTGATCATTACATTTTCATGTTGAACCCCATTTATTCAGAAGATATTTAGTAGAAGTTTACCATGTTTGAGTAGACATGGTGGATTGAAATATGAATAATCTCACAGGTAGCAACTTGAGAAAGGAGACAATTTCTCTAGTAGGAAAATTTAAAAAATGTTCAACGTTCAAATGCCCAACTTCACATTCTGCCCAAAATTATAGTAAACCATTAAAAAAGAAGTATTAGCAATGTGTTCTGGGAGAAAAATTTCATTGTTTACAACTGAAATATCTTCCTAAGGGAGCTGTCATTCTACCTGGATCTCAAAATACTTATAAAATTCTGATAAAACCAAACAGAAATGATACTGAGGGTGAAAATAGCATAAGCAAAGGCATAAAGATGGAAATGCATAGATTCAGACAAAATGATTGAAAAGATAAATTGTAGAAGACTCTGTCGTTAAGTATTCATTCTTTAAAGTCTTTTTTTAACCTAATCAAGTGTGATAACCCAAATGTTACATTGTTATTATGTAAAATTTTGGTTACTTTGTAATTAGAGAATAGATTCACAAGAATTAGCACTGTCTCTTTTCTGGGAGTTGGATGAAAACAATGCTTATTTTTGTTGTTGTTTTAACAACTGGAGACTGAGTATACACCATTGTTTTGATGGAGGCGGTTGAAAAGTAGAAAGTCCGGACTCTCATTACATAGTGGTGGACATCATCATGACCTCCTCAGAAACGCTTTCATCACTCTCCCGATTAATAACAATGTGCCTGTTTTTATGTCTGTCAGCCTCAAAAAGAACCTGATCAAACTAAGGGTGTAATATTTCTGCTTGGCAACGATATGCTCAGAAAGCTGATGTGAACAAATCATGGCAAATGAAATGAGAGGTGGGGTGTGCTGCAGTATTCTGGAGAGTTCTTGCTCTGCCGAGAGAAAGTCCCAAGAAGCTATCTTTCCTCAACTGTCAGACCTTCACAAGGGATGCTATAGGCTCAGCTGCCACCACCCATCGTACTTTCTTCACTCAGGACACAGCTGGCAACACTTTAGACATCATCAAAGTTTTAGACTTCGAAGAAGAGAAAACAAAATGTGATTCTGAAAATGAAAGTGAGCTGTTAAATAAACCTACTTAAACTTGCCTTACCTTAGGACTTCAAGCCATGTGAACAGTTTTTCAGAGGGAAGAATCTCTGATTGAAATAGCCAGCTAGAGTTTAGCTTTTCTGAGCCTTACAGGTGAAATTATTCTTACTGAAACACCACAAGAATAACAATGCCAATATCGCTTAAAATTTAAAACAAGACCACAATACATTCTGAATATTTTTTTAAAATGAAAGGATACATGAATGTCAAGGTACTTATTAACTACTGAAAGGATGAGATAAAAATGCAGTTTGTTGCATTTGCCAGAGCCAGGTGGTTGATGGCTTCCCTTTTATTTGCAGTGTGTTAACATTTTGCCGTTTCTTTCTTCACATATTTTTCTTCAAAGAATTAAAATATTTTAGGCTTAGGCTGAGCTTGGTAGTTCACACCTATAATTTCACATGTTAGGAGGCTGAGGTGGGAGGATCGCTTGAGGCCAGGAGTTCAAGACCAACTTGAACAACATAATGAGGCACTCCCTCTATACAAGAAAAATAAAAATAACAAAAATTAGCCCGGTGTAGTGACGCACACCTGTAGTCCTAGCTACTCAGGAGGCGGAGACGGGAGGAATGCTTGATCACAGGTATTCAGTGCTGCAGTGACATTGAGCACAGGGTCTCAAGGCTGCAGTGAGCTATGATCAACATTGAACTCCAGCTTGGGTGACAGAGCAAGAACCTCTCTCTCTCAAGAAATATATTTATATATTATATATATATTTGTAACATTATATTTATGAAATTATATATTTGTTATATAATATTTATTTATTTGTTTTTAAAATCTATGTGATGGATGAAGACTATGAGTTTGTATTATTCTGTGCTGGTGAATATTGTAGTCATGAGCCACATGTGACTATTGAGTACATAAAATGTGACGAGTCCAAAGTGAGATAAATTATAAGAGTAAAATGCATGTCAGATTTCAAAGACTCAGTACAAAAAATGTGACACATCTTAATAGTTTTACATTGATGGAGATGGTTGAAAAGTCAAAATGTCAAAATTATAATTTTTTAACATTGGATCAATAAAGTATTTTATTAAAGGTAATTTTACTTGTTTCTTTTTATTAAGAAAATAAAAAGTGTGACTATTTGAAAATTTGAAAGCACATATGTAACTTGCATAATATTTCTTCTGGTTATCTCTGTTACTTTTTTTTAATTTGAAATGCTTCAGAATTAAAACACTTAAAATAAAATTAAAACTCTGTTTTATACTTAGAATTTTCTTCCATACGAAAAAGACATTATTGTAAATGTGAATACAGAAAAACTCAAGGAATTTGTGCAAATTTATTGAATTTCATCCAACTTTACTTCCCGAAGCAGTAGAATAGCTATGTTCTGGAGATGTGGGATGACAAGTAACAAATTTTCAATTATATATATATATATAGCTTCAAAGAGATAGAGTGACATAGAAATAGAAATAGTGGCTATAAGAGATCATCTATTTTCCATATTCTTGTAATAAGAAGCTGCTCATTAACTGGATTTTTAATTACTTTAATTAAGAAGTCTCCATGACTTCCCCTGGCCTTTGTGATACTCTCAATACTAACTATTTTGAAGCCTGAAGCCTAAGAGCTTTAACTTTAGGGCCATATCATCCATGAGATAATATATAATTCCAGGAAATTACAATGATTATGACAACATGAATAAAGATACCTTTCTATGACAATCCTTAAAATTTGTGTTTGTATTACTTTTTATGATTATTTGTATCATACAATAAAATTTCCTCATTGTACCCTTGAGCTTCAATTTAAAATTGAAAATTTTAAATTTATATTTAAGTAATAAAAGATTATTAATTAAAAATGGATATTTACTAAAAACTCTACTTCGATTGTTTAAAAATAATTTCAAAAAGTCTGTAAGTCCATCATACAATGACATAATAGCTAATGTTTTATAATATTTACCAATGAAAGTATACATATATTTATGTTTTTAAATGCAAAATAATAAAGTGGATTTTTATGAGCTCTTCAATAGCATCAGTATAAGATATGCTTTATATGTGAGTAGACCATAATGTAGTTAAACATTCCTTTATTTGAAATTGCTCAATTTGAAGGAAGGAAAATGATATAGAAATGTTTAAATTATTTACACATAATCACATAAGCATATGCCCCAAACTAGGGTTTTCTTATTTTAATACAATCATGGGTATGTATTTGGAGAAATGCAACGTTAGGGAATTTGGATTCGCTTAGCTAGTATTTTGTTAAGGATTTTAGCATTTATGTTCATCAGGGATATTGGTCTGTATATACATACTTTTTCGTTTTTTAGTTATGTCCTTTCCTGGTTTTGGTCTCAAGGTGATAATGGCTTCATAAAATGATTTAGGGAGAGTTCCTTCTTTCTCTATCTTGTAGAATAGTGTCAATAGGTTTGGTACCTATTCTTTAAATGTCTGGTAGAATTCTGTTGTGAACCCGTCTGGTCCTAGACTTTGCTTTGTTAGTAATTTTTAAATTACCATTCCAATCCCACTGCTTGTTATTGATCTGTTCAGGTTATCTAATTCTTCCTGATTTAAGCTAGGAGAGTTGTATCTTTCTAAGAATTGTTCCATGTCTTCTAGGTTTTCTAGTTTATGTGCATAAAGGTGTTTATAGTAGACTTGAATAATCTTTTGCATTTCTGTGGTGTCAGTTGTAGTATCTCCCATTTCGTTTCTTATTGAGTTTATTTGCATTTTCTCTCTTTTCTTGGTTAATCTTGCTAATAATTTATCAATTATACTTATCTTTTCAAAGAACTAGCTTTTTGATTCATTTCTCTTTTGTATGGATTTTTGTTTGTTTGTTTTTTCAATTTCATTTAGTTCTGCTCTGATCCTGGTTATTTCCTTTCTTCTTCTGGGTTCAGGTTTGGTTTGTTCTTGTTTCTGTAGCTCCTTGAGGTGTGACCTTAGATTGTCCGTGTTCTTTCAGACTTTTTGATGTAGGAGTTTAGGTCTATGAACTTTCCTCTTAGCACTGCCTTTGCTGTGTCCCAGAGGTTTTAATAAGTTGTGTTACTATTGTTGTTCAGTTTGAAGAATTTTTTAATTTTCATCTTGATTTCATTTTGGACCCAATTATAGTTGAGGAGGACATTATTTAATTTCTATGTATTTGCATCATTTTGGAGGTTGGTATTTAGTCTTATTCTACTGTGGTCTGAGAGAGTGCTTGATAAAATGTCAACTTTCTTAAATTTACAGAGGCTCATTTTTTGGCCCATCCTATGGTCTGTCTTGGAGAAAGTTTCATGCACTGTTGAACAGAACGTATATTCTGCAGTTGTTGGATAGAATGTTCTGTATAGATCTGTTCAGTCCATTTGTTCCAGGGTATAGTTTAAAGTCATTGTTTCTCTGTTGACTTTCTGTCTTGATGACAGTGCTGACAGTGGAGTACTAAAATTTGTCACTATTATTCTGTTGCTGTCCATCTCATTTCTTAGGTCTATTAGTAATTATTTCATAAATTTGGGAGCTGCAGTGTTAGATGTATATATGTTTAGGATTGTGATATTTTCCTATTGGACAAGGCCTTTTATCATTATATAATGTCCCTCTTTGTCTTTCTTAACTGCTGTTGCTTTAAAGTTTGTTTTGTCTGATATAAGTATAGCTACTCTTGCTTGCTTTTGGTGTCCATTTGCATGAAATGTCTTTTTTCCACCTCTTTAAGTTTCTGAGAGTCCTTATGTGTTAGGTGAGTCTCTTGAAGGCAGCAGATGGTTGGTGAGTTCTTATCCACTCTGCAGTCCTGTATCTTTTAAGTGGAGCATTTAGGCTATTAAATTCAATGTTAGTATTGAAATGTGAGGTACTGTTGCATTCATCGTGTTTTTTGTTGCCTGTATACCTTTGTTTTTTGTTTTTTGTTTTTGTTTTTTAAATTGTATTTCTGTTTTATAGGTCCTGTGAGATGTATGCTTTAAAGAGGTTCTGTTTTGATGTGTTTTCAGGATTTGTTTCAAGATTTAGAGTTGCTTTTAGCAGTTCTGGTAGTAGTGGCTTGGTAGTTGCAAATTCTCTCAGCATGTGTTTGTCTGAAAAAGACTGTATCTTTCCTTCATATATGAAGCTTAGTTTTGCTGAATACAACATTCTTGGCTGAATTTTCTCTTTTTTTTTGAGGTGGCTGAAGATGAGCCCCGATCCCTTCTAGCTTGTAGGATTTCTGCTGAGAAATCTCTGTTAATCTGATAGGTTTTCCTTTATAGGTTACTTGGTGGTTTTGTCTCACAGCTCTTAAGATTCTTCCCTTCATCTTAACTTTAGATAACCTGATGATGATGTGCCTACACAATAATCTTTTCATGATGATTTTCCCAGGTGTTCTTTGTGCTTCTTGTATTTGGATGTTTAGGTCTCTAGAAAGGCTGGGGAAGTTTTCCTCAATTATTCCCTCAGATATGTTTTCCAAATTTTTGGATTTGTTTTCTTTCTCAGCAACACTGATTATTCCTAGGTTTGGTCATTTAACATAATTCTAGACTTCTTTGGAGGCTTTGTTCATATTTTCTTATTCTTTTTTCTTTGTCTTTGTTGGTTGGGTCAACTGAAAGGCCTTGTCTCTGAGCTCTGAATTTATTTCTTCTACTTGCTCAATCATATTCCTGAGACTTTCCAGAATATTTTGCATTTCTGTAAGTATGTCCATTGTTTCCTGAGCATTGTTTCCTGGTGAGCCTGTGTAATTTTTGGGGGGTGTTAAAGAACCTTGTTTTATCATATTCTCAGAGTTGGTTTTCTGGGTCTTTCTCATTTGGGTAGGCTCTGTCAGAGGGATGGTCTAAGGCTGAAGGTTGTTGTTCAGATTCTTTTGTCCCACGTGGTGTTCCCTTGATGTAGTACTCTCCCTCTTTTACTATGGATGTGGTTTCATGGGAATTGAGTTGTAGTGATTGTTGTCTGTCTTCTGGATCTAGCCATCCAGCAGGTCTACCAGGCTCTGGGCCAGTACTGGGGGTTGTCTGTACAGAGTCCTGTGATGTGAACACTCTGTGGTCTGTCAGGTATAGATTCCAGCTCCTGTTTCAGTGGAGGTGGCAAGGGGGTGAAATGGACTCTGTGAGGTTTCTTAGCTTTGGTGGTTTAATGCACTACTTTTGGGCTGGTTGGCCTCCTGCCAGGAGGTGGCGCTTTCCAGAAAGCATCAGCTGTAGTGGTATGGGGAGGAACAGGTGATGGGCAGGTTCCTAGAATTCCCAGGAGTATCTGACCTTTGTCTTCAGTTACCAGGGTGGATAGGGAAGGACCACTGGGTGGGGGCAGGGCTAGGCATGTGTGAGCTCAGACTGTCCTTGGGTTGGTCTTGCTGTGGCTTCCATGGGGGATGGGGTTGAGATTCTCAGGTCAATGGAGTTATGTTCCTAGGAGGATTATGGCTGACTCTGCTTTGTCATGCACGTTGTCACAGAAGTGGGGGAAAGCCAGTAGTCACAGGCCTCACCCAGCTCCCACACAATCCTAAGGGCTGGTGTTACTCCCACCACATTCCCCACAATAGCACTGAGTCTGTTTCCAGGCAGTGGGCAAGCAGGGCTGAGAGTTTGCACCAGGATACCCACCTCCCAGCTGTGAAAGCAAATATGGCTTTCCTTCTTGCCCAGCCTGTGGAGTCTGCACACCAGATTCATGCCCTGCCCCGAGTTCTGGCCAGGAGGCTTCTTCATAAGTTCAAATTGTTGCAAAGTTCAGCTGGAGATTTCTTTCTCCCTTTGGGCTTTGCCCAGCACCTCTGGAGCCCTCCCAGAGGACCCCTGTAAGGCCAGGCAGAAACAGGTTGCTAGGGAACCCAGTGAGCTACCAGGGTTTTGCCCACTGCTTTCTCTATCCTTGTATTTCACTCAGCTCTCTAAATTGACTCAGCTCCTGGTAGGGTCAAAATCTTCTCCCATAATCTAGGTCTTCAGTTTCCCCAGTAGGGGTATGTGTTCAAGTGTGGATGATCTTCCTCTCCCACCTTCATAGTGTGGGCATCCACGGTATTTGAGGTGTTCCCTGGTCTTGCAGGAGCAGTATGCTTCTTTCATGAGGTCTGTGGGTCCTCTCAGTTTTCCTGATTTATTCCTACAGTTATTCTGAAGCAAAAATTCGTAATGTGAGCCTCCATATGCTACTTTCTTCCAGTCAGAGGTGCGACGTAGTCCTGCTGCTGCCATGATCCCTGTTTCCTCCCCCCAGTGTTATTTGTATCTACCAGAAGAGGGATCATTACATTTGATTCTAGTTACAACAAACAAGTAGTGATTTAAGTCTACTTAGTTCAGAAAGTCCACAAAAAACATGATAAACACCTACACATATCGATACTGATGAACCTATGCCAGAATATTAATAGGATTATTGAGCACCTGTTTTCTCACATGAAAAGCACCCGGTAGCTAATCGAAATTTACTAATAATTTATTTAATTGAATTGTAGAAACATAAAATATTAATATAGGGTATGATGAATATGTTAGTGGTTGCCTTTTTAAACTGTTTATTGGCTATTTTGAGAGAATATTTAACATATTACCTCTGAATATTTCATCATTCAATGTCTTATTTATTCTGTGTGTGTGTGTGTGTATGTGTGTGTGTGGTTGTGTAATATGGTCAGTCAAGGAAAATGCTGTATGGAGCAATAGGGAAGAAAATATTTCTTGGGTTCACGTTTAGGTTCTATCACATGGCTTTGGGACTTAATAAAGCAAAATCTCAGATTCACAGCTGGAAAAGGAGATGCACCTCTAAATTGCCAAATGGTTGTGAAAATTATAGAAAAAAATATAAAGCGTCTACATAAATGTTGCAGATGCTAAGACTAGGTTTTTGTTACTGAAGCACTATTGTTGAAATGTCAGATAAAATTTTACAAGTACATTTCCTTACCAAAGAGTGCAATATTTCCTTGTCGCATATCCCCAAAGGTTGATCCAAATATTGACTTGTTTCTTTTTATTTCAACTCATAGAGTAAACATCAGATGTATTCTTGACTTTCTTTTCTTCTCCTACCCCCGTAAGTTTTCTTCCCCTTAAAAGTCTGAGTATTTTTTAAAACATTTTTCATTAATTATTTTTTTGACCAATTATGAGAAAGAAACATTTGTGGCTTTATCCTAGAGAAAAGTGATGGACCTTTACTGTTTTCAGAGTGAAGCGATAAAAACTGTGTCTAAAATACTACACACCCTGTCTCATTATAGTTCTGATATATTGTCATGATAGAAAGACAGAGTGAGGAGTTTTTTTAAGAATTCACTTATGTTTATAAATATGGACAAACATAATTTATGAGAAAATTCAAGAAACATAAACTACGATAAACTGGTAATCTTTTCTTTTATTAAAACTTAACCGAATCTGAATTTCACATAATTCTGATTTAATTTATTAGATATCATTCAAATTGCAGACAAGTTACTATTTGGACAAATGCATTTTTGTTTTTTTTTTAGTTGAGAGTAAGAAGTAAGGTATTCACAGTGAAAGAAGTAACAGTATAAGGGCCTAGCGAAAAGAAAGTATGGTCACTCAGGAAAACTAGATGTTTGATAAAATGAGATCATAGAATTCAAGGGAAAACGTGCTGAGAAATAAGGCAGAGACGTAGAAAAAAAAATCAGAGAAGACATTGTAGACATTGTAAGTCACATTAAGAGACTGTCCTAAAGCCAGGACTCTGCAATGTCAAGGGTTCAGAAAAGAGGATGGCATGAAAAGCGCCCACTATACCAAAATTATCACCCTGAATATGACATGAAAAAGAAGTGATAGATAAGAAACATGAATAGCGAGACTGGCTGCAATTTCAGTAAAATTCCCGTGAAAATGCCAACGAATTAGGCTACCAGCAGAGGGATATGAAGAAAGGGAAGAAATTTTAAAAATAATAAAGGCAGTAGGATTGCCCAGAACTGTCACCTAATTCAGTGTTGCCAGCTTCCTTAAGCCAACTTTGATCCTGAAATTTTCGAGTTAAATAATTTGGCCAATTAACTAGGTGGACGGTAGTGCTACCACTGTGATAGCAGCTGACCTACAGGTGTAGATGGGGGTGAGGACCTTGAGTCCAAAATCCTCGGTTCACCCCTGGATAATAGCAGACATAGGACAATAATTCTATCCACTAGTCACTGAAAATAATGCAGAAGTATATAAGCAAGTCCTTGTCTCAGGAAACCTTCTCAGGAAGCATTTCTAATGCTTCAAAATGTATGTCACAGCTACAAATGAATAGAGATAGTTAGAAAATGCATAATGCATTTGAGTCTGGAATAATTTGGCTATATCACCTTGAATGACCTATTTTTACAACATATCAAAGCATGATATCAGATGCCAACAAAGCACAGTATATAATGATCACCCCAAAAATCAGAAACACACACACGCACACATTTGCACACATTCATACACACTCAAACAGTGGATTTTGGTTCTAATGCCTGCTATATTCTACCAGATAGCAGGTGTTCAATCAAAATTGTTAATGTACTTTCAGTGGATCTCATATCCTTTAAAAGCAGGTAATTAGAATTATACACAGATACTTTGAAACCATGAATAATTCATTCCCTCCACATCAATAAAATAATTATTGAATATTTTTATTCTTCACTTTCTATTTCAATGAAATTGCTCATGTTGTGGCACAGTCATAAAACTGAACTTACTAAATATTTCAAATTAAAACGTTCCCTAGAGGATGGGGAAAAGTTCAGTGGACTGAGAAACTTCTAGAAGCTCAATTGGTTTTTCACAAAGCACTTCCAGGCTTAAAATATTTTAAAAATGCATATCAGTACATATACCATATGTAATGCATTATCAATCCTAACTAGACATTTTCAATCCTAACTAGATTTTCTTATACAAACCATTCTAAAACATGTATACATTTATATTCATACGTACACATGTTTTAAAATATCTATTAGGTTGGTGCAAATGTAACTGCATTTTTTGCCATTGAATGTAATGGGAAAAACCACAATTACATTTGCACCAACCTAATATATAAATTATTTAGAACACAAGAATGTTAAAGAAAATGGTTGTTTGCTATATTTAATATGAGTTGAGATTAGATAATAACATTTTGATAGGTTAAAAACAATCTATCAATGGTTGTAAAATATACACTTTAAAGACTTTGCAACTGTTATACAGGAATTTTATTTCATTGGATAATGAAGGGATTTAAATATTATGAAGTAAAACATAACAGATGGCTGTTCTTTGAATTTTAAAAATTGAATGCGTTTGGTTGAATAATGAGACAGAATACACCAACAAAGAATCTCAAATAAAAATATTTGCAATAATAATATGGCCCAAATTTGACATTTTTCATGAATCTATGGCAATGTTATGCCAATATCCTCATTTATAAGGAGTTTCATATATTTTATTAAAATTAATCTTTATTCACACAATGCAATAAAGAACAAATTATATTCTAGAAATAAAAACCTTAAATAATTTGTTGGCTATATTAATACTTACATTGTGAATTATTCTATGAGCTAGAAAAAAATACTGAACAAAACTCCAGCAAAGCTATTTTACTTTTCTACCAGCTTCACTCTGTCTGTGTCTCTTACTGTCTCTCTCTCTCTCTCACACACACACATATATGTATGTGTATTATATTTCTTTGTATGTGTACATATAAACATAAAGGGAGTGTATGTATAAACGCTCACACACAAACATATTTAGTCTCTCACACACTCGTACTTGCCTGCATACATGTGCATGCCTATGTGTGTATATCTCATGGTGGAATTGTTACAGGCTATAACAACTTCAGGAAAACTATTTTTCAAATGCTTAAATATACAAGTATACAATTTACAGTTTTAACAAACACTTTGAAGAAATATCAACCACTAGTAAAAAATTACAGAATAAATATATTTTGGAACAGCCATAGTAAAGTGAATCCAGAGGTATAAGGTAAGTCTAAATTAAGAAGGAAGGTCTTTAATGTGTGAATTGAGCATCAGAGTTTATTTCAGATTCGTGTATGTGTCCTCATTCAAGCAGTTTGAAGATTCAGCATTTGGAAGTTCTCTAAAATTCTTCAAAGTAAAATTGACTTCAATAGGAGCATTAGCAATATTGAGCATCACTGCTGAAGCAGGAGGCTTTTCATGTGTTTTCAGTTTCAGTAGGAAGCAAAGAAACTGGGCAAGAGGAATATCCATACAGCTAAATACCTTTCGTTTACAAAGTGACATTTCTCCTGTGATTTATATAAGCAGTTTACGGTTAATTCTCTAACCATGTAAATAAGTTTTATTTGTGATATACTTGCTGGAGGTTTTGGGGAAACTAATGATTTGCATTCTAACCTCTTACTGGCATTAATTCACTGGTCTGGATTATGTATGTTCACGGTTTCACGCCAATTTTATTTTACACAGCCATTAATATTATAGTGTCAAGATTGCCGTCTTCTTGCCAATAAGTTAAATAGTTCATTTTCTCACAGTAGGGTTTTCTGGGTGAAGGTCAGTTAAGTTTCCTTTATCATCCTCCAATACTGCATGCCTATTGTGCCTCTCTGGTCAGTAAGAGACATTTTTTCCCACTTGTTGGTGATATTTTTCCACTTAAAAACTACTTATAAAAGTCTATTCCCTCATTTATTTTTGGCTATATTTAAAAATTATTAAATTATTGCTAATGACTTTTTTTTTTTTTTTTTTTTTTTGCTGTGATGATGTTCTTGGATAAGAAGCCCTCTAGGGCATCAGTGCAGTGGGGTAATACAGGTAGAAACTGAAGGAAGACTTGGAGGGTCCATGATTAGTTCAGTGTGGTAGTGGATTAAACAAAATGACACAAGTCTAAGGAATGGTGGTTGAATAAGAGTTAAGCGTTTGGAGACATTTTGGCCAATAGGCACCATAAAATCAGAATTATAGCATCTAGTGAACCCAAATGGTTCTAGTAAGCAATTCTAAGAGGGAGTGCTAGATTTTATTTTCTGAAAATGGCTATAAAACTATTTTTAATCCCACATATTTTCCTATGTCCATCAAAAGGTGAAATCTATGTCTCCTCCCCCAGAACCTGGGTATACTTTTGTTACTGCTTTAATTAATCAGGTATCATGGAAATCAATGACACTACGTGACAACTTAGCTAGGTTATGAAAGGTGACACCTCTCCCACCTGTCTGCCTGTCTGCCTGTCTCTCTCTCTCTGAGAAGCTCATCTTTGCAAACTAGTTGTCATTATGAGGAATCCCAAACCATGCAGAGAGGGTAGATACAGCTGTTCTAAATGACAGACTCAGCTGAGTTCCCAGCTAACAACCAGCATGAATTGTGAGACACCTAAGTGAACAAGGCTGCAGGTAATTCCAACCCGTATACATAAAAGTCTCCCCGCCCAGGCTTTGAGTCTTCCAGCTGAGGTTGCAGATACAGGGAGACAGAAATAAGTCATCTCTGCTGTGCCCGGCTGGAATTCCAGATTCACAGAATCCCATTTCAGGAACACAACAAGTGCCAGAACTATGCCACTAAGTTTTGGGGTAATTTGTTGTGCAGCAATAAAAAGTCAGAGAAAAAGGAAAGAGGAGGATGAAAAATGTATCAGTCTAATATGGGGGGAAGGAAGAATTGCAAATATTTTCTGAAGTCAGGCCAGTATACCTTGGTATGTTTCAGTGTGCTATGATGTAAAGTTATCGTGAGCAGATTTGATGTGCTGTGGTACTGTGGACTACGGAGTTATGTGGAATGTTGGCTCTGGGTACTCATAAAAATGTCTCAGTGCTTTTAAGCTGTATAGATTAGTACAAATTAACAGTTTTCAATATGGAAAACAAATAAATATCCATGAGTTTATGCCAATATAAATACATGATTGAATATATAAATGATTAAAGAAAAAGAGACAAACCTTCCAGGCAGAAGAATTGAACATAATTTAGATACATTATTCACCCTCAGACAGGTGAAGCTGAATTCCCCACTTTTCAGTATCAGTACTGCTGTGTACTGCACAGCAACTTCCTGCTCAAAAATGCAGTTTGGAAAAGGGAGAAAAGAGTAACGTTTTAGTCAAGAAGCAGCCAGATGATCAGTGTCAACATATCAACAGCATGTAGCTTTGATGTAATGTGATAAAAATACGCTTCCTCTATGTGGTTTTCCTCCCCCAAAACCCCATTATTCCAGTTTGATTGAGGAAACTATCAAACTCAAATTGAAAAGCATCCTTCAGAATACTTAACCAGTACTCCTCAAAACTGTCAGTGTCATCAAAAACGATAACTGAGAAACTGTCACTGCCTAGCGGAGCCTTAAGAAACACGAGAACTAAATGTAACGTGAGGTCAGGCGCAGTGGCTCATGCCTGTAACAAATCCCAGCACTTTGGAAGGCCAAGGTGGGCAGATCACTTGAGGTCAGGAGTTCGAAATCAGCCTGGTCAACATGGTGAAAGCCCTTCTCTACTAAAAATACAAAAAATTAGCCGGGCGTGGTGGCAGGCACCTGTAGTCCCAGCTACTTGCAAGGCTGAGGCAGGAGAATCATTTGAGCCAGGGAGGCAGAGGTTGCAGTGAGCTGAGATCATGCCACAGTACTACAGCCTGGGTGACACGGAGATACTCTGTCTCCAAAAAAAAAAAAAAAAAAAAGTGATATCTTGGATGGGATCCAGGAACAACAAAAAAATACATAGGCAAAAACAAAGCAAATATTATTAAAGCATGTACTTTAACACTGGCATATTAATGTTGATTCATTAGTTATGATGAATGTACCATAGCAATGTAAGCTGTTAACAACAAGGGAAGCTGGGTGTAGGACATATGGCAAAGTATATGCTATATTTGTAACTTTTCTAGAATCTAAAACTACTTGAAAATAAAGTTTAATTTTTTAAAAAGCAAACTGGGTGTTTTCATTAGTGAAAGCATTCACACTATTATTTCTGGACTTTTTCTGAGCTCTGGAAGCAGGAATTAACTCTTGATTCTTCACTATTCCAACACACTCAGCCTAGAAGAACCTGTAAGAGGCAGGTAGTATATTGTGCTTTCAAGCGACAGTTAAGTTTTGAGTGAAGGACTAGTTCTGAAGAACAATGAAGTGCTGGAAGCATGAAATAAAAATGGTTCCTCCACTCCTAGTTTTACATCATTATTTGGTACAGACAGAATTTAATAGAATAAGCACTGAAAAAATGGTTTTGTCATATTTTAATGGATAGGTGGTACTGAAAATATGTTATAGAAGAAATTTACCTAGGTGCAAAAGGTGCTCTTGAGAAAATGGTGATTGGGCACAGTCTGAAGAAAGGGTAAGGGTTAACTTCGTGAAGTGGAGTGACATTTGAGATGGGTGTGATTCCAAGAAGAGCTGGAGTTTGCGCAAAGTCACTGTGGCAAGGAGAAACATAAAAGGAAATATAAATGGTTGTGGCAGAAAAACTGAAAATCAAGGGGCAATCTGGAGCAAGATGCGTCTTAGGTGGTGGAACAGTCAGACCAAGCAGAACCAGTGAGACTTGAAGACTCTTTAGCTTGTGAGAAAAACAACTTCCCAAACGCCCAGCTGTCAAGCGGATGATCCAGGATTTAAAGCTAGACTTAATACCGAAGTCTGAGCTTTTTCTAATACACCATCTTGTCTTTCTATTGATACCATCTGAATAAGGTTGTCATTGTTCTATTTATAAGCCACATGAGGGAAAGTAAGCACCAATATTACGTGAAAAAAAAAAAGAAAAACAAATGTTTTGGAGGTAAGAGTAAATTACCGAAATTACCTTACTGAAACAGGAGAACATCAGGACCCCTTCTTTCACTATTTGCCGGTGGCCCATCTGTTGAATGAAAGAACCTTTCTTTGGGTTTTCCAGGCTGAGAAGTGACATTTGTATGAGTTTAGACTTTTTCAGGCAGAGCCTGACAGATGCAAACTGGGTTTGTGTTATTGCTGAGAAGCTCTGTGAGGAGGGGGCAGACGGGAATGAGCTGCCTAGAATAATCAGAGCAGAAGGGAGGTTAGTGAAGGGCCGAACAAGCTCGGCAAAGCTCAAGTCATTGCCTCTGAGAGTTGAAACCTCTACAGAAAGGCGTTTCGCATATTGATTTCCTCATTCCTCTGCCTAGTGGCCTGGATTGCTAATTATGGCTTGGTGTCCTAGTCTCAGGAGAGACATATGTTGAAGATTCAAACAGGAAGTTTGTCCTTACTCCATCCAACACACACACACAAACATACATACGTGCATGCATATACACACAAAGTGTTGATATATTAAAATACATTTTACTATCTTATCTCTACTTTGTTAGAGTTTTTATTTGTTTCAAAGATTTTGTAATTCAACTCTTATCAGAGTCCCTGTCTGCAGGGTAACCATTGTACTAAATTTGTGATTACCATTCTCAAGTATGCATGTGCATATTACCAGTATTTTGAATGCTGTTAACTTTATATAATACTGTACATAGCATTAATCTCCTTTTCTTCCTGCACAGAATTATATTGGATATTTATCCGTGTTGATATATTTTATTCATTTTTACTGATGAATAGTGTTTCTATTTTATAAATATACAACAGTTCAATTACAAATTTACTGTGGAGAACATAGAAGTTTCACATCTTTTATCTCTATTAATGCTGTTTTCTAAACTTCAGTCTTTATGATATAAATATGGTCTCTGTAGATATATTTAGTTAATGTTTATATGAATATTGTCTTTTCCAGCTTTTCATTTTTATTGCCTTGTGTAATTAGAAATATTATGTGTCTTAAAGACATAATATAGTTGAATTCTTTGAAAATCTAATCCGAAAATTTCTGGCTCTAATTCTTGATACTATTCTAATTATAATTATTTGTATATTTTGATGTAACACACATACTAAGGATGCCTGTTGATCATTCTTTGTCTTCAGTTTTTTTCTCCTATATCATTTGTTGATTTAAAAATTTTAGTGTTCTTCTTTATTTCTATGTTCTATAAGTGTGAATTTCTATTCTTTAGTGAATATGTTGCTTTAAAAACAATGCACTGAAAAAGAAAGTTTCTGAACAAAACTAGCCATTTGGTATTTCTAACCTTGACTGAAACATGGTAAACATTTTAGCATATTTTCAGCACTAGGAAATTCTGTAATAGTTTGTTATTGTTGTTTGAAACTTTAGTTTTACTTTTTTTAATCATAAAAAATATTAGCCCCTTTAGCTCTGCTCAGCTTTTTCCTATCTTGTCTCACTTCCTTCTGGATTTCCTCTTATTCTTACTCAAGTACATTCTTCATATTTCTCTTTTTGAGAATTCCTGAATGGATGTCATTTACTTAACTCTCAAAAATACATTTAACTGTCAAAATGAAAGAAAGAATAAACTAGCTAATATATCTCTTATTTTTCCTGAGCTCACTTAGAGATGTTATCATATCATGCTCTGGTATCTATTACTGTTGATGAGAAGTCAGCTGTTAGTCTGCTTCACTGTGTCAATAATCATTCCTTATTTATCGCAAATTGTAAAGTTTCCTCTAATCCATAGTTTCACTCGGATGTGTCTAGGCTAAACTGTTTTGTGTGTTTATGCTGCATGGGATTCAGTGAAACTCTTTGAGCTAGAAAACAATGCTTTTCCTCATTTGTGGAAACATAAACTTAAATTCCTTTTTAAATGCTGCTTCTACACCTTTCCCTCCATTTCCTCTTTGTGAAACACCACCTGCAAGATAGAATTGCAACTTTCAATGTGTTTTCCATTGCTCCAAATGTCTCGTTTAAAAATATATGTTTTTACCTTTTTTGGCTGAGTTTTTTATGCATTTCTCACTACTCTTTTTAACATCACTATTTTTCTCCTTTACTCTTCAGTTTGGAATTACAAATCTTACACACACATATAATCAATGACCTGTAAAATCATATATATGTATCTATATATAGTACATATACAACAATTTCTAAGATTTCTAATGTATTTTCTTTCTTCATGCTCTTTCATTTACCACTTCCAGTTGTATTTTTGCCTTGTATTTTATTTATAACATCTATTTCTTTTATGGGGAGTGTCTCTCCACGCATCTGTTAAGTTGGTGCAAAAGTAATTGCAGTTTTTGCCATTACTTTCAATGACAAGAACTTTACTTTTGCAACAACCTAATATCTCAACAAAATTTTTTTCTTCCTTTTCTGAGTCTCTAACAGAGTACTAAATGTGTGATAAGGTTTAAAAAGCATTGTTCCCCAAATTTTAATAATTGTCTCTACTCAGAGCATTTCTAATGAAGGTAGAGGGTCTTCCACCAACAGATTCATTTAATGTAGTGTTCTTGGGTCAGGTGTGGTGGTTCATACCTGTAATCCCAACACTTTGGGAGGCCGAGGCAAGCAGATCGCCCGAAGTCAGCAGTTCCAGGCCAGCCTGGCTAACATAGCGAATTCCCATCTCTACTAAAAATACAAAAATTAGCCTGGCATGGTGGTGGGCACGTGTAATCCCAGCTACTTGGGAGGCTGAGGCAGGAGAATCACTTGAACCCAGGAGACAGAGGTTGCAGTGAGCCGAGATTGCACTACTGCACTCCAGTTTGGGCAACAAAGAGAGACTCTGTCTTAGAAAAAAAAAACACACACACACACAAAAAGTGTTCTTATCTCCATTTGCTTATTTTTATAGTCATCCTTAGGTAGAGGTTCTATCTATCAATACTAGTCAACACATAAACGATATGAATGTATCTATAATCTACTTATCCTTTCCATTTAAATCCTCCACTTCATAGCCGTATAACTGTAATCTACCGAATGCCTCTCAGCCTGAATTTCCTTATTAATATGATGGAAATAGAAATACTTTCCTTACTAGATTCTTAGAAGAAGTAAAGACAACTTTTAAAATGTATATAACATAAACACACATGATGCTGGTGCCTTTACTTTCTTTCTTTTTTTTTTGAGACGGAGTCTCGCTCTGTGGCCCAGGCTGGAGTGCAGTGGCGCCGTCTCGGCTCACTGTAAGCTCCGCCTCCTGGGTTTACGCCATTCTCCTGCCTCAGCCTCCCGAGTAGCTGGGACTACAGGCGCCCGCCACCTCGCCCGTCTAGTTTTTTGTATTTTCAGTAGAGACGGGGTTTCACCGTGTTAGCCAGGATGGTCTCGATCTCCTCGTGATCCGCCCGTCTCGGCCTCCCAAAGTGCTGGGATTACAGGCGTGAGCCACCACGCCCGGCCTGCGCCTTTACTTTCAAATTCTTATCATACTCATTTTACTCAGAAACCATATTTAGAACCAAGGAGAAAAATATATGAAAGGTGGGTCACTGACTTAAATAATCAGTATTTCAACATATTTAACAGAATACTTGATATCCTTGCCAAATTCTGTTATTTGTATGACTCTCAAGATATCGTAGAAGAAGCATGAAGACATAAATCTTTTAAGTACTTCATGTAAGCATCTGTGTGAGTGGGCAGATAAGAAAAGGGGAAGGATGTAATGAGGCTTTCAATGAAGCCATTTCTTACAGCAACACTTAGTGAATGGAGAAAAAAAGTCTAATTTGGATATACTGTTTAAATACTCTGGTGAAATTTGCAAACACATGAGCTAAGGCCTGACATTCATTTGATAATTTACTTAGTAAATATTTCCTGAGCACTTCTTATGTGCCAGGCATTTCTCTGGATGTTGAAAATACAGAAGTAAACAAAACCGTTTGTTAACATAAATAGAAAAGACACTTTTTCACCTCCTAATTGTCATCAAGTACACTCCTGCAGAAGGAAATCCCCAGGGCTTTTGATGAAACAAGCACAATGTTAAATAGTAGTTTGTTCTTGCTAAATCAGATAATACACCATGTTTAGACGACATCAGTAAGAGCATATGGTCTGTCTAAAGGCAAACTTCATCTCCTTGCAATCTTTCCTGGCCATATCACATGCAAAATACCATGTTATGTTTTGGGCACTATATTTAGTTATATTTTAAAACAAACTAGGACATTCTCAGGATAGTAAGTGTTCTGATAGCCATGGGATGTAAGAATATTTCATGGAACAAGCTAAATTTATTCCGGATGGAAGTGGACTTAGCTGTTATATGAAAGCGGTTTTCAAAATCTTGAAGATGTGGTAAAAGAGGGATTAGAATTAATCTATATGCTTCTGGAAAGCGTGATTAAAATTAACATCTGCCAGTATCAATACCTCCAGGATAAACTGCACAACATTGCTTTAGGACAGTCGCTTTCAAAGTGTCTTCCCTGGACCAGAAGCAACAGCATCAAATGGGGATTTGTTAAAAACGTAAGTTGTAATTTACCGAAACAGTCTCGGTAAGGCCCAGTAATCTGTGATCTACCATGTCCTGAGGTTTTCTCATGTGTATTAACCTTTGAGATCCATGGTCTTAGCATAGAACACCTTCTCCCTCTCTCAAGAATGATTTTCTACCACAGCACATGTGATTGTGATTCTGCCTCACTGAAATTCTCCACAATTTTTCAAAATCCCAGGCCTTTATATACACTGTTAACTCTATTTTGAGTATCAATTTTCAATGTTTATTCATTGGCAAACTCCTATTCAATCTTTGACATGCAAACTCTTTTTTTTTTTTTTTTTTTTTAAGACAGAGTCTTGCTCTGTCATTCAGGCTGGAGTGCAGTGGCACCATCTTTGCTCACTGCAGCCTCTATTCCCCAGGTTCAAGCAATTCTCATGCCTCAGCCACCCGAGTAGCTGGGAATACAGGTGTGAGCTGCCATGCCTAGTTATTTTTATTTTTTATTTTTTATTTTTAGTAGAGATGGAGTTTTGTCACGTTGGCCAGGCTCTTCTCAAACTCCTGACCTCAAGTGATCCACCCACCTCAGCTTCCCAAAGTGCTGGGAATACAGGCATGAGCCAACTGCACCTGTCCAATCTCTTTGTTCTTTCGGTACCTCCAAGTCAGAGTTAGTTATCCTTCCTGAACTCTTACAGTGTTTTAACATATCAACATTAGGTATATACCTGTTTGGCTGTTTAGATAGACAAACAGATAAATGTTAGCACCTAGATTTCTTGACATCTTACTCCTGATTTCACATGCTTTAATAGTGCTTCTAGAGCCACCTATTGAATTGAATGAATGATTATCTGTCTGATATAATTTTCAGAAATGCTCATGGTCACTAAATACGGTGGAGGTTCACGGAGACAGGGAGAGTATGGTTTGCATGGCTAAATGACCAGCAATCCTTCTGAAGTTTCTGGAGCCACCTTTCATGGGAATACAGGCTAAGACAAAAACAAAAGGAAGATTTAAATAAAAGACTCCTGGAAAAATGTGCAGCTGGCATGCCTACCTGGTTTGTCTCTGAATCATATCACAAAGTCTCTAGTAGAGAAGTTGGGAAATAATCCAGAATATTAAGAAAAAAGTTGAAAATACATAAGTTGTTATCAATCCTTGAGTCCTTAAGGGCAGAAAGAAGAAAAGTAATCAACACTTTGCCTGAGCAATACATTTTCCAGAAAATTTGCACAGAACATAATTCAATGTGAATCAAGTGTATGCCAATAGGTAATAATAGTCACTAACATTTACTAATCAGTGTCTTACTTTGGGTTCCCTCAGAATCAGATCCTAAGACAAGTAGTTGAGATCAAGCAGTTTATTTGGAAAACGACTTCAGGGCACACTAGTGAAGGTATATAAAAGTGACATAGAAGAGACAGGAAACCAACACAGGTTGTATTAATGGGAAGACAACTGCCATCACAACTGGAGCTCAGCCCTACTGGGGACCTCTAAGAGACATCACAGTAGCTGACTTGAGGGGAAAATGAAAGCGGTTAACTAGTAATTCCCATCAAGACATCAGTCGATTGTTCTCCAAAGCTAGTCATTCTGTGGGGCCAGAGAAAGATCTTAGCAAAGAGTCTTGCATATAATTGTGTTCAGGAACAAGAGCTAAGTGTAAATGGATGGAACTTAGCATCCAACTATTATAAGCATGTATACATATTTTATAAACTGCATTTAACGGATCCTTCTCAATAGTCCTATGAGTTAGAAACTATTATTAGACTATTATTATTCTACTTAACAGAGATGAAATCGATGCAAAGACAGGTATATAATAATTTCCCAAGGCAATGGACAAGAAATAGTGGAACTGATTTGGCATTCTGACCTCAGAGTTCATGCTTTCAAAAAACACCTGACAATTGTTATCTGGCTGGTAATCTAAGATCGATGAAGTCTCTCAAATATGTAATCATTCTATCCCTGTGCAGATGTATCTGTTTCCAATAACTTGTCATGTTTCTCCCACAGTTCATGTCTAATTACAGCTCTCAATCTTTCATGCTTACTGAATACTCCATTGGGAATCAGTCACAGTACCTTCAGATATTTACTTTTGTGAATCCTTTTCTATTTCTTAGTATTTTATTTTCTTTTTAAAAATTATTACCTTATCTCAATTGGTTTACATGGATCCCTGAATTATGATTTTATATTTCGTCTTCTTTTTCCTAAGCACTACTTGTGGTGACCTTATTTTCTCTTAGTTGGAACCAACAGTCATTCCCTTTGCTACTTTCCAGTTACCTTACACTTTGGGTGGAAAGCATCAAAGCAGAATAGCTAAGATAATCTAGGGGAAAGATGGAGAAATTAAGCATAAAAAGTTTAGGAAGAAAACGTCTTTCTTCCTGGATTTTGTTGCCGTTTAAAGTCAATGGTGACTGCTCTTTTCTGTCCTCTCCGTGACCATGAAATATTCGGCTAGAGAAATACATGCTATTAATGCCTCAATTGTTGACTAAACTAACAAGTCAGTGTTATTAAATAATATGTTGTTTCAGTTAATGACCAATCAAATCAATAAAATTGTTAGAGAGGTTTGTAAACACCGTCACGGTGCAGTGGTTGGTCTTGTTCTTCCAAAAGGGTTTACTGGTATTTTGAAGGTTCAAGCTCCAGGGAAAAATGGTACTGTGTGTCCTATCCATGAGCTTGGTTTCCAATTTTTCTGGTACAATCTTAGCAGGACCCTAGCTCCTTATTACCCAATGGAACAATGTCTCATATTTACAATCTAGGGAATGGTAAACCCTCAATATAAAATACCGTATTTCTCAATAAAACCTGCTGTCAGTACCCTTGCTTCAAATTTTTATTCCAAACCTTCCTTTGTTTCATATCTCATTATCTAGATAAGTCTAAGCTCTGATTAGCCTGCATTTTTTAATCAAAAAACATATATTGATCCTTTCTTTTCTGCTTTAACTTATATTTACTACATATACTTTTACTATGACACTGAACAACTTTCCAAACAAACATCTTCATTCAAATTCTTTATTAATAAAAAAATTCAGTACCAATATCAGTTAACAATTTATCTTTCAAATAGATGCTATTTACATTCTACTTTGCTAAAAGACAAGGGTGAGAACATTCATAATACCTATTGTAAATGTACTACTAGAAAGCCATAAATATGCCTTATTAATTAACTCATTTTAAAACATACATTTATTCAACAACTATTTATTGATTATCTATCACTTTTCAAATTTTTTGCTTGCCATTGGTGACAAATCATGAGCAGAAAGTAACATTGTCCTGACTTCATGGAACTTACAGTCAATGCACTAATAGTCATCACACATTAGTTAGGTAATTACAGAAAAAAACATAAAGTTTCCAAAATTATTAGAATTAAAAGTTGCATTACAGAAACCAATTAGTGTAATCTATCACATCAACAAGCTAAATAAGAAAAATTGCATCAATAGATGCAAAAAAAATCATTTGACAAAACTTAATACGTATTCAAGACAAAATCTAAGTAAACTATGGCTAGAGAGAAACTTTCTCAACTTAGTAAACTTTATCAACAAAAAACGTATAGCTAACATCATACTCAATGATGAGAAACTAGAAACTTTTACACTAAATTTAAGAACAAGGGAAGCATAACCCCTCCTGCCCCTGCTTTTCAACATTGTACTGAAAGTTGTGGCTAATGCAGTAAGACAAGATAAGAAAATATATATATATTTAACTGGAAAAGAAGAAGTGAAATTTTCTTTGTTTAAAGGCAAAATGATCCTCTATGTAGAAAATCCAAGGGAACCAACCAATATAATTCCTAGAACTAATAAGAGTTTATAGCAACGTTGAAAGGCTCAAGGTTAATATACAAAAGTCAATTGCTTTTCTATGTATTGGCAACGAACAAATGAAATTAAAAATTAATAAGACAATATTATTTACATTAGCACTGTCCAAAATGAAATATTTGGGTTTAAATCTAAGAAAATATGTACAGGCTCTATATTAGAAAAACTGTAAAACTCTGATGAAAGAAATAAAAAAAGAACCAAATAGAGTTATTCCATGTGTATGGATAGGAAGACTCAGTCTTGTCAAGAGACCAGTTCTTCCCTACTTGATATATACTTTTAATGCAATCCCAGTCAAAGTACCACCAAGTTATTTTGTGGATATTGACAAAATAATTCTAAAGTTTATATGGAGAAGCAAAAGGCTAAAAATAATCAACACAATACCGAAGAAGAACAAAACTGAGGCACTGACACTACCCAATTTCAGGGTAGGGATCAGTATAAAGCTACAGTAGCCAAGACAGTGTAGCACTGGCAAAAAGGAAAAAAAAAAAAAAATAGACAAATAAATCAACAGAAATAAATAGAGAGCCCAGAAATAGAGCCACATAAATACAGTAAACTGATCTTTGACAAATGAACAAAGGTAATAAAATGGAGCAAAGACAGTTCTTTCAACAACTGATGCTAGAATTACTGGACATGCACATGCAAAAAATATAAATAAAATACTTTAGTCATAGACCTAGCACTCCTTTTCACAAAAGTTCCTCAAGATAAATCATACAGCAAAATGTAAAGCACAAAACTATACAACTTTCAGAAGGTAACAACAAAAAAAGAAAACCTAGATGGTCTTGGGTTTGGCGGTAACTTTATCTTTCAAGAGCATGATCTATGAAAAAACGAATTGATAAGCTAGACTTCATTAAAATAAAAATTCCTGCTCCTGCTCTGTGAAAGGTACTGTTAAGAAAACAAAATGACAAATGACAGACTGGTTGAAAATATTTGCAGAAAAAGGTGATAAGGGATTATTATTCAAAATACATAAAGAACTCAAAACTCAACAATAAAAAACAAAAACAACACAATTCTTAAAAGAGCTACAAATCTTACTCGATTTCTTACCAAAGAAGATATACACATACAAATAGTACATTAACATTTGTTTTACATCGTATATCATGAAGGAAATGCAAATTAAAACAGCAATGGAATACCTGTAACACACCTATTACAATGGCTCTAATCCGGAACACTGACAACAAACGCTGGTGAAGATTTGGAGCAACAAGAACACTCATTCCTTTCTGGTAGGAGTAAAAACTGGCACAGCCACTATGGAAGACAGTTTGACAGTTTCCTACTAAACTAAACAAACTCCATATGACCCAGCAATTACAATGTTTGGTATTTACCCAAAGGAAGTGAAAATAGATGACCAGAAAAAGGGATATTCAACCTACAATTATGTTTAAAATGTGGAAATATTACAAAAACAGAGAGAAAGATACTTAAAAAAATTAATTTCTATATTTGAAGTGTTATTTTAACATATAATCTTCTCATGTTTTTGCTGAGCTTTTTATGTTGTCTTTTTTCAACATTGGGGTCATACTGTTCACACTGTGTGATAAACTCCTTTTATTTAAAGAATGTTATGAGCATTCATTCCCTATCACAGCAAATGTTATTTTATTTTTATTTTGTTAACTCAGTCAGTATTATCTTAACTAAAATGTATAATGGCTTTTTGAGTTTTATTCTTGAGCTTCTTTTAGTGCACTGCAGAAATTGTATAATATCCTAAAGTTCTTTCAGAGGGAGAGCAACTACACCTGGGGAAAAAAGGGAAATTAGAGAGACACCTGGAGATGTTCCGAATGTGCATTTTCTTAATAATTAGCACATCACACATCTAGTTAGCATCTCATAAATAATCATAGAGTAGGTATTTAATGAATCATTTTACTTTGCACTCTCAGAGGTTAACAGGAAAGCAAAAATTGTTTGCTTATTTTAAAAACGAGATGCGGTTGTTCTTTGGGTATACTATGACTAAAAAATAATGAAATGCAGTAAATGAACATCCATGATACTAGTTTTAAAAACACTGATAGCAATAGATATATAGGTATGCATATCTGTCAAATCTGTCAAAACACTCCGTGTTTATATATGTTAGAAAATAGCTATCTATATACATTTACGTTATGGCAAGCATATGAATATGCATGTTCAGTGTAATTGTACATTTCCTTTTCAGTCTAGACTTTCTGCCAAAATCTTGTCCCAAGTTGCATTTTGATGATGTACACTTTTTCCTCTTCTAATATTTAAGTGGCTTGTGAAACAGGGATCATCAGCATTTGTCTCTTCGAAATGTCTTTTTAAATTCCCCATCTCTTTTGCCCATCTTTTAAAATATTTTTTTTATTAATAAGATTAATTTTGCAAACAATTTTCTATTCGCCAGTGCTGTATAAAATTCACCTCAAAACTAAATGGGTTAAAACAACAACCATCATTCTAAAGTTGCTTGGGCAGTTCTCTTGCTGGTCTCGCCTGTGCTCATTCATGGTATTCAGCCAGCTGGTGACTCGGAGGGAGAGGGATGGTCTGAGGGGCCTCTCTCACAAGTCTGAGATCTTAGCTGGGGCAGACAGAATGGCTGAAATTACTGGGCCTCCCTCTCTACATGGACTTTCATCTTAGTCTTATTCACAGCACAATATGAGGATCATGGTTTGAAGAGATGAAAACCACAGCTGTAAGGATCTTCAAGTCTAGCTTCAAAAGTCGAAAGATGTCACTTCTACCACATTCTATTGGTCAAAGCAACTTCTATGACCAGCTCATAGTCAAGGCCTAGGAAAATAGATGAGCTCCTCTTGATAGATGAGCCATAAAATATCATGAGTGTGTTATTCTATCTATCACAATATATGTTGGAATAATAAACCAAAAATCCAAGTGATATTTTTGCTAAAGAGAGTTTCTAATTATTGTCCCTCCAACCACCTTGTTTTGGCTCTGAGATCTGTAGTCACTGATGCGCTTCAATAGATGAAATGAAACTGACTATTCACCTGCATCCAGGATACAAGAATCTCAATTTTAATCTCAAATTCTGTGTTACAAAGCTCTAGCTGTCTCCAAAATAACTGCATCCTTCTACTAAAACAGAAAATGTGGCACTTCTCTATAAAACTCTCATATATACCCTAAACACTCTGGAATATAGCCTCGAAGATGGAACTATCCTCTAGTAGCTATGATAATTTTTTTTTTTTAATTTGGGCTGTGGAATACAGAAAATTGTTTGTTGAGTCCTCAGTTTCATTGCTAATATCCATGGCCTCCTGATTCCAGTTTGGAAGATACTGTCCTCAGGATTCCAACATATGGGTAAATGGAGCAGAGTCTTTTTTCGCAAAACTGTGGCATGTGGCATGTGGCTTTAAAGACAAAACAGTACACATTTCAGTAAAGATGTAAGGAAGAAAAGCATCAGGAACAGAGAGCTAGACAAATGAGAGTACTAAGATATCAAAGGTAGTACTGGCAACCAGCATCAGGAACTGATGGCTCCAATTGCTGAGGGAACTATTTTGTTCCACATTTTTCCAAATAGCAAAAGTATTTCTGAGGAAAAGTATTTCTATAGGAGGGTTCTTTTAAGAATTGCTCTGAGACAGAAAATAAGTTTGTAAACATGCTAACCATATTTAATTAGGTTTTTTTCTGGAGGATTATAGGACATTGGAGGTTAAAGCAACTCCATCTTGGATGTTAATCTGCCATATTGATTTCTGATTAATTGAGTTCTAGGAATACCTCTGAAATTTGCAGTTTATTGTTCTTTTTGTATGGACGCTTTACTTGCCCTAAATCATGCCCATAGGGCAAAATCTTACCCATTCCCTCTGAAGCACGTGTGCCCCTCCTCTAAGGTATATAATCCCTGGTTCTGGCAGGTTAATGACATAGGGATCCACCATCTTGTCTCACTGTTGCCCAAGTCACAACATGGCTTCTGTTCTTAACTCTCTCTTACATGTTTCTTGCTAAGAAACTGTGTTTATCAGCCTCTTGGACCTCTCAGCTATCTCAGACTTTGGGTAGGTTTGCATAGACATGCCCACATTGAAACAAGAACGTCTCAGAAAGCTGAAACCATATTGAATAGCATTTACAAAGAATGAGTTTCCTGTGATGTTCAGTGCCACCCACATAGAATGATGGGGCTTTCCTTTGTCTCAGCCACTGCCTTATGGATGCCGTGACCATAGAAATGGTTTTACAAGTACCCTAGGACATGAGCAGGTGTGTATTCACACAGAACAGTTGGAATAGGATTGTTTCTGATGGGCATGGAAATCTTGAAGAATGCGTGATGTCACTTCATCTGGACCATCCACTAGCAATGCACAGGCAATTGAGGATGAGGCTGCACTGATATAAAGAATCCTAGCCTCAGGAGGCATGCTGGCTTTGATCTCGACCTCCGAGCCGTGATGACTTCCTGGAATGGGGACTGCAGGCATAACTTCTGCTTTCTTAGAACTCAGCTCAGGTAATTGCGCTCAGCACTTTGTGCTGCTGTCTCCACAGTCTTTGTATTTCCCCATCCCTTTCTAGAAAATTTCTGATGCAAACTAAATTTACCCTCATCAAGTCTCTCCCAAGGCCTAAAAGAAGGACAGCCTGGTTCTTTTTTTCCCCTTCTAAACTGATTTTATAAATGGAGTAAATTCTATATCATAATTACACTTAAAGTATTTCATTTTGTTTTTCAAAAGCCTAATTTGGAAGTCACAACATGTTAATATTTTCTAGTTCTTTCTCTTTCATTCCTAATTCTGACTATGTCACGGGCTGCCCATAAGCAAATAAAGAGAAGTTATTAATTTATCAAGCTATTTTCTTGCTGTGCATCTCTAATAAAGCAGTATCTTATATAAAATATAATACATTTTAAAAAATTTGTTGGAAATTTAAGATTTTCCATTGGAGTGTTTTTTTTAAATAGTACATTTTATGTAAGTGAGTTCCATTAAGAGATTTGAAAAACTCTGGTATTATACCAATGTTAGTATTATTTAGTAAAAGATTACAGAATGTTAGATTCAGGGATTCTAAAGATATTCCAGCCCATTTCTCTGTGTTTTAGCATCCTCATCTGTAATTTGAGAAGTTTGCAGTGTCTTGCATAATTTCAAATAATATGACACTAGAACAGTCAATATTTCTATGCATTTGACAATTTAAAAAGAATATTTATATCTACTGTGCTGTTTGATTTTCAAAAACCATGGGTTAATATGCAAAGTCTCAAATGTGAAAACACAATTTTCTGTGCTATAAAATTTGCCCTTAGTTAGAAATTATTACAGGTCCAAACTGGAAATCAAATTCAAGCACCAAGGTGCCTTGACTAGGGTCATTTTCACACTACCTAAATCTTTAAAATATATTTATTGTTGATTAATAGTTCTACATTCTTTCTTCCTGATCTTCATTGCCTTTCAAATTCTTTCCTTCTTTCCCTTATTCAGTGGTTTTCATAATTTATTGTTGATTTACTGACACTCTAAGTTAGTGAATATTTATTAGGTGCCTGTTATATAGGAACTGTGCAAGATACATGAGACAAAATAGTGAGCAAAAACAGGAATGGTTCCTATCCTATTGGAGCTTATTATTTAATACAGGAGAGACTGAAATCAAATATTGAATCATATAACTACAATAAATTTCTATAAAAATAAGTAAATGCTGCGTTGTAACCCATGTATTGGAGGACAGTGAAGGCCATCTTAATAGCTAATAATTGCAATGATACGTAGAGGCAAAATACCTAAAACACGTGACAAGTACTCTTATAAATATTTTAAATCTTTTTATCACTTAAACTGTACAAAAACTGCCCAGAAATAGAGTATAGAGAAAATGTCCCTATCTCACACACATATACATTCCCCACCATCCAAAAAAAAAAAAAAAAAAAGGAAAAAGAAAAAGACCAAGGGTACAAGATAATTGAAAAGAAAACCTGCTGAATATTCCCTATGCCTTTCTTCAAAAACTACAAATTTCATTGTCACCACAGCTTCTTTGGGAGTGGAAAGTTGAAACAGATAGACTCAGAGAGCCAGGTTGCACAGTCATGGCTGTGCTGACATTTTGAGTTGGATGATTGTTGTGGGAAGCTGTGCTGTGCATTATAGGATGTTTAACAGCATCCTCGGCTTTTCCCCACCAGATGCCAGCATCACTCCCTTCCCCAGTTGTGATAATCAAAATTGTCTGCAGACCTTGCCAGTTGCCTTACCGGGGGAGTGAGGAATGAGTGGGTGTAGAATCCTCCCCAGTTAAAGACCATTGCTATAGAAGAACCTGAAGTGTTTTGTTTTTGTTTCTGCTTTGATTGAACATGGCTTAATAAATAGATGAATAAAGAAGCAATTCAATATATGTGCTGGTGCTCTTATGAAAAGAAAGAAAATCATTGCAGCACTCTTCATAATACCAAAGACATGCAATCAACCCAGATGCCCATCAGTGATATACTGGATAAAGAAAATGTGGTAATATACACCACAGAATACTGCACAGCTATAAAAAAGAACAAGATTATGTCCTTTCAGTGACATAGATGGAGCTGGAAGTCATTCTTTTCAGCAAACTAATACAGGAACAAAAAACCAAATACCACATGTTCTCACTTGTAAGTGGGAGCTGAACAATGAGAGCACATGGACACAGGGAGGAGAACAACATACACTGGGCCTGTCAGGGGGTTTGGGGCAAGGAGAGCATTAGGATAAACAGCTAATGCAGGTGGGGCTTAATACCTAGGTGATGGGTTAATAGGTTCAGCAAACCACCGTGGCACACATTGACTTATGTAACAAACAAATCTGTGTGTCCCGCATATGTATCCCAGAACTTAAAATTAAATTAAATTAAATTTAAAAAAAGAAAAGAAATGAACATGACCACTTGTTTCATGTTTTTTGTCTTGTCAATTCTTTTAAATCCAAAGCCTAGTTAGCATGAGGCATACAAAAAGCCTGGACCAGGTTTTATGTTGGGTGTTGGGTGAACAGCCATGTCATTATTTCTATAATTAATCAATGTCTGCCATTTTAACTCAAACTTAGCAGAAAGTTGGATATTTAGGTTCAGTAATGTCTTGTCAGTCACCTTTCTTGCCACAGAGCAGGAGGCAACTGGCCATAGCTAAGCTGACAGACAACAGAGCAAGGTAAAAGCATAGAAATCCAGTAGCAAATTTGTTGAGACAAGAAAATAAGATTAATTAAATTGTTCACAATCATAGAATGCATTAACTATACTGATATTTTGAAGAGATATTTCTATTTCATGCAAGTAATACCATTGACAATAAAGAACAATTTATAATCATGTTGCAAGTTTATTTCGAAGATGTGTATGCTTTCATGGTTTGTTTGTTTGTTTGTTTTTGAGACAGAGTCTCGATCTGTCACCAGGCTGGAGTGCAGTGGCGCGATCTTGGCTCACTGCAACTCTTACATCCTGGGTTCAAGAAAACTCCTTCCTTGGCCTCCCGAGTAGCTGGAATTACAGGCACCTGCCACCATGCCCGGTTAATTTTTGTAGTTTTACTAGAGATGGATTTCACCATGTTGGCCAGGTTGGTCTCAAACTTCTGACTTCAGATAATCTGCTCACCTTGGCTTCCCAAAGTGTTGAGATTACAGGCATGAGCCACCATGACCAGCTGGTCTCTTTCCTTTTATACTAGCCATGTTAAATAACAATCTCCACCTCCCTGGTTCTAGCAATTCCCCTGCCTCAGCCTCCCGAGTAGCTGGGGGGATTACAGGCACATGCCACCACATCTGGCTAAGTTTTTTGTATTTTCAGTAGAGGTGGGATTTCACCTTGACCAGACTGATCTCAAACTCTGACCTCAGGCAATCTGCCTGCCTCGGCCTCCCAAAGTGCTAGAATTACAGGTGTGAGCCACCGGGTCCAGCTATTTTCATGTATTTTTAGAAGTGCTGGAGAATATGGCATATAGCTTTCAGTTCTCTGACCCACTCATCAGAAGAGAACCAGAAAGCTAGTACCTCCCAAACATACAAGGTTGTCATTTAATGGTGGAAGCAAGCTAAATGCTTGTTACCCTAAAGTAATGCCTGTAGTGTCAGTTTCTCAGTCTCTTCTTTCTCCTCTTCATGCATTTGAAACCACTGTTATATAATGGTTTAATACTTCTTTTGAAGAAATAAAATGATGTCTGTCTGTTTTATTTCCTCCTACAAAACAATACTCACTTTAATATTCAACTACTTTTTTAAAAGTAGTTGAAGAATACTAATTTCAAGATTGTTTATATTTAAGGAAAATCTTGAACATTTATCATTCTTACTTAGATAATGGGAAGTAATAACATACCTCTTGAAAACAAAGGATTCAACATAATCACATTTACATTAGATAGAGATCACAGAAGATAAATCTCAGCATTTGTCAGTGTTGCACACCACATAGGCATATTTCATTAGATCTTGTCAAAGGCACAGAAAACTGCCAATCATATTAACAACTAACTTCTTTTAAAAACCATTCAACCGAGTTTAATTATGACTAAGTATGTTTGAACTGAAGGAACATTAAATACGCAAATGCCTCTTGGCAGTCTTTTCAGAGTCTGTGGTGAGCAACGGTGCCTGCTCAACAGGAAGAAACCGTTTAATGTAACCCCAAAAAATAAAATAAATCAATATGCAAATTTGATTGCATTCACTAAAGAGAATTTTTAATTTTCTTGGCAGAAAAAAAATAACAAAAGGAAATGCCCATTTCTTATTGGCCAAGCAAGTAGGTTAATTACACTACCATTTGCCTCAAGCCAGGAACTTCAAAGATAGCCTAGATTCTTCTATTTAGTTCCTGTTCACCACTGCAAAAAGTTAAACTAGACTAAATATCACAAATCCAGTACATATTGCTTACTATCTACTTTTTTCTTCCTACCCTGGCATTACTAGTTTTACGGTTGACGTTTTCAATAACTTTCCTTGGGGCTTCTCTCACACAATGGCTGGATTTTTATTCCTTAAAGTTCTTTTTCTTAATCCATTTCCCCAATGTGAAAAGTGAGTCTGAACATGGTTTTGTTCTGAAGGGTGTGTGTAAAACTGTGCTCTGGAGAAGCCCAAGAGGTTGAAGAAGATGCTTCTGGCAGTCAGAGGGAGTTTTCATGTAGTGGTGATGTTGGAAGTGGGAAGGAGATGACAGACTTTCAGAGGAGAGATGTAACTGTCTCCACTCAACATCAGCAACAGCCCTACCATTTTATTTCCCCAAGAAAAATTTTTTAAGCAAATGATTCTAGAGCAAGCAATTATCATTATCATCATCAATAATCTAAAAATAAAGCAAAAGAGTTTTCTTTTTTTAATTCTGTTCTTATTCCTGATTTTCAACCTCTCTCTCTTTATTAAGTAGGAGGAGAGGGGACCACAGTTCTTTCTTCAACACATACTCCCCAATGCTCCATATGCATTTGGTACTTTTTTTCTTTTTCTTTTTCTTTCAGATGGAGTCTTGCTCTGTTGCCAGGCTGGAGTGCAGTGGCGCGATCTTGGTTGACTGCAACCTCTGCCTCCTGGGTTCAAGCGATTCTCCTGCCTCAGCCTCTCGAGTATCTGGGACTACAGGCACACACCACCACCCCAGCTAATTTTTTTTATTTTTAGTAGAGACCGGGTTTCACCATGTTGGTCAGGATGGTCTCGATCTCTTGACCTCACGATCCACCCACCTCAGCCTCCCAAAGTGCTGGAATTACAGGCGTGAGCCTCCATGCCCAACCTGTTACTTCATTTCTAAACAACTTAGAATTCCCAGGACACAGGTTAATGTTTTTCCCATCTGTACCTTTGAAGCCAGTATTCCCATTACCTATAGAGAGCAAATGCACACATCTTCTATTGCTTTGTATACCCAGATGACTTCTGTGTATGCTTCTGAACCTAGGTAATAATGAATTTGTCACTTACTTTTTTCAGGTGGCTTTCCTTCTCCATGCAGACAGGGTGAATCACTGTCTCTCTCTTCTATTTCCTTGTGTTTTCAAAAAAGGTATCAATGTCCTTCACACATGCTTTACCATGAATTTCTTTATGATAAGCATTTTATAAAAATATTATATATTAGGCCTTTACTAAATTCAGTGCTTGGCTAGTTTGGATCAGCTTGTGTTCTAGAATAAGTACTGCTTCAGACTCATCTTTATTCTTGACCACTGGACCACCCTTAAGAGCAGAGGGAAAGACAATTCCAGAAATCTTTCAATCAATGTTCCACTACCTACCACCACAGTGATGACATCCAATAGATGCTTACTTTTGTGCCAGAAATCTTGGGAGATGCCTGCTGGATACCAACTGCTTACAAACTATCAGTTTTATCAAAAAGTGTGTTGGATTACCTCAGAAACTGTTTAGCATAGTTATATTCTTAGGCAGTTGAAATAATATAATTATAGAAACAATCAATATACTATAACTGATGTTCGAGAGAAACCATTTTCTAGCCTCTCAATCATACTGGATGTGTCACTGTAATCAGTGTTAACATTAACTTCATGTAGAGGGTAGGGTTCTTTTACATTCTTCTGAGGTATTCATCTCATCTTCCCTCTCCTTACTTCAATTTTGGGATCATACACATCTTGGATTATAGAAATGCTTATACCAGATTTATGCTATAAAAGGGGTCAATTTTATCAAAAGAGAACTGTTTTTCTTACATAAAATCACATTGGAAGAAACTGGAGGAGCTAGAAACCCTTCTTTTAAACTCCATCAAAGAGAAAACCAGATGAAATCAACTGACTGAAAATAAAAACCCATGGCTGAGGGTGCAAAGTGATGCAAAAGGTGATGCCAAAAAGGCATATGATGGATGCAGTAAGAGGGGACTGACAAGAAACAAGACAGGAGTCCTGGCAGAAGAGGATCTACAGTGTTCATATGAATTAGTGTGTAGTTGATTCCATTATGATTACAATGACAGAAATAAAGAACCTTCTTACGTTACATTTTGAATTGTGTTTCTTTGCGTTATTGTCCAATAATTACATTTTCCCCCTGGCAACAGAATGTGCCTTCTATCTATTACATAACAAAGCAGTTTTAGAGAACACATCAATGGAAAATATAGTCATAAAAAGCCAAAAATAAACTCCATGAATTCTACTTTTCAAGGAACATATTCAAACTCTTTCCTAAGTGCTTAAGTAATTCAAAACACAAGTTTCAGAATTTTTATATATTACCATGTTATATATTCCTATATATAAAAATAATTACACATAATGTTTAGTTAAAAGTAAAAACTATTTAATATTATAGGTTGGACAATTATCCAATGATTTTACTCAGTAGAGATAGGCAATATTACTAATTCAGATTTTTTAAAATTATCTTCTTTTTAAGAAAAATAGTAAAACTCGCCACTTTCTGCAAGGGGTAGTCTCCAGAGATTTTATACCTCATCTGTAGTGAATGTAATCCTTTCTTCCTTGCCTTTAAAACACAAGAAGGAATTATAGAAATTATTGGTTCACCAATTAGTATAAGCAATGGACCCACATTATACCTAAAATCAGTTCTTTGAAGGGCTTTTGTTGGTGGTCATTATTTGAGCACAAATGAATTTCTTAGCTATTTTGTGGTTGCTAGCTACCTTAAACTAGGACAGATATGGAGTCATGGACAAATGCACCCCCATAGTCGAAATAACAAAAGGCATGTGGTCTAGGGACAATTCACCTCAATCCTACATCAATACTATCCATAAGCAGAGGAACCCTTCTTGTAGGCGACATTGCCAGGCCATGTATCTGTATGCTAAAATGCACGGATTCAGAGATGTCATCTTAAGGCTGGCTAGGCATAATATTTATCTAGAAATGGAGTCTGGAAGAGGATTTGCATTATCCTCTACGAATAAGCTAAGCTTGTACATGGCATGAACATAGACCTCACCTGAAGGAGGCAACCTGTCAGTTGAACACACTTGTATTTTCTTATAAGGTTCTTTAGTACTAGGAGGTTCCAGAAATTCCATGGGCTTCCCACTGGTCCTAACAGTCGACATAACCAGTAAGTAAATTGATAACAAACTAATGCAGGAAGAGAAAACCAAATACCATATGTTCTCACTTACAAGTGGAAGCTAAATGATGAGAACACAGAGACACATAGAGGGGAACAACACACACTGTGGCATTTTGGAGGCTGGAGGGTAGGAGAAGGGAGAGGATCAGGAAAAATAACAAGTAAGTTCTAGGCTTAATATTTGGTTGATGAAATAATCTGTAAAGCAACCTCTCATGACACAAGTTGACCTATGTAACAACCTTTACATATACCTCTGAACTTAATATAAATGTTAAAAAAAGAAAATGCCTCATATCTATAAATATTATAGAAAGTTTCTTTAAAACACTAGTGTTTAAGAATCAACGTGCTTTGTAGGCAGGTAGGAAGAAGAGAGGTTAAAAAGAACTTCAAGAAAGATACGTTGATTAAATATTGATTAAACAATAATTTTAGCAACCACACACTTTAATCAATCAAAGACAAAATGGTATTTGGCATTTCTCTAGCTATAACAAATAGCTTTAAATATAATAACATAAAGTACATAGTATTTGATATATGTTAGTAATTTTTTTTAAATTGTAGTAATTTTAGTCTTAACTGGTGGGCCATTTAAAATGGATTGATAGTCCTGTCTTTAGTGCTAAATTGTGAAGGATTCAGAAACTGTGTCCTGACTCAGTAGAAATCTGCGGGATAGAGTAGTGACGCCTGCCACTAGGAAAAGAATGGGAGTGGTAGAACACAGTGTTGGCTGACACTAAATTGTGACCTGATGAGTGGACCAACAGGCAATTTTTTTATACAGAGTACGGTGCTTTCTATGATGTCAACATGATGCATGTAGACCAAATATAGTCCTGTCATACTTAGACACAGTGCAACACTATGTCATGATAAATTAATACAATATGTCTTGGGAACATGGAACAGAAATCTCCATATCTGCTTTGAAGAGTCCAAGAAAGGTTTCATATTAGAGAGAACTTTCAAATGATTCTGGAAGGCAGAGACATAGGAGGTAGGGGTCATGAATTGGAGGTAGGGAGCCATATATACAAAATCAAAAAAAAAGAAAAAACAAAAACAAAAAAAGAACTTGCATTTGGGAAACCTGCAGACCAAGTTTGCTACAGCATAAATTGTAAGAAAGATTGTTAGAATTGAGTCTGGCTAGACAATGGCTGGATCATAAGATATCCTCTTAAAAATGTTAATGGATTTTAATTGCATCGTGTTGGTGTTATTCTACCACAGAAATGTAAACTTGAAAGAACGTGATGACACTTGATGTTTCCACAGAATTTTGTCAGACCAGCTTTGTTGGTGCCTCTCTCACTCCAGGCTCAGATATTCCACTGGTACTCAGTTCCTTTTTCCCAGGGTCTCTTTCTGATTATGGCTTCTTGTGTCTGGATGGGACTCGGTTACTCACACATAACACTGTATTTAAGATCACCGAAAGTAATCTGCCATCTTTACCTTGATTCATTGTCCTGCTACTGAATGCACTCTCCATACAGTTCTTTCATCAGGCTGATAATATCTTTTTTAGATGCATTCATCCCTCCACAAATTTCTTCCACCTGGTTTGATTTTGAGATACATTATTTTGAACTGAATAGGTCTCTACTAAAAGTACCATCTTTATCATGGTACATTCTGCAGAGCTTTCTGTCTGGGGCATACCATGAAAAAGAAAGAGTAGACAGAACAATTCACGAAGACAACCAAAGACTGAACTGCACAAATCAATTTTGTGCTTCTATTTCTTTTTCAATGTGTCTTCATTTATATTTCAATAGCCTTCTCAGCTTAATTTTAGAGAATATATTTTCATGTCAAAATCATTTGAGATGGACCTAAATAAAAGTAAATGAAAATGAAGATTGCTCTTGCCACACCGCTTTACATATAGATTTTAAACTTGATGGCAATTTAAAGGCATTTTATCCTCATCATTTTTAATGGAACCCAGAACTATCAACCAGCAAAACTTCAGTTTGTTCTGTCCTGCAGTTTTCATCTTGCTCTCTTTCTTTTTGTGCCAGGAGTGGCAGAAGTAGTAGTGACATGAATGCCAGGCACACCTTCTCTTATCACCTGTGTGAGTTTGGGTAGGTTACTTGACTTTTTAAGCTATTTTTCTTGCTCTGCTATGCTAAAATGTGATTAATCATGGCTACCTCTTTCGGTTATTGTGCCATTTCAGTAAGAATACATGAAATATAACTAATATAGTGATGGCTACTATGTAAATGTTCAATTGGTACATTTTAGATATTCTAAGAACAAATGGCCAATTTAGTAATCTAAGAATATTTCCAAAATCTGGAAGAAATTGTTCAACTTGATTTGAAGCAGTCAGGAGGAGCACCTATGGTGAAAAGGAAGCATGTTTTGTCATGAACACAGAGGTATACATGTATGAAAATAGACAGAGAAGAGATCCTGATAGGTAAAAGTATAGCATAACAAAGCCAATTTTAGCTCATTGTTACATAAATATTTACAACAACAATCAGGTGTTCAATTAATGGATGCAACACTAGATAAAATGAGAAAACAGAAATGCAAAATAACAATAAGGCTCAAGTTGGCTGAAATTTAGAATTGGTTTGTTCCTGTTGTGTCCTGGGCTTCACTTGAGGAAATGGTGCTGAGTTCTCTATATACTTACCAGTAAGTCTGTGAGTCTGTGAATTTGGCCTTATCACAAATACAGTGTGTGTCCTGAAAGCAACAAAGGACTAGATTCTATTTCTATCAGTGAGGCATTTTGGAAATGTTTTCCCTGATACCTTCAGGAGGAAAATCACATATTTTCTTTCATTTTAGCAACACAGGGAAACCTTTCCAGGTCAGGTGAGTCCCCCAAGGAAATGCAGTGGTAATGGAAATGCTTTTGTGCATCAATCTTTGTAAATATTTGTTTTTGTGGTTTATGATGTGTTTAGTGTTTTCAGGCTATATGAAGTCAAATTATAATTTGAAACATATTTCCACAAAAATTTTCCCTAAGTTATAATAAATTATCAGAAACTTGCTTATGTGAAAATGCAATTTTCTCTATTCCTACAAGTCATTAGACATTGATTTATATTTCCCTGTTCAATGAGGATGAAGAAAACAGGAGAAAGCCTGTATCATGTGCTTATCATGGAACTGATATTTCACTACATCTTCTTTCATTAATTACTTTATTCAATCCTCACAACAAAACTTTGAGACCAAGTGTTACTGCCAATTTATAGGGAAATAAAAACAAATAATTTAGAAGGTTAATTAATATAAGTACCTCAATAGCTGTGGTTGACATTCAAAATTAGCCATGTCTAAATTGAAGAATTCTTACCAAGGTCTTACATTGACTCAACAAACCCTTGAGAAGCACAGAGGTTTTTGGAACAATAAATATGGCTTAAAATAAGCCTTGACTTCAAGAGGATTTCAGTCCACTGATGAAAATGATTTCTTCTTTCCTCTGAATTTTGAGATGCCAAATAGAAATTTGATTTTAAATTTATAAAAATATGTTTTTTCCAATAATTTATTATAAATAAACCATTAATGTGCAAATATAATACAAAGTTTACTTCACACACACACACACACACACACACACACACACATATTCCAGACATTGATTTACATTTTCCTTTTTATACTTGAAGTTCTGGCATAAATGTGCAGAACCTGCAGGGTTGTTATATAGGTATACATGTGCCATGGTGGTTTGCTGCACCCATCAACCCAGCATCTACATTAGGTATTTCTTCTAATGCTGTTCCACCCTTTGCCCCCCACCCTCCGATGGGTCCCGGTGTGTGATTTCCCCTCCCTGTGTCCATATGTTCTCATTGTTCACTCCCACTTATGAGTGAGAACATGAGGTGTTTGATTTTCTGTTCCTGTGTTAGTCTGCTGTGCCACATTTTCTTTATCTAGTTCATCAATGATGGGCATTTAAGTTGGTTCCAAGTGTTTGCTATTGTGAATAATGCTGCAATAGACACACATGTGCATCTGTCTTTATAGTAGTATGATTTATAATTCTTTCGGTATGTACCCAGTAATGGGATTGCTGGGTCAAATGCATTTCTGATTCTAGATCCTTAATGAATTACCACACTGTCTTCCACAATAGTTGAACTAATTTACACTCTCATCAACAGTGTAAAAGTGTTCCTATTTCTCCACATCCTCTCCAGCATATGTTGTTTCCTGACTTTTTAATGATCATCATTCTAACTGGTGTGAGATGGTTTTACGTATTTTAATTTCATGTGCTATTATATTTGATAAAGTATAAGAATAATTATATGTATATATGTATGCATATATATGTGTGTATGAAAATATGAAATTCAGGATCATATGAAATAAGCTACTTAAATCTTTCTCATGTAAGTGGCTTTTTATACAGTTCTAGTAGCAGTCAACAAAAAAGCTAGGTATGATAAATAGCATAACATGTCCGTTCCAGTTTCAATAGCTACATTCTTCTGCTTCTCTAAGAGTGGATTGAGGGACTAGGACCAACAGTGCATGATCTCCTATATACAGTCTAGTTCATCACCTCAACCTATTACCAAGCTCCTAAATGTCTCCTCATGTTCAACTCCCTCTCTAGCCTTACCCAGCATTATTATTGACATCTCCATTTCCAAAGTCACTGATGGATCAAGAAACATTTTATGAATTATAAAGAACAGAAATATCCCCCATCATGTAAGCCTTTGCCATGGCATGCTCTCTGCCCACAAAATACTTTTTAACTGCTATAGTTTTTTGCCATGTTCTGGGTGACATGCAACTACTGTACCATGAGTCCCTGAGTTACATGGCCAGCAATAAAAGAAAATACTCTAAGAACAAATTTGTAGCAAGAAGAATGTAAGTATATATATACACATATATGCATATATATATACACACATACATACATACATATATATACACACATACATATGTATGAACTTACTGAGTATAAGACATTTTGATTAGTAATTTTTTTTGAAAAACAATAGAAAAATTACTAAAATTAGAAGAAAGGAAATACTATCCACGTCCCAAATGGACTTCTATGCCTTGGGACTTTGTTTTCATTTTACCTCCTCCTTGAATTGCCTACATCCTCACCTGCATTTGCTTTTTATCTGCATATGTTATTCCAGCTCTAACCATCATTGTTGCAAAATGCTCCTTCTCGTTAATATTTTTTCTTTAGAAACGATGAAATAAAATTATAATATTATTATAATAGTCAATTATATTGCAGACTTGTTATGGTTTAGACACTATGCTAAGAGCAATGTAGATATCCAATTTTCTATCTTTATTCAATGTTCATGGAAGTTTACTATGAAGTACGCATTATTCTTCCTCTTGTTACAGATAAGAAAATGGAGACTCAGATGGTTTTATGGGCTAAATTATGTCTCCTCAAAATTCATATGTTAAGGGCACCCCGATTACCTCAGAATGTGAGTGTATTTGAAGATAGGGTTTTAATGAGGTAATTAAGTCAAAATGAGGTAACTAAGGTGGGCTTTAGACTAATATGACTTTTGTCCTTATAAGAAAAGATTAAGACACAGAGACACGAATGTAAGATGATAGGAAGACAGAGGAAAAAGGCAGACATTTACAAGCCAAGAGGAGAGGCCTCAGAAGAAACCAACCCTGATGACACCTTGATCTCGGACTTCTAAACTCCAAAACTGTGGAAAAATAGATTTCTGTTATTTAATACACCCAGTCTATGGTGCTTTGTTTCGGCATCCCTAGCAAACTAATAGATGTAGCATAAATATTCCAGTATCAACACTGGTACAATGATAAAAGCCAGCACTAAAAGCTGAATAATCCATTTCCTGATTCTGTTGCAGGATCCTTGGAGTGTCTCTTTTCTGGCCAGAAACTTCTGTGGCTGGTGGTGCCTTTTGCCCAAGTTTTGCTTGAGCCCGTGGGGCTTATTTCACTCACTCGGCCTGGCAGGCTATGCGCAACTCAAGCTACCAGCCTGAATCCCACACCTGTCAAGTATGAGCCAGGCGTGGAGCAGCAAGGGGTGTGTAAAAGGGGTGTGTAAGCAAGCAAGCATGGGGTCTGGACACTGTGCACAGTCAGGCACACTGGCTGTTGCAGTGGGGCGGACAGCTCCAGGTGCCTGCATGGGTGCTGGCTCTCTGTGAGGCTGCAGCTGGACCATGTGCACCACAAGTAGTTTCCACAGCTGCCACTGGGGAACACAGTGGTGCCTGGAAGCTTGGAGACTTCAGGAACCACTGGGCCCCCCAAGAGGGAGTCACAGTGCTGGCTCAGGGAGCTCCCAGATCTGGGATCCCTGAAGGTCCATGGCTCTTCTCTCCTTTTCTTCTCCCATATTGTAGCAAGCAAGGGGCATGTTTTTGCCTTGTTTGTGTTCTAGAAATTTCAGCACAGCCATTCAGCAGGCCCTGAGTTCTTATCCTGCATCCAAGAAAAATGAGGCATGTAGACAAGTGGAGGGTGAGCAAGGCAAAGAGGAGCTTCATTGAGTGACAGAATAGCTCAGAGGAGGCCCTGGAGTGGGTAGCTCCTCTCTGTAGTCTGGCGTCCCAATGTCTGTTCATTTCTGAGTGGGGAGCTTTTACAGGCTCGGAGGGGAAGATGTACATGCCAATTCTTCCATGGGTGCCCAAGGGCAGGTATGGAAAAGTCACCACAAGTTCCCACTCTGGTCCATGGGACAGGTAGCCTGGTCCCCAGCCTTCAGGCCTTCCATGGCCAGAAGGTGGGGCCTCACAGGGCACCCATGTCCTTCAACCCAGGAACCTGTCTGCCTCCTGCTGCTGTTCATGGTGCCTGGGCTTGGCTGAACTTTGCTTGGAGATCAGAGTGGGCTCTGACAGCAGGGAGAAGCCAGGCAGCCAGAGCAGGCACTTCCAAGCCTGTGAGGCTAAGGAGGGCCTTCCTGGGCCCCCAAGAGTGCAGGGATGCCTGGGTCCCCAGCTGCAGTTTGGGCAGCTGCAGCTACACCTGAGAGGGTGCGGCTCCAGCCTGCTCCTGGGCTCCCACTGGCTCCATGGAACATGCAGCCCTAGTCACACCTCCCTGCTGCGGCTGGGGTGATGGCAGTAGCTGGATGTCTGGAGTAGCCAATGTCATCAATTCCATTTGCTACACCCTTGTAAGACCCTGAACTTCACCGTACCTTTAAAATATGGCACCTAATTTTTTCTGTACCATTTCATTGGTGGTGATGCACTATAATACAAGATAAAATTATATTAGATTATATAATCCAGGAGAGTGTGTTATGTTCCCATAGGGAGAAAATAATGATTTTTGCCTCTCTTAATTGTCTCTAGCCCTGTGCCTCATATATAGAAGCAGATAAAAGAATGAGTAAGCAAAACTATGCTAATATAAAAAAATAAAGTGGAATTCCATGCCTTTTATTACCCTCCTATGAGAGATTATATTAATAGGAGCATATTTCCTTTCTTTTCTGATATTCTGATATTTTTATATCAATAGTTCTTAACCCAGGGAAACTAGTGGACATTTGGCATGTCAGGGCTCCTTTTTGGTTGTCACAATTGATGATGTTACTGGAATCTACTGGGGAGAGACTGGGGTGCTGCAAACATGCCATAATGCCCAGGACAGCCCCCTACAACACATAATTATATAGTCTCAAATATCAATAGTGCCAAGGATTAAAAAACTATTATTAATAGTTTATATAGCATGTGTATACATAAAATACTATTTTTTCTATAGAATACTTTCTGAGGACAAGGTATATTCACTCACTCTGCAGACCACTGCATTCTTACCAGGTACATTTCCATGTTCATAGACTTGGATGATTGTAATCATTCTGTCTTTGGGAGTCCCTTCTGTTGATGGAGTATAATTTATATACGCATACACATATCCTGAGAGAAAGGTGAGGTACAGATTCCAGGTGAAAGTTACTCACACTTGTTTCTCTGAACAATTAGGCCTACTTTTGTAATGGTGTCCAAATTCTGTAGGAGGTGAAAATTTCTTCTTCTAGGGAAGCCATCTGTTTTCCCCTATGAAATGACTAATGATCTGAAGTTCCTGGACGTTCTGATCATGTTCTCAGTTCAGTGAGGCAATCTGTGAAATTCACATGGGAATTGGCTCAGTAACAGGCTTTATAGCATTATCTTCAGCTCCAGAGAAAAGGGTCAATGTCATTTGCAGTTACAAACTTTGAACAAAAATATATCAAGAAAAATTTAACCAAAATTTTTTTTGTTTTTGATTCAATTTCTTAGAATGTTAATTACAAGTAATAGTGATTGAGGACATTTCAGAGTCAATATGTAATCTCAACACAAATTGAGGACGGGAGACATGACTTATACTAATAAAAATACTTTTAAAGTATTAGCTCTGTTTTGTTGAATAGGAAACAGGATTTAGAGAGGTTATGTAACAGGTAAAAATGATAGGATCAAAATCTCAATCCCACTCAATCTGACTTCACTCTTTAGTTAACGAGTTCACATTTGCAAAAATTATAACTGAGAAAAGCATGACAATGAAAGCGATCTGACCTAAGTGACTTTATCTTGCTTCCAACCTCCAAGCGTGCTTGTTCATTCTGGGACATAAGCTAAACTAACTTTGGAAGGAACTTAGTTTGTAGTTTAACTTTGAAACAAAGATAATAGCCCTCTATGAAAACAAAGCTTTTCCTGTCTGGGTACTAGACTGCCGCCGCAGGGCTAACAAATTAGGCACAAGATTAGAAGTTATGGTTTAGGAGTCATGCAGCTGGAGGCTGCAAGATTCTGAAACTCCCCAGATTGCTCCTGGGGATAACATCACCATTTTAAAAGCTAAGATCAGTGCTTGAGATATTTTGCATATCTTGTACTTATTGTATCAGCTGGGACCACCCAGATCAATAAACTTACTCATCTGGTCTTGGCCCCCGACGAGGAACTGACTCAGTGCAAGAGGACAGATTCAACTCCCTGTGATTTTATCTCTGACCCGAACATTCAGCACTCTCCACTTTCTGACTCTCTACTCACCAAATTATCCTTAAACCCCCAATCCCTGAGTTTTGGGAGATTGATTTTAGTAGTAACTCTATCTACCACCTGGTGTGGCTGGACTTGGATCAGTTAAACTCTTTCTTTGCTGCAATGCCATGGTCTCAATGAGTTAATTTTGTTTGTGCATTAGGGAGGAGGAACCCATCGGGTGGTTACATTAAGTAGCAGAATTGGTTCTAAAGCTGTATCAGAGATCATTCCTTCGGGATGTGCCTTTCCTCTTGAAAGAGTCTTGGAGAGGTGTGGAGCAATTGGCACTCATGTGCTTCTGTGTTATATACTCATCACTTAATTTACTCCTTATATAAAATGTAAGCGATGAACATTATTATCTTTTTGGAATGAAAGCGCCATAAATTACAGGCATTTTCCTTGGTCATCACTCTATTCAAAGCACCTTGCATAGTGTAGTCACTGCATATAGTAGAAACTAAATTGGGTATTTATTGTCTGAATGAATGAGTGGAGGCACACAGGAGTAAAAGACATTTGTCAAAGATAAGTAAACAGGAAAGGTCTGCCAGATTCCAAAGCTGTGTTTGTTTGAACTCCTAAGCCACGTGGGCAAAAAATCGCTTAGTGGAAAATAAAATAGAAGTTGTGTCAGTTAATTATTGTCAGACATTCAACAATGCCAATGCCTCATAACCCAAAATAACAATTCATTTAGCTTTCATTTTTGTGAATTGACAATTTGGACTGTGCTTGGTTATGTTGTTCTTCTCATGTAAAGCTTCTGCAAGTGTGCATGATCAACAATAGGTTAGGTAGGTGGCTCTGTTGATCTTGGGATAACCCATATGTATAAGTTTGGGGTAGGAGAAAGAGTGGAAGTGTGCAGGCCTATTACTGTCAAGATGTCCCCAACACTATGTTCTATTACTCAAAACAAGTCATGAGACCAGGACAACTTAAAAGAGTGAAGAAGTACACTCCACCTCTTAGTGGGAGAAACTTTTAAGTTTCATAGAAAATGGGAGAGGAGGCCGGGTGCGGTGGCTCAAGCCTGTAATCCCAGCACTTTGGGAGGCCGAGATGGGCGGA
>NW_012114910.1:1229791-1249261 GCF_000951035.1 Colobus angolensis palliatus
TCCCAGCTACTCGGGAGGCTGAGGCAGGAGAATGGCATGAACCCGGGAGGCGGAGCTTGCAGTGAGCTGAGATCTGGCCACTGCACTCTAGCCCGGGCGACAGAGCAAGACTCCGTCTCAAAAAAAAAAAAAAACAAAACAAAACAAAACAAAAAAACTGCTTCGTTGTGGTATCTACTTGTTTTAGAAAAGAAACAGTAACTTCCCTATTTCTCTGATGTGTTTAGCACCATTCACTCATTCATTCAAAGCATTCATTCAGACAAGGAAAAATAACAAATAATTTTTCCTCTTTACACCAATCTCCCTGTGTTACCAGTGGTGAATCTGTGTGGGTCTGCAGCAAACTCAATCCTTGGTTCCTCGGAGGAAAGAATTTGTCTGAGGATCAGAAGCAGGTTTAAGGCAGAGGGAGAGACTGGGTCAAGTTTTAGAGCAGGAGAGAGAGTTTATTAAAAAGTTTTAAAGCAGGAGCAAAAGGAAGCAAATTGCACTTGGGAGAGGGACAAGTGGGTGTCTTGAAAGACTCGGCCGGGCGCAGCGGCTCAAGCCTGTAATCCCAGCACTTTGGGAGGCCGAGACGGGCGGATCACAAGGTCAGGAGATCGAGACCATCCTGGCTAACCCGGTGAAACCTCGTTTTTATTAAAAAATAAAAAAAAAAAAAAAAACTAGCCGGGTGAGGTGGCGGGCGCCTGTAGTCCCAGCCACTCGGGAGGCTGAGGCAGGAGACTGGCGTAAACCCGGGAGGCGGAGCTTGCAGTGAGCAGAGATCTGGCCACTGCACTCCAACCTGGGCGACAGAGCGAGACTCCGTCTCAAAAAAAAAAAAAAAAAAAGGAAAGACTCAAGTGCCCCATTCAGCCCTAGACTTGGGGTTTTATACATTAGCATGATTCTCAGGTTTGTGTTTCTTCCATCTTAATTTTTCCCTTGGGTTGGGCTGTCAGCATGTGCAGTGACCTACTGGCACTTGGGAGGGTCCATATGCACAGTGTGTTACTGAAGTTGTGTGCATGCTCACTTGAGGCGTTTTTCCCGTACAAGTAGAGCGTTCCCAGAGGAAGGTCATATGCTGATTAAACTGTGCCATTTTGCCTCTTAGTGTGTGCTTACACCTGCTTTGCCCAAAGCCTAATATCTTATCAGGAAACTGCTGATCACCAGTTTGATGGGTTTTCTACCGGGAGACTGTCTTTTCCTGGTGCCAACTGTGACTAAGCATCATTTTAGAGAGAAAGTTTAACAACTGCCTGACCATCACCTGGTTGTTGCCTCACGTTCCTGGAAGACAGGTCTCTCCTGCTTTACTCATGTCTGACTAACTACCTACTCTAATACCTACAATATTTAAATATACTGAATTGGATTTTCTTTCAGTGGACTAATAAGTTGCAAAATATAGTTTTTGGATTCTAGGCCTCTGATAGAAAAAATATTTACAAATAAATATATTTCTGATTTCAAAAATTTGAGTGAAGCATTTTTGCTTTCTGATAATTGCATTAAAATAGTACGATTTTAATTTTGGGAAATTTTGAGAGGGAAAAAAAGAAGAAAAAAATATTTGAAGCAAGAGGAAATGTTGAATAAAGCACAACAAGATAAAACAATTTAAAATTTAAGATTTTTAAACAATCACAATATATATTTTCCATTTTTTGTATTCTGAATTAAATGAGGTAAAAAATTTTTATGGGAGGATTATTTAAAAATCCAGTTTCAGGTTTTTTTTTTTTGTCCAAAAAAAAAAATAACTATCTCTTCTTGTATCTTAGTAGTGGGTAAATAGTAAGGCTGTGCAGGAATAAAACACATAGCTATTTGGAATTTTCAAGGATAGAGGAAGTCAGGCTTATCATTTCATGTAGTTAAGATTTCTCCCCACGAAATGTGAGTGATACTTCTAGGCAAGACTCTGTGGTTCAATAGTAGCATTGAAAAGGCATTCTAACATGTCTAGTTTCAGAGTGTCTCTGATCTGAAGAGTTTATATTGCGATTCATTCACAATGATCACACCAATGATGACATCTGACAATGAAATCTTTTTACACAAAGAGCAATTGGTTTCACAAAAATCACGTTTTACTGATGGGCCCATCCGTATTTTCCTAAAACAATGTAAAAGGAATCTCTAGGGATAAAATATGGGTTAAAAAATCACAGAGTTCATGTGTATTTTTTAAGTAACTTAAGAAAAACTTCCAACTACTCAAAAATGTACCTAACAGTCACAGAAGAGTCTGTTTTAAGATAATCAGAAAGAAACACTTTTTGAAAATAACTAGATATTATTTCAGTAGTCTAGGAATTATACTGAAGCTATGTACCCATGCAATAGGGCCTATTCGCCAGCATCTGTCACGATACAGCTCTTCTCCAAGACCCTAGGAGCCACTGGGAATTTTGGTACTCTCTTGATTGCTAGTCTAGATAAGAGGTTTCCTCTCTTTCCCATCAAATTTTACTTTGAAGAATATGCTAGTGACAATGGTGCGGATGAGAGTCAGTAACATCAGTGAATAAAGGCATTCATTCATTCTTCACCTATCTCAGATTGGTAAAAAGATTTCCTCCTGGAAAATCAGACTTCATTGCTGAAATTCTTACCAGGAATTACGTTAACAGGTTTTGGGGGAAGAATTCTTTCAAGTAAATTTACTTAAATACTGTTTTTTGTCTTAGCTTAGAATACATTTCCACCTATTTAACAATTTGATGCTTCCAGACCTTTAATTAAATTGTAAACTGCATATTTGTTCAATCTTATTCTTATGACAGTTTGAGATCATAAATTCAGGGCTAACTGACTTAATACCAGAGGGTTGTTACAAAGTTTTGTTTTTATGGCCACAAATTATTTCATGACAGATTTAATAATGAAACTTAATATTTACGTCCAAAGTACTTAAAAGCATGAATAAATGATAAGATAGTAATAAATATAATAAGATATAACTCAACTTTAGCTATGAGGAAAAAGAAGTTGAATAAGGAGGAGAAAAAAGAAGGATGAAGAGGAGAAAGAAAAGAAAAGAATGGGCTTTGTGCGGTGGCTCACGCCTGTAATCCCAGCACTTTAGGAGGCCGAGGTAGGTGGATCACGAGGTCAGGAGATTGAGACCATCCTGGCTAACATGGTGAAACCCCGTCTCTACTAAAAATACAAAAAATTAGCCAGGTGTGGTGGCGGGTGCCTATAATCCCAGCTACTCGGGAGGCTGAGGCAGGAGAATGGCATGAACCCGCAAGGTAGAGCTTGCAGTGAGCCAAGATCACACCACTGTACTCCAGCCTGGGCAACAGAGTGAGCCTCCATCTCAAAAAAAAAAAAAAAAAGAAAAGAAGAGGATGCTATGTTAAGCATGCTATTTTATTTTTCCTTTATATTTTCAAACTCTGATTTCTTTCTTTCCAACTCCTTAGGTTTGCTTTTCATACTATGTTAATTTTTGATAATCCATATATCGATATGTCACCTTAGGTAAAATTTACAAGTTAAATATATTAATTAACAAGGTTTTGGTACATCTCACATTGGAAATAATTACTATGGTCCAATTGCTGAGTGGGATGCACTATTCAGTTGTAACGTTTAAAAGTGCCACAATTATATGGCATTAGCATATACACATGGTATTGTCATGGAATTAATTATGATTAAGATTGATTTCATGGGAGCAGTAGACAAAAGATGGAGGATGTCTATGAGGGATCTATACATTTATTAACTCGAGTGTGGTGTTAATGAGGGACATGGTCATGACATCATGAGCATATAAACTTTGACTTGCAATTGCATGTACATACCTAATCCAGGATTCCTGTTATTGCAGATGCATACCACAGCTTGTGGATGTGATCTTGAAATGCACAGTTGTGAAAGGTTTACTATTTTTCAACAGTTTTTTAAATAAAAACCTTAGAAATTAAAATACACATCGTATAATTTTGTTATTAAATAGAATTTAAAATGCCACAGTTTACTGCATGTAATTTAATAACTCATTCTTAACATCAACTTGTCTCTTGTTCATAGAACTGCTTTTGGAGCCAGCTCTATGTGGGCTCCAACTAAATTTATACAAATGTATAAAATGCATAAAATGCATTTGTATAAATGCATGCTGGTCCCATAGGCCTATCACCCTCTACGCTGACATTTCCTTGTTGATGCTGATGTGTTGGACACAGGGAACCTTCATTTTGCTTTCATATATAAAAAACCCAGAAGCAGAAGCAGAAGGTAATGTCCTTTGACCTCATTCGTTCCCATTCTTCCTCCTTTCCAAATAAATTAATCCATGAATTCCAGTAGTCAGTCATTTTTAGTGAACCACCTTTATTAGACAGACTCCTGTTGGCCCTTCTTTCTCCCCTTATTAGCCTTGTCCCTGCTTCCTAATAGGCAACTGTATTTACTTTTCTTTTTTTTCGAGACAAGGTCTCACTCTGTCCCTGAGACTGTAGTGCAGTGATGTGATCACAGCTCATTATAGCCTCAACCTCCTGGGCTTAGGGGATCCTCCCACCTCAGCCTCCTGAGTAGCTGGGACTACAGACGTGCGACAGCACCTGGTTAAATTTTTTACTTTTTGTAGAGATGAAATTTCACCATGTTGCCCAGGCTGGTCTCAAATTCCTAGGCTCAGACAATTGATCCTTCTTGGCCTTCCTAACTGCTAGGCTTGCAGGCCTAAGCTGCCAGGTCCTGTCAACAATTGTATTTCTTTAAAAAACACCTCTTACAACTCAGCCACCATTCTCAAGTTTGCCCTCTCATGTAGGCATGCAACTGCAACCAAATACTGAATGTATTTGATCTGATTATTACTAATATTATGTGCTGTTCCTTTAAAAAGTTTAAGTGAAGTTGTTGAAAAATATATGGCCCCTTGCTCAATAAAATCATGCAAGCGTATGTGAAAGATAATTAGCTTCAGAATTTAAAAGTTGCAGGAAGCATAATCTGGTCTAAGATTCTATTTAACATTTGATATTTTGTGGTCTGTTTAGTTTATTGAATACCCAAGAATTCTGTTTGCAATTAAAAATGCAGAACCTACAAATTTTAATAAATACTTGTGAAGCAATGAACTCCATTACTGGAGAAGACTTCTATTAGGGATAATTGAAGTGATTAAAATTAAGAAAAAAGGAATTAATAATCCTATACACGGTGAAGTTACTCAATGGCAGAGCCTTATGCCAAAAATAATTCTGACTAGATATTCAGTTTCCAAGAGAAATCATTCTTTACCATTTTTTCCTATTTCCTCCAAAAGCATCATATACTTTTCATTCTATGACTGAAACAAAACATTTTATTTTTCATGTTTGATAATACTATAAATATTCATAACCACACATCTGTCAAAAAAGCACCACAGAAAGTGTTTAAACCACAAAGGAGGAAAAATTCCTTGAGTGGTCCTTGAAGAAATCACACTACATGCTCCATGCAATTGTTCTAGCACTTAAGCTAAAATTCCTGACCTTCAATACATAAATAGTTTCTACTTAATGAAGAATATTCAGACAAGAACAAAAGCATTCATTTTTGGAAAAATAAAAATGTTATTTTGCCTTCTCTCTCAGGAACTGTTTCTGACTGCAGAGTTATTTTGATCTGGCTTTTTTATAATTCAGATTTTTGTGCTGTTTTCAAATCACTTTTAAATGTCAAGTTTTTTGTTGTTGGGCTGTTTTCCTTTCCCTGTTTCCTCTCTTTCTCTTTTTATTTTCTACATATAGCAAAAATATTTTGTTGTAAAAGCGTTCACACCTAGTCAACGTATCCTGAAGATTTAAAAAGAGTTGTCACAGAAATAATAAAGGTCCTGTGTTTTAATCATTCCTCACCACAAAGAAGCAAAACTTACATTTTGAAGTTTGGATTCAATGAGCACATCATCATGTAGGCAATAAGAATCTTAAAACAGAATAATAAGACATGTCCTCTCCAAAAAAATTGTGTAACCTAGACCTTCTTATTTTTTTCTTTGTAAAAATGATTCCTCGAGGTCTATCACCTGACTTTATTCTGAGATGTTTTGTTACATGACTTATTTTTCTAGATTTGTCAGCCATAGACAATTTTTATAATTGTGTCAGATGTGAAAGAGCCCTAGAAATCAACCAATCTAAATAAAGCATCTAAAGCATCGAGAGGTAAATTGTCCATGAGCACACAGCTAGTTAGGCAAGATTGTCTTCTGTGGCTTCATTCTTAAATACAAGAAATGTTTCCCCTGAAACATCTGGAGTTTTCTTTAATGGTATTTAAATTATATGTCTGCAACCAGGAGTCTCGAATCACAATCTTGAAACCAAACATGATTTGTAAAAAGCTCATGATTACAAGATCAAAAAGACTACATTAATATGACATCAGCTCATTAATTTGTACCTTCATTCCTGCCCTCCTGCTATTTAAAAATAGCTTCACTGATTATGGCAAGGTTTTCTTCCTTTTGCAAAAAAAAAAAAAAAAAAATGTAGCATAATTGAATTCTTCAATGTTATCTTTGATGAACATTTAGAAGCTCAAAACCAAATCTTATCTGGGAAAATTTGAAATTCATCCCTACAAAACTAGAGAAGAGTACAGATCTGAGGAGGAATGTGGATTGAATGAGGTGCTGTACATTTCAAAAATTAGTGTCTAGGAGTTATTTCAGGGCAAATGTGAGCAGATACTTGACATTTTACTTTTATTTTTAACCTCTTTGTGCTTCTCTGGTCTTCCTGAGAACTCAGCATTATTCTAAACAAATCTAAATATTTGAAATTCTAGGCACTTATAAATGACTGTGTTTTGCAGCTTACATGGATAAATCTCTCTCAGAAATCTGCTCAGTCCATTTCACATAGAGAGCACTGGAGAACATTTTCAAACAGTTATATGACTTGCTGTTGTTTTAGTGTAAGGTGAGTTTTTTTTTCATATAAGGAATATCTCGAGAGAACCCTTCTATATGTCACAGAACTCTGAAGTGTAATGCTTTCTCCTCATCTTCTTATTTTATTTATTTATCCTAGTAAAGCAAATTCTTTCCTATCCCAGGGCCATGGTAATTGCTATTTCCTCTACCTAAGAACTTCTTCACCCTGGCCCTGTTCATGACTGGCTTTTTCTTTCTATTTCAAGGCCTTGCTCAAATGCTACTTATTCCTGGAGAACTTTGCTGCTCCCCACATACATGGGCTCCACAATCCCCAACCCAGTCAGTCTCTCAAATAGAAAAGTGGTGGATTTGTACTCTTTCCACTGTTTCATGCATCTTAGGTATTACATTACGCTAAACTTTGTCTGCCTTGTTTACTGGTATATTTTAAATTTGTAGGTCGATGTCTTACATGCAGTATTTGTTGAATAAATTCAAGCGTCTACTGCATCAAATGCTAGAGAATGTTCTCTGGAAGAACATTCTTCTAGAATTGTGAAAGCATGCAAAGGGAAATGCATGCTTTCACAATTAGGGCATAAAAGGAGGGGTAGCCCTACTTTCAAGAATAAAAGTAAAGCAGCCAATGAAACGTAAAAGTAAAAGCAGTTATCATTTATCGGACATTTACTATTGGAATATTTTTGGTATGTTAACTCAATCTTAAGAAAAATAAGTTATGACATCTATATTATTATCATCATTTTATAGCTAGAAATACTGAGGCACAGAGTGATCAATTATCATGACTTACTCTGGACATATTCCTGTTAGGTGGCAAAGCTCTGGGATCTATATACTTATCCACTTTATCACTCTTTGTCTCTTAACTAAGAGACAAATATAGCAAAGCAAAAAGAGAAATACTTTGTAAAGAAGAGTTTATGACTATAAATACCAAAAGTCTATCATGTTTTTAATCTAAAAATGTTTTTTCCGGCCGGGCGCGGTGGCTCAAGCCTATAATCCCAGCACTTTGGGAGGCCGAGACGGGCGGATCACGAGGTCAGGAAATCGAGACCATCCTGGCTAACATGGTGAAACCCCGTCTCTACTAAAAAATACAAAAAACTAGCCAGGCGCGGTGGCGGGCGCCTGTAGTCCCAGCTACTCGGGAGGCTGAGGCAGGAGAATGGCGTGAACCTGGGAGGCGGAGCTTGCAGGGAGCTGAGATCCAGCCACTGCACTCCAGCCTGGGCGACAGAGCAAGACTCCGTCTCAAAAAAAAAAAAAAAAAAGTTTTTTCCATTGACATATTGTGGGCCCAGCGTAGGAAAATCACAGAGGATAGTGCTGCATCATTGAGCTTACATCAACAGAGTTGTTGCACTCTCAGTTCCAGGAGAGGTTAATAAACTTTAAGGAGAGAGTTATACAATTTGGCTACCTTGACAGGGGCAGTAAATATTGATCAAGAGACCAGCCAATGTATGGTAATCCATAGGGAGAAAGACAGCAGGATAAATGCCTTCTCTTAAAATGGATCACCCAAAAGTAGACATTCAAACTACAATGAATGTAGAAATGGCTCAATTAAAATACTCCCAGGAAAAAGCAGAATGGAATGGTAGAAAGAAGTCAAGCAAGGAGGGTGCAAGTTCAGTCAAAGCCTTAGCTTCAGCCTAAGCCTTCAAAGAAATATGTGGTGCAGATTATAGCTCAGAGTTTGAACGGATTCCAGACAAGATAGTTGGGCCATCACGCTTCTACGTCAGGCAGCCTTTAGTTACTGGACAGCTACAAGGACACACATTTTTATGCTTTCCTTCTTTGTCTGCATATATAGTTGTACAAACTTATTAGAGATACTGTAAAAAAAAATACCATAGACTAGGTTGTTTTTGTTTTGTTTTGTTTTGAGAGTCTCACTCTGTTACTCAGGCTGGAGTACAGGGGTACAAATCATGGCTCACTGCAGCTTCGACCTCCTAGGCTCAAGCGGATCCTCCCACTTGGGCCTCTTAAAGTCCTGGGATTACAGGTGTGAGCCACCACACCCAACCAGACTAGGTAATTTAAACAACAGAAACTTACTTTCTCATAGACATGGAGGCTAGAATTCCAAGATCAAGATGTTGGTAGATTTGGGTTTTTCAGAGGCCTGTCTCCTTGCTCGTCGGTGGCCACCATCTTGCTGTGTCCCCACAGGGTCAGTCCTTGTTCTGTATGTTGCCTGTATCCTAATCTCTTCTTGTAAGGGCGCTAGTCATACGGATTAAGGATCATCCTGAAGTTCTCATTAATCACACCTTTAAAGGCCCTACTTTCGATTTTAGTCACATTCTGAAGTACTGGGGTTTAGAAATTTAATATATATATTTTTGAGGGAGGGACACATTTCAGCCTATAACACTGATCAAAGCAGGTCTATTAGCCCCAAGTTAACCTTCCAAAGAAAGTCATAGATGCTGGCCCTTAAAAACAAAAGTATATATAAACTGGCAATAGTCACACAAAAACTGTGTAGGAATGCTAATGCATTTGGACAGATATCAACAGCTATGTGTCTGCAATACTGCAATACAATTCTAACACTAATTACTCAGAGTTAAGACAGATCGCAAAGGTTGAAGGCATGCTACCACGAATACTGCCCTCACTTCAGACACCAGTTGCAATTTCTGGGATTCCAGACCATCTGCACTTCTGACCAACTCAGGGCCTCCCACTAGAGCTTTAGGTTTGATAATTAACTGGAATGATGTAAAGAACTCACTAAAGCACTATGCTTGTGATCACAGTTTCATTATAAGGCATATAAATCAGGATCAACCAAAACAATAAATATACAGTGTGAGGTCTGAGAGGCTCCCGCATGTAGAGTTTCTGTGTCTTCTGGCCATGGAATCAAGACTCATCATCCTACAGACACTTTGATGTGTTGACCAACCAGGGAGCACATGAAAGCTACAGGTGTTCAGAGATTTTACTAGTGTTTTATTACACAGGTACGTCTGACTGACTTATTAGCCACATGACTGAGCTCAATTATAAACTCCTATCCTCAGAGGTTAAGAGGTCAGGCTGATGTCACTTGCTTCAGAGACCCAGCCTTTTAATTACATGGTTGGTCTTTCCAGAATGGCCAGTCCCCCTATCTTGAAGCTATCTGGGCTCCCGGGCCCCAAGTCATCTTGTTAGCATGAACTTGGGTATACTCCTGGAAGCCCACAATGAAGAATGAATAATAATCCTAACACTAGGAAAATTCCAAGGTCTTAAAACCTCCCTCTCCACAACTTGGAACAAAGATCAGACCCCTTTGTTAAAATTATACAATATCCCAACATCATTTTTCTATCTGCTGCTGATCGCTGCCAGGGCTCCCAATGGACCAAACAAACAGGAAGCTAGATGAATGTAATCTTGAGGAGACAACAGAGAGGCAGAGGATAAACATGCATTTTTATCTGTAGTTAACTTATTTTTTAAGAAAGAAGATGAAGTTCACCATACAAAGTTTCTGGTAGCAATCAATAAAATGACTATAGAGGTGAAGAAAGAGATGATACTTCTATTTACTGCCCAGAATTCCTTTGATATATCATGTAGCTGACTCTTGTTCCCAGTTTTCAGACAATGAAACTCACACCCAAAGTTTTACACTGCCTTTGACTTCCAAGATTCAGGTGCCATGAAGTCCACAATTTGCATTCTGATGCAACTATTAATGTGAAACCCTTACTTTTGTAAAACTCTAGGTACCAGCATTATTGTGGCTACTCAATTGTGCACTTAAGACCACAAAGAGCCTAAAAGGAAAACGCAGAGTTTGTTGTGGTAGTTGTGATTTAAAGGTATGAGGTATGTACTTCTAACAGCTCCCAATTCAAAGCTCCAAAGTCAAATCACCTCAGAAAAAATTTCAGTGTAATGGTCAGCTAACGCCATCTGCTTTTTCCTCTAAAACTTAGAAGCATTCACCTGTGTGAAGTCCCTGAAAACTAATGGCAGTCATGTCACAGATAAGTTTAAATGAAATGGCAATTGTTATAAGTTGTTCCAAAAAACATATGAATAACTAAGGTAATTATGAAATGATTTACAGGCTACCTCCATGATTCTAACAAGACCATATGTCTTAGTTCTCAGGGACCTCCTTCAGCATCATGACACAGTGCTTGGTACATGACTTAAATATGTGCTGCATAAATGAAAGCTTCCTTATTGTGATTCTAGACAGTGAGATCTAATTCTCCAAGCCACAGGTTTGGTATTAGTAATTTGAGGATCTCATATTTTCTTTAGGAGTTTGTTGTGGAAATTAAATCAGATCATCTATGTGAAAACTCCTCCAAAATTGTAAAGGGCTTTCACAAAAAGAAGATGATCACAGCTCTCAGCTCAAAATAGATTTCTGGGAAATGATAGTTGACAATTGGAGAACCTTTTCCTGTCTCTTACCCTCATTGTTTCTTTTATGCTTTTCTTTTTCCTACCATTCATTACTCTTCTCCTCTATCAAACTATACTCCAGTACAAACCAGTAGTACTAACAGTATTCTAGTGAAAAATTCTTATTACTTTCCCCCAAAGCTATATTCCTTCTACGTCAGTACATTTGTTTGTCATTTGTCAAGAAAGGTTTCATCTTAAAGGAGACCCTAATAAATAGTTAGTCATCTTTTCTATGATGAGCTTAATTACTCAATATAGTAGGCATGGTCTTATTGTGATTAAGATTGAGGCGATTATAGTCAAATTGTTCTTCCTCTAGCCAGCAGTGAGATGTTAGGCAAGTTATTTAGCATCTATGATAATTCTTGGAAAGATAGTTCTACCAATTATATAGAGCTGGTTGAAGAATAAAATATTTCAATAAAACACTTAAACATAAGGGTAATTGGCACACAGTACTAAAAAATGGTAGTAATAGTAGAGTGATGGGCAATAGTGATAGTTATGTTTGTGTTGCAGTTTTAGTTGGACTTTAGTCTGTTTGAGCAGGGGAGTGAAGAATGATGCTCCCCAAAGGGGATTTGTTGTTATTTGTGTGTTTATTGGTGTTTTTTATTTGTTTGTTTGAGCAAAGAAAAATATGGATTACAAAGTTATAATACTATATAACAATAATATAAAATTATTTTAAATTAATATAATATACTGTAAATTATTCAATAATGCTACTAAATTAGAGCTTTTTTGCTATTTATGTACTTCTGCAATTTTCAAAGCCTCCAAATGGGCTCATTAGTTTTATTATTTGAAAGAGGTGCATGTATCTGTTATAAAAATGTCATCCTTCAATGAAAAATCTCATGGAACATTCTATGATTTTCATTACAAAGACCATCAATAATATGTTTTGTGTCCAAAAGTAAGATCACATTTTGAACAGGGGGAAAAACATTCAATTGAACCAACTATTCATTCTTACTTTTCATCATGAGTTCCTTTTATATATTGTCAACAGAGATTATTAGAACAGGACAAAAAGCAAGAATATAACTTGTGCCTAATCAAAAGACCCCATTCAGAAACTAAAACTTAGTTCAAATTCTGGGTCTGTGTGGGAGGACTTTAGAGACTGTCTGCAAGTAACTTATTATGATGCCATCTATTTAGAAGTCCAAGCTAATGATGTGAACCACTTTAATGAGTAAATGAAAACCTACATAAAATAAATGGCCCATCAAATTGGAAAAAAGAAAGATACATTAACAGGTATTAATATACCTTTAGTTTTGGGTGAAGCAGATCCTGTATATATCTTACAATTTCTTGGAAGTTCCCACAGGGAGTCAACTCTCTTCTATCATTCATTTTAAACTCTATATAATGATAATCCATCATTATCAAAGCAAGCATTTGAAAAGACTGCAATAACCACTTATGAAGCCTTCTCTACCATCTATTTAAATGATAAAATTTGATATTGCTGATGATTGAATTGAAAAGAATTAAGGGGAAATAAATTTAAATTTGCTAAGTGGTTAGTTTTTAAAATCTGCTATATATTGACAGTTGAATTGAAATGAATTAAATAAAATAATATATTTAATTATGTGTATGTTATAAATCTCAAACCAGTTCTGCAAAATCAATATCATTATCCCCATTTAAAATTAAAAACATTGAGACTTCAAAGGAATGCCAGAATTAGCCAAGGTCATACAGAAATAGATGGTTGATCTAGTATTCCTATAGGAATCCATATCTGTCACACTCCTAATATTTATCTATTTCCATTATAGAACTACAAATGAGGAAATCATTCATCATTTCTCTTGCTGTAAAAATAGCAGCTCACTATGAGCCAAGCTCAGTGCTAAGGATTTACATGCATTTTCTCGTCATTGGTTTTCCTCACAGCTGCATTTGTGTTAGGTGTTACTACATACTGTATTCTCAAGGGAGGTGAGGCAGAAAATATCTCTGATTGTTTTTAATATCCTTAATTACTTGAAGAATGCAATGATAGATAAATGAAGGAATAAACAATGGAGTTCAAGTCATTAAGTCTATCTGATTTAACTATAAGCTCCATGTAGATCTGGAGATAAATGTAACCTTATATGTTGTAAATGTAACCTTCTATGTGTATACAATTCTTTTATAATTTTAGTGCTTAGTTAAGTGACTTTGGTAGCCCAGAATTTGTACTAATAAAAAAGTAGAACATATTTTATGTTGACAAGATTGCTTATTCACTGTATGTTTGGCAAGATAACACATCTATACTTTAATCCCAACACTAACTTAACCTTAGTCTACTTCTCAACATTCACTGACCGCTCCTTTCCCTTGTCATACAGTTTCTACACTAGCCATATATTCATCTCCAATTCAAGAAACACACTAAACTCTCAACTTCCACACTTCACAAATATTCTTCTCTCTACCTGGAATGTTATTTTTCTTCCTTTCACACAGTATCTTTTTCTTTGGAAACACCTTTCTGTCTTCATTATTTTTTCCTAATCTGTGTTACCCTAGCATCTTACTTTCCCTACTTTAGTCCTTATCCTATTGTGTAAAGGTTTTTATTTAATTGTCTATATTTCCTTCTACTATATAAGCCAATTGAGGGCAGAGGTCATAGCTTGTTGACCATTCGATCCTGAATCATTTCAAATATTGAGCTAATTAAATTACATTAAAAATCTCGTCATCATCTGCACAAAAAGCAATATATTACTAGTGCTAGCTATATTAAAACCCCATACGTAATTTCTGCCTACTATCCCTAGTGTATTTTGTGGGGCAGAAAAAAGACACATTTTCACTATGATATATTATTATATTATTCCCTAGAGCCTCCAGAAAGGAATGCAGCCCTGTGGTTACCTTGATTATAACTAGTGATACACAAGTCAAACTTCTGGCATATAGAGCTGCAAGATAATAAATTTGCTTTGCTTATGCAGCTAAGTATGTGGTAATTTGTTATGACAACAATAGAACACTAATGCATTCTCACAGTTTTACTTGTATATGGTGCCTTTGTTTATCTCACTACCAGACTGTTAGCTCCTTGAGAGCAAATGTAAGAAACATGCCTTGCCTCTATTGTTTCCATCAGTAAGTGTTAATATTTGATTATAAAGTAGAATGAAACTTCTATGTTTTCTGATCTAACATTAATGTTTAAATCTCAGCTGAAATATCCTGCCATTCAGTATCTGAGAATATCTCCAGTGGTTGGGAATCGATTATAACTAAATAGCTTCAGTGTTTGGGAATCCACTATTTATTCAGACAATCCCCATTTAGTCTTTGGCAGTTCTGACTTTGCATGTCAGGGAGAAGCCATTGATCAATAGAAGGAGAAATTTGTAATTCCACTCATTGATGAATGTCCCAGTTTTGTTCTTTAGGACAAAATGAGTTACTCTTTCTTACTTCCCTCGTATGGGAACGGCTGACATTCCCCTCCATGAGTACTGTCTTCAGTCTCAGCATAACCTGTTGGTCCGTGGTTTCCTATGTGTCAGAAGCTCAAAGCCCTTTCCAGTCCTGCTGGTGAGCCTTTCGGTAGTCTTCATTTTGAGACCAACGTTTATAAATCAGACATTCAGGCTTAGGATAGTCTTGTTTAATCCTGTGGAAAAGCCTCTTACTGAAAACAGATTATTCAAAAACAAATTTTATTTCATTTGGCCACAGGCGGTAAGTAACATGAAGTTTGAAAAATACGAGGGGAAAATATTTTTTAGCAGTCATTGTGGTCTTAGTAAGAGTTCCTATGCAACCCATACCATAAGATAAAAACAGGCTAACCAGTCAGTTGCTGATTGCAGTGAGCCAGGTATTATTTTTTGTGTCCTGGCCAAGGATGATAGCAATGAAGGAAGAGATAAGCAGTGCAATTTTAAATATATTTTGATACCAAAGCCAGCAGAAGTTGCTGATGGTTTAGTTTTATTATGTGAAGGGTAGAAAGACATCAACGATGTTTTCAAGTTCTAAGAGGCCAAATAGGCACTTTCTCAGACGTGGAGTGGTGTGGAGCAGGATTATGTTTGGGGAAAAACTCAAAAGTATGTTTTTGAATATGCTCAGTTTGAAATAACCTATTAAACAATCCAAATGGAGATGTTGAGAAAGAAGTTGAATATAAAAGTCAGAGAAATGTCCAAGCTGGACATATAAAATTGTAAGCTATCAGGGATAGAAATTTTTTTAAGCCATGAGAGTAGAGAGTAGGAGGAGTGATGTAAAGAGTAGCTATAGAAAGAGTCCTAATCCATCAATCATTCACAGTATAATGTTCAGAGATTTGCAAGATGATGAGAAACCAGCAAAGGATAGGTAGAAAAAGCAGCTATTCAGGCAGGGCGCGATGGCTCAAGCCTGTAATCCTAGCACTTTGGGAAGCTGAGGCAGGTGAATCACAAGGTCAGGAGATCGAGACCATCCTGGTTAACATGGTGAAACCCCATCTCTACTAAAAATACAAAAAATTAGCTGAGCATGGTGGCACATGCCTGTAGAACCAGCTGCCCACGAGGCTGAGGCAGGAGAATCGCTTGAACCCAGGAGGTGGAGGTTGCAGTGAGCCAAGATCATGCCACTTGAAACCATGTCAAAAGAGAGAAAGAAAGAAAGAAAGAAAGAAAGAAAGAAAGAAAGAAAGAAAGAAAGAAAGGAAGGAAAAGAAAAGAAAAAAGAATAAAAGTAAAAGCTATTCAGAAGGATGCTCAAAAGAGAGTTTTGTACCGGAAGATAATTTAATATGCATATATGCAAAAGAAATGATTAATTGCTGATAATATATCAAATAAAAATAATTTAATAATATTTGCCATTATGTGGTGCATGTGAGAGATTTTTCAGTGGAATTATCATGGTGATTGCCTAATTGAAATGGGCTTAAGAGATGATTGCAAGAGAAGAATTGGAGAAAACAACAGAAGTTGACTATTTTTAACAGTTTCAAATTTAAAGAGAGCAAACAAGTAGTGTGGTATTTGGAGGAGATGAAGTACTAGAAGATACTATTTTTCCTTTTTAATTGAAGGAACTAAATCTCATTTTCTATGTCATTAAGAATTACCCAATAAAGTGGAGAAGAGTTGATGAGAGCAAGAATGAGAAGGTAATACCTGGAATGATATATTTATGTCTTTAAATAATGAGAGGAAATAGAATTTGTGTACAAGTAATGGATTTGGCCTAAGACAGTGAGGATTTTGTTCACATTAATAGGAAGAAAAGAAAACAGGGTGTAAGGGTAAATATACAGATAATTTGCAGGTGTGGAATTGCCAGTTTGTGAAAGTCTTTTCAAAGTGCTGGAATTTTCTCATTGAAATAAGAATGTGGATTGTAAATTGAGAGTGAGGATTAAAGGTTGAACATAAAGAAAAAGATGTGAAATAGTTATCTCTGACAGTGGAAGAATGATTCAGTTAGGGAAGGGCTTACTAGGTAATCCACTTGAGGTTGGGACAAGGGATTTAAACAGGAACAAGTCAGCATGTTGTGTGCATCTTTTGAGACATCATTAAGTGTGAATTTAGGGTTTTGAATTTAACCATGGTTGCTGTTATGTCAAAAGAAGGCAATCAAAGAAAATTCAACAAGACAATTTCAGGTGGTTTCAATGAGCTGTGGCAAAACTGCCTGACAAATGGCTTCCATTGATGTTTGCCACAACCCTGTTCTAGTTTCTGCCTCACAATAGTGTCATCACTGTTGGCTCTTTCTCAGTTGCCTAATTTGTATTGTTTTAGTGATTGACATTTATAGACCCAGTAAGAGAGTCAGGAATCATGCTCAGGGTTACTGAATACCCAAATATAATTTACTTTCTTCTTTAAATTTGTATATTTTGTTTTAAAATCTATATTTTATATGTGATATAAAATTCAAAATTTCAACAATAAGAGCATTAAATATGTTGTCTTCATGTCTGACCTCCTATCCAACTTAGAAAAGTTTAAGCACACTATATAAACCCTTATAAATACAGTTCATTCTGATTTGATGCTTTTTGGTTTTATTTCCAAGAAGTTTCACATATATTTGTTAGAATCTGATGACATAACTGAAGGAAAATCACTGTTCTTATATCACTTAATCTTTCATCCTATTTAGTTGAAGATCAACCCCTTGCATAGAAATAGTATTTTCTTTACTGTCCATTTCTCAAATATATATATATATTTGCTGTTGCCAGGCTGGAATGCAGTGGCATGATTTCAGCTCCCTGCAACTTCCGCCTCCCAGGTTCCAGAGATTCTCCTGCCTCAGCCTCCTGAGTAGCTGGGACTATGGGCATGCGCCACCATGCCCAGCTAATTTTTGTATTTTTAGTAGAGGCAGGGTTTCACCATGTTGGCCAGGATGGTCTCAATCTCTTGACCTCATGATCCACCTGCCTTGGCCTCAAAAGTCCTGGGATTACAGGTGTGAGCCATCGCACCCGGCCTTGTACATTTACTTTTACTTATATTTACTCAAAGTGATCAGGATGAGGAACAAATTTTTTATTGCATTTCTTTACATGATTTCCCTGATTTTAGTTGAAATGTTTCATATACTTTTCCATATTTTGAGGTATACTAGTGTCCCATTATTTACATTTAATCACACTGAAATATTCAATATTGGAGTTTGGTTTTATTGCCTTAAATTGAGAAATTCTTCAAAGAACTATTCATGTGTCTACAGACAAAGAAAAGCTTATTCTGAGAAGGCAGTCTGTGAATTTTAGCAGCAAATGTTGATCTGGATTTTTATGCCTCTTGTTCAATGCGATAAAATTTTTATCTAAGTCAATTACCTGTAAAATTGCTTGCCATCTTTTGATTTTGGCTCTGTAGGTAAAGCTTATGTGAAATGTTGTTTTAAAATTCTATAATCACGCTTTCTTTCTTTTATATTGGGGGCAAATTTATATAACATAAAATTAATTACTTAAAAGACAGAAATTCAGTGCAATCATACCTTCTTTTTAAACACTTGCTATCAGCTAAACTGTGTACAGGGAACATAAGAAGGAGTAGAATTGGAATTCAAAATATTGGTTGCCTGGACTTATTTTAAAAACACTGTATTTGGAAGCATTTCCTATTTCTATCACCCCTTCCCTCCTGATCCATCTTCTTTTATAGTCCAAAAAGACTTTGTTCATCTTCTTAAAATGCTTTATTATTAGAAAATTGTGTACCATCAGTTATTTCCCTGAAATGGACCCTGTCTGGGAAAGACTATCATTCATATTTTTCCTCCTAGAACTGTACAGAGTTGATACTCAGTAAAGGCATTGTGAATTTAAATATCGGTTTCCATACAGAGGGACAAGTAAGATTAAAAACAAAGCTACATTAAGACCTCAAAGTCTTTGAGCTCATAAATCCAAGGGGTGCTATTCAGGTGGTATAGACTAAGGAGGATATTAGAGCTGTGCCAATGAAGTTTGATGCAGAAATTGGGGCTGGTCCTCTGTTTATTACCAATTCATGACAAGATAATTATAAACAATAAGGAAAAGCATCTAGAAATGTTTATAGCAGTTTTAGCAGATTAATATTACATAGGTTGAACCTAACAATGGAAAAGACAACAATTGCTTTTTGTCTTTTAAACTGATTTTTCTAATTATCAATTTTAATGAATTATTGATCCACAAAAGATTGGATGGCAAAAAATAAAATCTAGTTTCTCCTCAGGTAGGTCACTTTAGAAGCAGTGTCACAGAGAGCAGTGAGAAATCCTGTAATTAAAATGATTTCCTTGTTGATTTGAGAAAGAAATTCACTGAAGACAAGAAAGTTTTCTTTTTTAAATTAAATTTTAATTGTATTGACAAATAATTTTACAAAGATATAGAGTTAGATGTGATATTTTGACACATGCATACAATGTGAAATGATCAAATCCAGGTCATTAGAATATCAATTTTCTTTTTTCTTTTTTTTTAATGGGCTACATTTCAATAAAACTTTATTTTTTTATTTTTTTTTATTTTTTTATGATAAGACAATTTTTTTTTTTTATTATACTTTAAGTTCTAGGGTACATGTGCATAACGTGCAGGTTTGTTACATATGTATACTTGTGCCATGTTGGTGTGC
>NW_012114910.1:1251946-1259021 GCF_000951035.1 Colobus angolensis palliatus
GATATCCCCTTTATCATTTTTTATTGCATCTATTTGATTCCTCTCAGAATATCAATTTTCTTAACCACTTATTATTTCTTTGTGGTGGGAACATTTCAAATCTTCTCTAGAGGATGACACATTGATATGGTTTGACTGTGTCCCCTCTCAAATCTCATCTTGAATTGTAGTTCCCATCATCCCCAGGTGTAGTGGGAGGAACTCAGTGGGAGGTAATTGAATCATGGGATATGTTTCCCCTATGCTGTTCTCGTGATAGTGAATAAGTTCTCATGAGATCTGATGGTTTCATAAGGGGCTTCCCCCTTCACTCAACTCACATTCTTCTCCTTCCTGCCATCATGTGAAGAAGGACATGTTTGCTTCCCCTTTCACCACTATTGTAAATTTACTGAGGCTTCCTTAGCTGTGAGTCAATTAAGCCACTTTCCTTTATAAATTACTCAGTCTCAGGCAGTCCTTTACAGCAATGTGAGAACGAACTAATACACACATCTTAGTCATTATCACTCTCCTTTAAGGTATTAATTTTTCAGTATTTGTATCTACCTCTAACCTTTCTTTTCCACCCCACTTTTTTTTTACTAACTCCTTCCTATTCATTCCAACCCTGCCACCTCTTCCCATGACCCATTTCCTCAAACTTGGACACATGAAAGAGCATTGGAAATTATTACTTATAAGAATTTTTATGGTTTTTTGAATGATCATTGATTCAGATATCTTTGAAATCTAATCTCAGCTCTGCCATCATTGGCTGTGTGACCTTGGATACTTCATCCCTCTGAATCTTTATTTGTTCATCTATAAAGTTGTAAAATTTACATTTATGGGCTTTTGACGAATTTGAAAAATTTAATGAGATAATAAAAACCATCACGGTACATGATTCTCCCTACTGTTTGTTCTTCCCAACCTACTTTCTTGGCACTTAACATCCATACAACTTGTAAGTACAGAATCTATAATAAATGCATACCCATTTGTGAAGAATTCTGAAATTCCCCCATTTATTCTTATTCCAAAAGCTTAAAACCTCTACTGCAGCAGTTGCATACACGCACACAAAATAAAGAACGTAACATTTACCTCAAGGCACAATGAAATCCCTGCAGACAAGAATATTGTCTTTAATTTTTGTATCATGTAATGTAGTACACACACAAGCAGACATTACATGTAATATTTCAGTTTTAAGAGGAAGAGAGGAATGAAAAAAAAAGAAAAAGGAACACCACCAAATCCAGAAACTTTAAAATTATTTGTAGAACTTAGGTTTAAATACTTATTCTGGAAACACTTTGGGAAGATAATCAATATTACTTTGCCTTGAGAGATATTCATTGTTAAAAGAGAAATAATGATTATATATTATATAATTTATATATGTATATATGTGTATGTGTGTGTGTGTGTGTGTGTGTGTTTATGCGTATGGGGTGTGGGTATGTAACACAAAAAAAGAGAGATTTTTGAATGAAGTAACATCTCCAGACATTGTCAGGTGCCCTCTGGAAAAAAAAGTTGCCTCTGGTTGAGATCTACTGTTTTAATTCTATTGCTTCTCAAATTTTAGCAGCATCAAAAATCATCTGCAGAGCTTGATAAAGCACAGATCCCTAGAAACACTCCAAGATTTTCTGATTCAGAATGTCTGAACTGGGTGGCAAGAATTTCTATTTCTGGCAAGTTTCTAGGTGATGCTGATGATGCTGTTCCGAGGCCCCACTTTGAGAACACCTGCTCTAGGTAGCCACTTCACAGCCCATTTCCAGGTCCAGCTGGGAGCATGTGACATGCTCACCTCTCTAACCTTGCAGGCATATAATGGGTGTTTCTTCTTGGCTACTGCCCTTAGATCACTCTGACCTCTGAGAGGTGAAGAAGAGGAGACCTATGTTTCCATATTCACCCTTCTTCCTTCAGGTATGGATTTCATCTTTGCACTACCATTCTTGTGCTAGTGACCCTCTCGTACAAGATTCAAGTTGTAGTTTCTCTCAACTGACTCCTAAAATAAATTACTCTCTTGTTGGAAAGGATACAAATCTTAGAATGCAATCTTATGACATCACATCCCTGCTTCAAAACCATCATTGCTGGAAACTGGCTAGACAGAGTCTAGATGTGTTACTTTGATATATTAGTCCTGACTTGCCCTTCCTTAGGCTCCACCATTCTCTGTTGCAATTCTGCTACATCTGTCTCTGCATTGTTCTTTGATATGAAGCACTCTTTTTGAGCTGCAGGGAAATAAAAGACATGAGAACAGGAGTAAGAAATCCAAAGGTTCTAATCCTCTGTTGTCAATATATTAGGGATGTGACTCTGCATAAAAATTTTATCCCCATATGACTAATTAAAAAAGTGAGTCGTTTGAAGGTTCATGGCACCATTCTTGTTATATGTTGTGTTAGGTCATTTTCTCTGCTGAAAGGAATATCTGAGCCTTGTAATCTATAAAGACAAAAGGTTTATTTTAACTCACAATTCTTCAGGCTGTACGGAAAGCATGGTGCCAACTTCTGCTCCTGGTGAGGACCTTAGGAAGCTTCCAGTCATGGTGGAAGGTGAAAGAAGATCAGGCAGTGTTACATGGTGAGAGAGAGTGCAAGGGAGGAGGAGGTGCCACACTATTTTAAACAATCAAATCTTATGTGAACTCAGAGCAAGAACTCACTCATTACTGGGAGAAGACATTCATGAGGGATCCACCTCCATGATCCTAACACATCTCACCTCCAACAATGGGGATAACATTTCAATATGAGATTTGGAGGGAACAAACATCCAAACCATATCATATGGGAAACTGAGTGTAAATGAGCCTTCACACTCATTATTTCATTTGATTCACATCAACTACATAAACAGATAAGGTGATTTTCAATTACATTTTATTCTCCTTTTAAATTTTCTTCTTTCTATTGCCACGGTGTACGTAAGTATCAGGAGATGCATTTAAGAAAACTGCTGAGGAGTAAAATACTACTTCCTCTATCAAAACTGTCATAAAACTTGCTTTCCTGATTGGAAAACTGAATTATTCTGTATTTGTATTGTTTGGACTTCATTTTAAATGGTTATTATGTAATCTATATATTCTCAGGGATATTGTGGCTAAGGATAGGGAAAAAGATTCTTCTCCACCCTGAGCTTACCAATGAGTGTAAAATCAGTTTTTTATTTCTTTCCAAAAGAGGACACCATAACCTGGAGTTCTACCTGCTTGAAACTCATTGCCTCTTTTGTAACATTACTTTCCTTCCTTCAAAGAATCAAGTGCTGAAAGAGTGCTGAGAAGCAATGATGTTGAGACTTTGAAAAAAAAATCACAGGAATTGTATGCATGAAGACATTCTTTCCCCAGTCTATAGGAAGGCAGAGTAAAAATTAATTCTCATCCAAGACAGCTTAGAAATCGAATAGTTAGAACTCAAGAGATAGAAGAGAGAAACAAATGGATTGGACTTATTTATTTTCAACATCAAAGTATGACCAAAACTGATAGAATGTTTGGGGAGGGAAACAATTTTGCACTCCATGGTCTCACTTTTCATTCCTGAGACAGTGTTCAGAATGCACAATACAATGCGAACAACAAAAATATCAAGCTGATGAAGGCAACTAGCTCACTATCTTTCCCTACTGCCACAGTTAAATACCAGATGTAAGGTCCACTCACAAATTCAATCACAGACTGCCTTCATCTGCCATACTTCTCCTTCCCCCACACGTGGAGTTATAAAACTTTACCATACTCTCTCATCCTTTTATATGATTTATATCTCCAGGCTTTTAATCCTGCTACGTACTCCAACTAAATTGCACTTGACTATCTTGATACTGACCTACAAGCTGTTGAGCTTCTTTGTTTATGTAATCACTGGCTACAGACCACTTGGAATCTTGTTTTATTTTATCTGCAAAATTTAATAAAAAGTCTTTGACTCTACCCTTTGACTCGAGTTTTTGTTTTACATGGTAAAATAGAATATCTACCTGATATTCTAAGTCCTACAATCTACCTCATATTCTTTACTCAACACCAGCCAACTGGCTTTTGGAGAGGCTCCCTACCTACCTTTGATCTCCCTGAATTGGCTCTAATGCCATTCATAGGTATGGATACCTTAGACTTAGTATTCTCAGAGGAAGAAATCACTCTATAGATAATTATGCACATTCCACATATCTTCAGGCACACAGACATGTTACACACACACACAATGCACACACAAAATCACACACTTTTAAAAACGCTTGTTAATCATCAGTGTATTTTATCTCTATTCTGATAGCAGAATGGTATTGATGCTTAGGTTTGTTCAAATAAAAGCTCGGCACTAATCCTGTTGACTCATCTGTTTGGGAGAAGTTGGGAGGGGAAAGATTAATGCATGATCTGAGCCATGAGAGCTCTCAATGAAAAATATAAAAACTGCCATTAAGCTTTGTTTAAATTAATACACATTAAAGAGCTACCACATTTCACTTTACTTTTCACTAGCATATTCTGTTATGAGACTACTTGGAAGTTATAAATTTAGTGAGGACAAAGTTGGCCAGAAATGTAGGACAGATAGGAAAGTCATTTTATAATTAATCAAACTAATGAGCTAGCAACATTTTTTTAAAAAAAAAAGTGCATTTGCATACCTATTTTTCTACTTACATGCAGTTGGAAAATATGCTATAAATATGAGGGCTTTGGGCCTGTAATCTCAGCACTTTGGGAGGCTGAGTTAGGTTGATCACTTGAGCCCAGGAGTTTGAGACCAGCTTGGGCAACATGGTGAAACCCTGTCTCTACAAAAAAAAAAGAGAAAAAAAATTAGCCTGTCCTGGTGGTGCTTGCCTGTAGTCCCAGTTACTCAAGGTGCTGAGGTGGGAGGATCACTGGTGCCTGCGAAGGTCAAGGCTGCAGTGTGCCATGATGGTGCCACTGCACTCCAGCCTGGGCCACAGAGTGCAACCCTGTCTCAGTAAATAAATAAATAAATAAATAAATATGAGTGTTTTGAAGTGATATTGCTGTAAAAAGTGTTGCCAGATACCTCTCTGTTAATATAAATGGTTCCTATGCCTCTGATCATAATCAAATAATTCCACATCAGATCACAGCTAGCCTGATAACTTTTATTTCCATTAATTTTTTCAAGCCTTCCTTTGAAATCTCCTTTATAACTTATTTATCCACTCCTTGGCTACATAACAATCTCAAAAATATCTTCAGCTTTTGTCCACTTATTTACCAGTATCAGACAATTTGCCATGTTTGGACATCCATTAAAGCTTTAAAAGAATATGCTGTATATTCAGCTTTCTCTTTTTTATTAGAGATGTGGGGTACACATGGAGGGCAATATCTGGAAATGAACAATGCCGATTTGAAGTAAACTGATTTGTGTTGATGGTTTATAAAACTTACACTTTTTAAAGATAAAATATTTGTGTGGTTAACATCATTATAATATATAAAAAGTGGAGGCTTAAGAATTAGAACAATGCCCATATGAAACTTCATTTGAACCTTGAAGAATTATTTGGCACAGATAACCATTAACACCATGGGGACAGCTTAAGTAAATTGAAAAAATGTCGATAGAAAGGGAAGAGACAGACATCGGAAGACTCAGAACCTGCAGGCAAAACGTATTTCTTTAATTTCATGTTTCCTCTCTATGCTTCTCTCTGTTTCTCTGAGTTGTGATTTGTTCTCTGCTCTTGTGGTAAATCTCTCCAGATGGTGAAGAACAGGACATAGAAGCTGCAATTTAGAAATCTCAGAAATCTGGAAAATTGTGTCCTAGTATCCGTATACCAATCTCAGGAAAGAACACTCAGTATTATTCATGCTTAAGTAGATGTGCTGCTCTCCACTTGGGCCGATCGCTGTTGATAGGAGTCTAGCATGTTATGATTACTCATGACTCTGTCACATGCCTGAATGTTGTCCAGAGAACAGGGTCCGACACTACGAAGAGGGTATGAAACTTTCAAACGAAGCCAAACTAGACTGGCTAACACTGATCACAACATCAACTAGTTAGCCCTGGGAAAATTATCAAATCATGAGTGCTTTAATATTCTTATGAGGGAAATGTTTATATATGCTTTCAAAAGAACATCAAAAGTCAATTATAGTGATATTTGGGGTTCACCAAATTCTAAAATATATCATAATATAGTTTCTTTTATGTAATGTGTTTACAACCATAAGCAGAAAACTGCTAAAGCATATTAAAATGTGAAGTATGGACATTTAAGGAGAATAACTTCTTAACTAAATGCCTCCCTCTTGAACATCTATTCTCCAGTGTATTTCAGTTCATTGTGATTCACACCCATATGTAAACAAATTAATTACTGTTATATTTTTGAAAATCACCAAACCTGTAAAGTTATTCTTAAAAATTTTAATAGTCTAAGAGACTAATACTATAAAACATTAATGAGAACTATGAGATTAAAATATTCTTAAATGGGTTAAGAAAAGGTCATCTATTTAATCCTCTATCAGAGGAAACAAATAGCATTCTATTGATTAATGTTAGTTACCAGATACTTATTTATATTTAATTATCAGGAATACTTGGTAATATTCAGAGGTTGAATTTTATTAGTCTTTCTACTTTTGAGGCTTTATAAGTAAATAAAATGGTTTCAATTTTCTCATACTCTTTAATGAATGCTGAGCATTCTTAATGTGAGGATGCAGATACAAGTTTGTTTAATTTAAAATAATCCTATATTAAATGATAATTACATCATTGGTATAATTTTTTAAATGCAATTTAATTGCCTAGTCAAACTGGACTTGTGTTTACCTGCCGTCTTTGTCTTTGTATTTACACGAATGTATTAAAGTTATTTAATAAACAATTCATATGTATTAATATTATTAGTTTAGATTTTTTTAATATAAGGAGTTATTTTTTTAAAAGTGAAACAATAAATGAAATCGTCAAATAAATGACTTGAAATGAAAGAAAGAATATGCCTGCATAACATCAACATGACTGGTTTATTTTTTATTTTTATTTTTATTTATTTATTTATTTATTTATTTATT
>NW_012114910.1:1259211-1264854 GCF_000951035.1 Colobus angolensis palliatus
CCCGCCACGTCGCCCGGCTAGTTTTTTGTATTTTTTAGTAGAGACGGGGTTTCACCGTGTTAGGCAGGATGGTCTCGATCTCCTGACCTCATGATCCCCCCGTCTCGGCCTCCCAAAGTGCTGGGATTACAGGCTTGAGCCACTGCGCCCGGCCGACTGGCTTATTTTTTAATATTATTGAATTAAAGTACAGTGTATCACCTATACCATCCATTTTCCTAACCTACCAGTATAAAGAAAACATGAAATCCATAGAAAACTATTCAGAAGCGCTATAAATATATTCAAAATGCTTCTCTCTAACCAAGTTTCAAAAAAAGTGATTTTAGGCTTTTAAAGCCATATCTCAAACAAAACAAATATGCCATTTTAGTCCTTTTCCCTAGACTTTGCAATTCATGGAAATATGCTCTTTTTGCACAGTTCTGGGTTTCTTCAAGCTAGTGGGCCATCAGTCTAAACTGTTTCAAGTTAAATCTTAAAATGAAACAGAAAGCTGTGAGTATAATAAACATTTCTCTATATTTTAAAAAGGCCATTATCTTTTAAAGAGAAGGGATAACTAATTTTTTCACCAACTTTTAAATATTGACATTAAAAACAATTTCATAAATTTCTGGAAAATTGTTTGCAATGATGAATCACAAAAACTAACTGGACAAAACTTGGTAATGGCATCTAGAAATTTGGGCAGGGGGAGGTGATAGTATGCTTCTATATTCTACAAAATTAAGTATTTTATTTATTTATTTATTTGTTTATTTATTTATTTAGAGATGGAGTCTCATTCTGTCACTCAGGCTGGTGTGCAGTGGTGCAATCTCTGCTCACTGCAACCTCCACTTCCTGGGTTCAGGTGATTCTCCCGCCTTAGCCTACCCAGTAACTGGGATTACAGTCACCCGCCATCATGCCCAGCTAATTTTTTTTTTTTTTTTGTATTTTTGTAGAGATGGGTTTCACCATGTTGGCCAGGGTGGTCTTGACTCCTCATCTCAGATGATTCGCCCGCCTCAGCCTTCCAAAGAGCTGGGATTACAGACGTGAGTGATCCCTCTTATCACAGCATTATTAAAGCCAATAAAGTCAGTAAGCAATATCCATTCTTGACAAAGCATTATCAATTTTAGGAACAATATTCCGTTAGGATGATTTAGAAACTGGGTCGAAGGCTGCAACAGATTGTTTCAAGGCTGCACAACTAGTATCTTACTTTTAGGATTATGTTTTGTTTACTTACTGTTCTGTACTATTTAACTGAGAGGTTGTCAATTGAATCCAACTCAACGCATATATTTGAGCACCACTTTCATGCCTTATTGTATGCCAGGCCATGTACTAAAATGTGTTAAGAACTAAACATTGAGTGTAATGGACAAAATCCTTGCCTTCTTGCACCTTTGGACAAAGAGGGATATTGACAAGACATATATTAAATAACTAATTACAAATGTGCATTGTAATAGAAGATATATGGTGCTATAGAAACACATAAAAACAATTTAATCTTTTTATTTTGCTCTTTAGAGATGAAGTCTTGCTCTGTCTCCCAAGCTGGAGTGCAGTGTCCAAATTATAGGTCACTGAAGCCTCAAACTCTGGGCTCAAGTGATCTTCCTACCTAAGCCTCTCAAGTAACTGGGACTACAGGCTTGTGCCACTGCACCCAGCTCAAAAAGGGATTTATTCTTACCTAGGGGTTATAGAAGGCCCCTTGAATAATTAAATGTCAATTTAAGGAATAATTGTTATAACGAGATGAATAGAGATGCAAGTATAATCCAGTTAGAACAGTATCAATGGATTCTTTTTTTTTTCCTTAAAGAATATTGTTTAATGAGCTGAAAGAAGGCTCCTATAGCTTAACATGTGAGCAGATGCCTTAGTTTTTCTTCTGAAAAGAAGGACAGGGGCCAGGTCTGGGAAAGCAGTCTCCATCATATTAAGAACTTCATGCTTGAAGTTGATTGGAATCAACTGAGTAATTGTAAGTAGGGATACTACGTATATCAAATTACACTTTGTAAAAGATCTTTTAAAGCACAAAGGAAACCCTTACTTCTTTAATTACACCCTAAGCACAATGCCTGACATCTATCAAATGTTCAGTTAATTGGGTTGTACATAAAGCTGGATTTAATATGAAGCATCTCAAAAACATCTCAAACAACTCTTTGTCAAACCTAGAAAGGTCAATATTTTGAAAGTGTCAAATATTTCAGAGAACATATGTGAAATCCTCAAGACAATGTTATCTAATTAAGGACAGTATAAATTTAGGTTCAAAGTTGCTTTTTATCTACAATTTTATTTTATACCTTGTACTTATTTTTAAACTATTGCTGTAGATCAGGGATAAACAAACTACAAACCATGGGAAAAAGCTGGTCAATTTTCTGTCTTAGCCCATGAGCTAAGAGTGGTTTTTATACATTCAGACATGAAAAAATCAGAGGAATCTTATTTTGTAATATGTTAAAATTATATAAAATTCACATTGGTTTCTGCAAATAAGGCTTTGTTGGTAGACAGCCATTACCATTTCTTTGCATATAATCTATGGCTGCTTTCTTGCTATAACATTATTGTTAAATAATCGCAACAAAATCTATTTGGTACCAAATATTGAAATATTTACTATATGACAACAGGAAAATATTTCTGACTTCTGTTGTAGGTGGTGTTGTAATTAAGTCATTAAGAAAACACAGTTTGATTCTTTCAGCTACATGTCCCCAGAATCATTTTCATTTTTATTATTTATTTCTCATCTTTCTATGAAGAAACATTGTCTCCAGACATTTTTCCTTTCTTTTAATGAGCTTCGATGCAGATTTTTCACATTTAACAAAAATACTGCACAATTCCAAGTGTCCTGTTTTGCTCTAATTTCTTGTTCAGAGGCTCCTTCAGGATTAAAATAAAACTGATCATCTTGAAGTCTCCAGATTGTATGTGCTATTCTTCAAGAAGCATCCTGAGCTAACAAAGGATATTGTTCCTCTTCTGTTTCTTGTGTCAAGACCTTAAAATCTGTAGGCCAGATCTTAGCATGGGAATGTACTAATGCAATAGGCAGCACAGATTAAGGTGCACCTTGAGAGAAAGCTTTGAGAGATCACTTGTTCTAATAAAAATATCTGATTTGCTGTGGTCACAAATGCAATAGCCCATCCCTGATGAATCTGCATACTGTAAGTATTAACACTTTACATTAAATACTTTCAAAAGATATCTAATGGAATTAAATGAAAATTAGACATACTACACCTTCTTCTTCACTAAAATGTTTTCACTGTGTTATTCAACCTTACATTTTCCATGAAAACGTTACATTTAATAAGTCAAAGGTGTTTAACAGAAAGACGGTTCTTCAGACATTGGATATGCCATTCATTTCCTTACTAGAACACAATCTTATCCACAAGTTGTATGCAGCCATGGAGTAGATATTAAATAATGGCTCTGAGTCCCATTGAAGTTTACCCAGTGCTTATTTGGAATCCTGACGCCAATTAAAGGAGTCTTTTCCTCAATTTCAACGTCTGTAGGGAAAAGAAACCTTGTCAAGTGGTTCCAGATAAGAACTCTGCAGGTAACCGTTCTGTGGTTCTTCTGGAGAGTGAGCCGCCACAGGAGGCAGGGAGAATGGATCAGCACCATGGACAGCAAGCAACGCCCAGTCCCAATGCACAGCCCAGCTACCCAGAGACCGTTTTGGAATTCTTCCTCTCTAGAATCATTTTTTTAAAGGAGAAAAAAGTTTCTTTTGTTGACTTCACTGAAATATTGTTTTCTAAAACATCACACTGTGTATGTCAACAATGCTTATACCTCATATGACAGAACACAGATTCTGAATTTTGACAGAGAATAAGTAAGGTCAGTGGTTTGTTGATACCTTATGCTAGAGATACCAACACATGCATAGATAGCGTGAGAATATTCAGCAGAAAATAATTTGTCTTTTCAGTGAGCAGCTGTAGCTATGTGGGCTCAGTGATGCTACGCCATTTTTTTCCTGATTTTTTTTCTTTTTACTATGAAAGCAAATCACCCTGATTATAAGGGGGAGCTTAAGTGTTTGAAATTCATTGGATGTACATATGCTTATGACTTATTTTATTTATTTGTCAAACAAAAGTAAATTTTTGAAATATAATTGTGATTTTGACAACACCCATCATTATCTAAAATTAAATATTAAAAGGTATCAATGTAATATTATTATTGCTGTTAATAATGCGACATACTTTTAAATATATAATGCATACATTTGCCATATCTTGCTTTAGATAAGGTTCTTATGTCACCATATATTAGAAACCTAAATGAATTTTTATTTTGTTTTTCAATACTAGCATCTCCTATTCCTTTACACAAAACCCTTATTATTAAGGTAATGTGACTTGCACAGTCTTAGGGTTTTTAATGCCCTATGGTCTGAACCATTGTGGAAATTTCAATACTGATATTCCAGACCTCCCTACAAAGTGTACATTGTGAACAAGATGAATATAACAAAGAGGAAATAGCCTTAGGTTTTGCCATATTTTAATAAGGCTTCCACTATTAGAAACTCCCACCACCATATCTTTAGTAGTAGCCCTAGTAGCATTGTGGGAAAAAGTCAGCATATCACTGCCATCTTCACTTTTAGTCAATGCATTTATCTCTGGAATATCTCTTAGCTTCACTTAATGAAAGCTTTTGGAATATCTCTTATCTTCACTTAATGAAAGCTTTTGTAATATTTATCACAATACATTGGCACCAAGTATATCACTTGGCCCCTCCCTCCCATGCGTTTACCATGTACCTAATCAAATAAACACAATTTTGCATAAATACTATACAACAAAATAAAGGTGGAAAAAAAGATAAAAAGAGTGCATACTATTGCAAGGATATTCTGCACAATAATATAAGGCATATATGATGTCACAAGATGAATTGTGGCATTGTTAAACCGTGGACAATTGTAGAAGAAGGAAACTAACTAGTTCAACTTGAATTTTAGGGTTTTATTGTATAAGTGAGGGGAGATTGACACTTATCTTTAAGGAGTGTATCAGTATGTATTAGTAAAGCTATAAAATAAATGCATGACAGAATCTCTGTTTTGATACATATTTTTATCCAGGGTGCACAATTTTTACCCAAGAACACTCTTTCCCAAAGGATTGGAGTATTAAATATATATTTGTGCTTTTTGACTATATCCCATAAAATGTCTAGAATGGAATATACCTCAAAGGTTTTTAAACCTAAATTATACAAGTTTCCTGAATCTCCTCTGGGGAGCCACTACAGAAGGATTCCCTAGATATTGTCTCAAAAACCACCGGTGAATGAACACGCAGTATTCTCTGTTGCAGACCCTTGGTTTTCAGTGGCTTCAAGGAAAAATGAAATTCTGTCTTGAGGAGTACTTAGATGCCTTACTTTTGTGACTTTGGAAAGCAGAAAGAGGCCCACAAGGTAGAAGTTTCAAAGTAAATTTAAAACGTTAGAGGTTCAAAAAGGAAGAAGTTTCTATTAGAGGAATCATTTTTACTCCATGCTGATTTGCCCATCAAACCCTAGTATGGTTATTCTACAATCAACAAACATTTGAGAACAAACTCCCACCTCCACCTCCCC
>NW_012114910.1:1264904-1324642 GCF_000951035.1 Colobus angolensis palliatus
CCCACCCACTTTTTCCTCTGAACTGAAATAGAATAAGTAGATATTGGAATTTCAATCATTTTTTCTCAAAATCAATGCAGGCTTTTGTGCCTTCCAGCTTATATGCCCACCAGGCTAAAAAATTATTTAAGAGTTTTAGTTAGAAGTTAAATATATTTAATGAAAGACATCAATAATATTAACAAAAAATTAGTCTTCTTAGCAACCTTATGCCATAAGGAGGCTAACCATCCGAAACCCCTTTAAAAGGCTAACTCTTAAAACTCCAATTTGCTTCAAATCCACTTTGAAAATGAAATAAACACAGATTAAGTAAACATGCCAACTTTTAAAATCCTATAATTTTTCCATCTTTGATGAACACAAATTTAATTATCTATCTCCAAGCATAAACTTATAATATTATTAAATTATTTGGCTAATATCATTTATATAGAAAGGAACATTACAAGGAACTGTGGGTTTTAGATTTAGATTTGTATTATTTTTCTGGCTTTGATTTTTAATCTCTGAGTAACTTACAGGTTCTGGGTAGCCTACATAACCTCCCAAAGCCTTTACTTCTTCACCTGTAAAACAAATGAGATATAATTTACCTTACAGGATAGTTACGGTGATTGAGAATGTAAATACTAATCATTTGGTAATAAATAGATGCTCACTTTATGTTCCTCACCTTTAACAACACGTTTCCCTTCCTCCACCTCTCATGCAACAATATACATCAAGATTCTACATAGTCATAAAGCTTGTTGTAAGATGCAAGCTGAAATACTACAGTCCTGAGAACACTCACAGTAGAAAATGTATACCAAAATTTAGAAGTTGATTTAATATATCTACAATTTTATCCTTTTGTAAAAAATGTGGTATAACGTACATAAAGTGGGTAACTCTTAAGTGTACATAATATATTTACATATGTATCTATATACATAAGTGCACACACACAGTAACTTGTTCACCGAAAAGCTTAAAGTTTTTTAACCTTCTATTACTAGGTACTCCCCTACCCTGTAAGGATAACTAGTATTTGAACTTGCATCATCACCAATTAGTCTTGTCCATTCTTAAAAATCACACAAAAGGAATTGAAGGATATGTATCATCATGTGTCTGATTTTCTGCTTATCATAATATCTGTGAAAGTCATTTACATTGTATATATTCATATTTGTTTTCTTTCTCTTTCATTGATGAGTAGTGAAATCACTATTTTTATCCAAATACATGCTTGAAACATGGACAAATTTCCATAGGCTAACCTTCCATATTTCCTCGTTGCACTCATGGAGCTCTATTTCTTTTTTATCTTATCTGCTATTCTACCACAGTCACCATAAGGCTTTATTTTCCTTTGCCTCTATCACTAGGAAACACTTCACTCCCTGCATGTTTTAGCACCTCAAGCTCCATCAATCTCCAAATGAAAACATAATTTTATTCCCTTGATTATCTACCTCAGTTCCTCTCCCACTCTGCTCTTTATTATTTATCGCAACGACTTTATTACCTGACTTCATAGAGCAATTCTCAATTAAGTTTGAAGTACAGTCATCACACCAAACAAATCTGTTTTATTATGGTCTATCATAAAATTATACTTATGCCAAGGCTGAGAAGAATATGGTGGTTGATAATGGATAGGGAAAAAATCTACAAATTTAACCAAGTGGTATTACAGCACAACATACAACAATAAGTCCTTTTTTAATACTCATGTCTTCAAATTCAACCTGAGAATCCCAGAAAGGCCCTGGCGCTGAGTAAATTTTTTGATTTTGTTTTTGTTTTTGAGATGGAGTCTCGCTCTGTCGCCAGGCTGGAGTGCAGTGGTGCGATCTCGGCTCACTACAACCTCCGCCTCTTGGGTTCCAGCGATTCTCCTGCCTCAGCCTCCCGAACAGCTGGGACTACAGTCTCACGCCACCAAGTCCGGCTAATTTTTGTATTTTCAGTAGAGATGGGGTTTCACTGTGTTGGCCAGGATGGTCTCGATCTCTCGACCTTGTGATCATTACCCTAAGGAACCACGTTGAGGAGCTTCAGACTCAGAACATGCCACTCACTAAGGAAGTTGCAATTAATTTATTTCCCTCCTGGAGGCACTGCTTAAAGTGTCAACGTTTTCCAATGAGCAAGGGTGAATCTGACAAAACTGACCATCTGAACTTTCTAGTAAATTTTTTTTCTTAAATATTTTATCCTATCATCTGGACACACTCTCAACTTAAAGAAGAATATGAGGTTAATAGATTTTGATAGCTGTCTTGCTCCACCAGTATGTGCAATGAGCAGGAGAAAGACTACATACAAGGATGTAAGTGATTGATTTTATGTCACCAGGGAGCTGCACAAACCCAAAGTCCTTATTTCCTTCTCTATTCTGACATTATCCTACAGATAGTATCAGAAGTCAATTTGTAAAACTTCAAAAACATTTTCACTTACAATGATTTATGGGAAAGGAAATATTTTTCTTTAGATTTTTCTTGAAATATTGTTCTAGCCTATAAACATTTTATCAGGTAAGCCTTCCAGGAAAAAAAACAAAAAACAACAACAACAGCCTAGATAATTAAATAATGATAGCTACCATTTTGTGAATAATCATTATATGTCTGGGACAATGATTCATATTTTGTAAACATTAGTATATTCAATTTTCATTATGATCTTGAGAGCTATTAATCCACATTTGCCTTAGAAGGAAAGGATTGGAAGTTTAGAAATGTTAGGCACAGTATGCAAAATCACAAGTTCATGCAAAGATTGAATGTCAAAAATAGGACTCAACACATGTTTTGTTCTGTTCTCAAAAGTTCTTCCCAATATCATGCATCTTAACTATAATTATATCCATTGCCCTTTTTGAGCAGGTCAGAGAGAGGGAGCAATGTTTTCCCATTAAAACATCTATGGGGATGAATTAAGATTCTATCCAATAAGGCACTGAAAATTAATGGTAGTTTTGTACCATTGGTGCACAGAAATTATAATACAGTTAACATATCAATGAATTTTTTAAAGAGTGATTTGTTACTGCTTCCTTAGGGCTAAAACCCATTTAACTTGACTCATGTCTCATGCAAAATTAACCACAAATTATTGAGGTGACAAGACACATGTACACATAAACAAGAAGTAGTTTTAGAGAGATATGTTATAAAGGTGTCAGAAATTCTGGGGACTTTTAAAACATGCGAGAGTAAAAACCTGAATAGCAAAGGAAAAGAAGAGGAGAAAAGAAGAGAAAAGAAAAGAAGGGAAAAGGAAATGAAAGAAAAGGAAAGAAAAGAAGAAAAGAGAAGAGATGGAAACACTCAGGACGAAAATCTTCCTATGCTCTGTCAGTAGGCTCTTCTCTTAGTTTTCACCATGCTTCTTTCTTTTTGTTGTTTTATGTGTGTTTGATTTTTGGTCTGTGTTTGTTGGAGAATTGGTCACATTTACTGTGAACTTTAACACTTGATTTGTCTAATTTCCAATCTTTTCATTTTTTTCATTTGAATTCTACCTTATATACAGGGCTGTTCTAGTTCTCTGCTCAGTCCTATCATTTCCAGTTTAAAGCTTTTCCCAGTTTTCATCTCGACCCTGATTTCCAGCCCCCAATCTACCTTTGCCCTGGGACTCTGCCAATGGTTTATTCTATATGCAGATAAATTGTGATGCATTTATTGTTTATCTAGTCTAAAATCGAATAGCAGTGTGTTTCTCTCAAATAGGTAAGACCATGGACTATAACTCTTATTCTTGCAAATAAATATAATGAGGTTTTAGGAAAGGTAATAAATATGTTCAAAGTTGGTTCTGCAGCAGGTGGCATAGCTAAGACTTGACTCTAGGTCTCACTATACCATAACTTGAAATAGAGGAAAGGTTCCTCTGGCTCCATCCAACCTGGGTCTTCAGCTTCCCACTCAACCTTCAAAACTAAGTTTAAAAAATCAGAAATAGGTGATCTGTTTCGGGTTTGAAAGCATATGATTAGATTATTTTCATTAATAAAATGGGACCCTCTAGTTTCACTGGCATTGTGAAAGAGGAAAACAATGCAGAATGACATATTTGAGCACACCTCTACTATAGCTCTGACTACAATGCATTGTCATATGATATGCATGTTTTCCATACTTGAAATACAATGAGATCCTTCAAGTCATGGTATTTGGCATTATCTTCATATCTACCATCCTTAGCACAGGCTACAACACAAAATGTTCATTATCTGTTGGTTCAATGGAAGACTAAATAAACAAGTCAATGAGAGAAGGACTGAATTTCCTTTCAAAACTCTGGATCTAGGGTTATGGTCAAAGTAAAAGATGGTCACATTTCACATTTGCTGAGATAATCACTCTCCTCTTTCAAGAATCCATGAATACCATTCTTTCCCCATTTGTTGCCAGTATTTAACCAGGTTTCAAGAGCTTCTGAAGACACTAAAAAATTCCTCTTTCTTCTTTAACCTTTATATCACTCCAGTTCATTGTCCTCACTGAAGCCAGAATTAATTTTCTAAAGCACACTCACATTGAGTTATTTACCTGCTTTCCGTGGGTCAAGATACTCAAGAGAAAGGTAAGACTCTTAACAAGGGCTTCAAGGTCCCACACAATCTCTATTCTGCTTATCTCCAGTCTTACTTGTAAGTTTTATTACTTACAAGTAATAAATAATAATAATTTTATCCTACTGTAACATGAACTGCTGACTATTTTTTGAATGATCAGTCTTGCCTTTGGCCTTTGCTCAAGCTGTTCCTTTGGTCTGAAATGACCACCATGTCCCATCTCTGTCTGAGTTACTCCTATTCTCTCTTTAAATTGCAATAAATTTTTCTCCTACCCTGGAGGACTTCAATGTTGTCTCTTTACTGTGCTGCTATGTATAGTGGTGCCTAGTACCCTCGGATAATTTATCTTCCACAATATAATAAACTAGTTATTTATTTGTTTATCCCTACACAGACCCCACTCATACCTTCAGGGCAGAAACAATCACACATTTTTTATCCTTATTCCCACTTTGTAACACTGAATCTAACACGTAGTAGGTGGCCTTGGTCCATTTGGGCTGGTATAAAACAATGCCATTGCCTGAGTAGCTTGTAAATAATAGAAATTAATGTACCACAGCTCTGAAAGCTGAAAAGTCCCTAAGAATGTGCCAACACATTCTGTGTCTGGTGAAGGCCTATTTTCTGCTTTATAGATGATGCCTTCTTACTGCATTCTTATGTGGTGAAAGAAGCTAACTAGTTCTCTAAGGTCTCTTTTCTAAGAGCATTAATCTCATTCATGAAAACAGAGCTGTCATGACCTAATTACATCCCAAAGGGACCACCTTTTTAATTCCGTGATGTTGGTGATTAGGTTTCAACATAAGAATTTGGGGTGGGGGCACAAACACTGAGACCATAGCATAGGTATTCAAAAATGCTTTCATAGGATATGGCATACGAAAAATACAACATGACAAAGCTACGAAGGCCAGAACAGCTCATCAAGAGTTCAGTCTCATTCTCTTGTCTCTAATTCTTGACTCCCTCCTGAGAAAGTAACTGAAAGCGCAGTTGGAAATTTGCTCTCTGCTTTGATTCTTGAATGTCCAGTTCACTGACTGTTTCCATTCCTTTCAGTACTCCTCCCGTGGGCCTTTTTAAAAATGCATGCTGTGTTCTCTCCTCTTCTCAGCTATACGTGGCCAGAAATCCTAAGAGTAAAGCAATACATCACCTCCCATGTAGATCAGTGCAACACTTGTTTTGTGCCTTAGATTAGAGTTGCTTTCTTCCCCAGGACCTCTGCCCCACCCGAGAATGAGATTTGTGAGCAATGCCTCTGTATACCTAATCTATGTGTATGTATACAGGGCGAGTATTAATAATAAGAATTTCTAACCTCCTAAACAGATTAAAAGAACTGTTTATTTAGAGCTTTTTGTTACTTAGATTGATGGCTATTGAAAGACATACTTGCAACTGATTTGTAAGAACAGCTACCATTTACTGAGTACCTGTTATGTATCAGTCCTTGGACTGAAAGCTTTCTCTGCAGTGACTTAAATTCTCAATTGATCCCTGTGAGGTAAGATGGCATTATATCAACACTGTAGGTAGGAATAATACAGATATGAGAGGTCAAGAAACCTGCCTAATGTCCCACAACTAACAGAGACAGAAATGGGGTTTGAGTACAGGTTGTCTGATGACAGATCCCTTGTTCTGGTAACTATGTAATGCTCTCATACTGAAGACAGTGCAAAAAGGCTGTCAGAGATGCTGTTTTGCTGTGCCTGCTTGACCTGTGTCCTTTTAGACTGACAATCATTTGCTCGAAATCATTCAACTTATAGAAGTAACTGAGAAAGAATGTAAACAGGAACATATTGATAGTGAAAGAAAAGCATCATTCTATTTTCTAGCACAAAGTGTTGGTTTGCTAGAAAAGAGTGGCTATATTTAAATGAGTTAGTTAACATCAAACTTTAAGGATAAATAACATTAAATAACTTAATGGTCTGAAAATCCTTTAGCAATTATATATATATATATATATATATATCACATGGAAGAAAGAAAATAAATCTCTTGCAGAATAGCAAACAAGACAAATAACCAAAGGGAGTGTTTTCACCACCTGGCACATATTTCTGCACCTTCCAAATAATGTAAAATGAGAAACAAGACCCACTATGACTGGGGTAATTTTAAGGTACTTGACAGAGCTGATAACCTGTAAGTCACTTGGATACTGAGCTTCCATTCATGTGATATGCTTGGTGCCTGCATTTCCACAATTAAAGTCTGCCCCTCTCTAAAATATGTTGGATAAATGTTCCACAGAAGTTTCTGTTTGCTTTCTTCTAATTTCAGAAATATCTCTAAAAAATATGTCTCTCTTTCATCCACTGCTATGCAAATGATCATTGTTGGATATAGAAAATTATAATACCATTTATGATTTTAATAGAACGTATTAAACTAGATAAAACAGGGAGTAGAAATCATTTTTCTATGAATTAGTAATAAGACTGGACTCATTACTGCCTTTAATTTCTGCCTCAAAAAGAAAATTGGGGTAAAAGATGACCCCGAATTGTTTGGTTAGGATCCCCACTGTCTAGCATGTTGCTTTCCTTTATAAAGACCAATTTAGCCACCCGACTACCCCATACTCCTGCCTCTGATGGGTCTCCCAGAGGCACTGTCCTGGACAGATGGATGGTTCGGGGAGCAGGAACAAAGGGGTGTATAATGATAACAAGTCACCATGAACAGGAGAGAATGAAAGGGGCCCTCCAGCTGGTTTTAGGCCCAGTTGGAGGCTCCAGAGCAACAGTATTCTTTGGAGCATTGCAGTTGCTGGCTCACTTTGAGGTGGTGGTGACCCAGAGCATCCAACTTGGAGGGAGGCCCCTCCTAGGTGTGTCCCACATCTCTGCGCCCTGGTGGACACGTCTGGGTTCAGGCTGGAAATGCCTGACACCACCCTCAATTGCCCAGTGGCCTCCTTCCCTCCTCCAACATCTGCCAGGGAATATAGGAAGCATGGGAACGCATGGCAAGGAAGGGTTGGTGGAGCCATGAGGTGCTGCTTTCATTAAATGTAGCCTTGAGCAACAACCTTGTTACTGTATTGCACAGCTCAATGCAGCTGTGCAGTGGCCCTGTTTAACACTGCAGTGACAACTGTGCAAGGGAGATTATGCTACATTCAAATGCACACAAATGGTTGAGAATGACTTTAGCCAGATCAGCAAAGGGGCTATGACTCATGTGCACAACCAAGTTGAAAAGGTGACTGTGGGCATGTTCTCCCATTGTGTCTAGCCCCAACCTTGCACTACCTAATGTCATGTTGCTAGGTGGACTAGCTGCAAACTGTGAAGAGTATGCCAAACATGGCTGTGACATCCAGGCTGGAGAAAACAAGCTTAGTAACACCTTAGAGGTAACTGGTTGTTTTCATTGGAATTGGTAAAAATATTTGCCAGTGATACTGAAGAGCAGTAACTCTTCCAGAAACTTGCCACTTGGCTGCTCATGTCACTTTGTGGCTGTATGGAAAAGATCTTTTTGTTCATTGGAAAAGCCACATTTACCTCTTTTTACCACTAGAGTATTCTAGCAGCACCCAGAGCATCCCAGCTGCAGCCACAGTGGGCCTGCCTGTCTTTGACACAGCAGTCTTTGCAGAGTCTCTGGAAGATAGATCCAGGAAACGTTGGGAGAGTAGGTAAAACCTGCATCTACAAAACCTTTTGATGGTCTCTTAGTTTGATCGGGAAGCTGTCTCCCATTTGGAAGTGTGTGGGGCCCATTCTGAGGCCTTGCCATGTTAGGCCCATGGTACTTCTTCCAATTGTTCTCTAAGGCTGAACTCCAGAGTTTTCTTGATGTCAGCTTCTCCTGTCATACCCTACATGCATCCTCACCCTCCAATCTATTTTTGAATACTTCCTACCCTAGCCTAGGCAATCTGATCTGTCATGGGCATTTCCAACTATTAGAAAGCTTTTTCTTTGAGCCATAATCTGCCTCCCCGTGGCTGCCACGTGCAAATTTCTGTACACATTAATGGCAGTGCAACACGATTGTCTGCATATGCACAGTTTTCTACTTGTTATCAAAATGTAAATTATACATTCCTGATGACCAGCAGTCTCACTTACAGGAATTTATTCTGTGGCAATACTAACACAACTGTATAAAATATAAGTCTATGAGAATGTTTACTGGTGAATTGATTCTAGCAAAACCAGAACGACCATTCTGGGAGGTACTCTAGAGGGTTTTCTTGCTTCATATGGAAGATTGGACTTGATGATCTCAAAAATTCTTCTAATCATAAGCTCTTGAGTTGTTCTGCTATATAAGAGAGGCGGTCATTTCTGGTCACATCTTTCTGGTCTCATCTTCTCCACTTCACTTGTTTTCCCTTCCTGTCTGCCATGGAGCTTGATAGAGAGGGAGGTCAATGTCAGGTCAGCATCAGGAGGCTTTACACGGTCCCTGAGGTGTTTAGAACTGCCTCTTCTGATAATGCTGGGAAAGGAAGGAATCCAACACGAAGGCAGGCCAGAAAAAGACAGCATGGGCAGGAACAGCTTTCCTGATCCTGGAGGAAGTAGAGCCAGCATGACCTTTCCAGGCACTTCTGACACATTTTTAGAGGGTCGTACCATGTTTGTAGCAAGTGTTGCAAGCATGTCCTTGTCCTCAGACGGCGCTTTCAGCATGTCAGCAGGAGCTTCCAGTCTCTCCCTAGACAGCAGGCTGCTTGCAGGGATTTCAAGAGCAGACACAAATGGCAAAACTGTTACAGAGAAAGCTCAGGGTTCGATAGTGGGGCTCCTCCCTTCAACTCTGCAGACTGAAGTTTACATGAAGAACAGGATGAAGCTGGGTGTGGTGACTCATGTCTGTAATTCGAGTACTTTGGGAGGCTGAGGCAGGAGGATTGCTTGAGCCCAGATGTTCAAGACTAGCCTGAGCAATACAGGAAGAGACCCTGTTCCTATAAAATAAATTTAAGAAACTTAGACAGGTGTGATGGCACATGCTTTTAGTCCCAGCTACTCAGCAGGCCAAGGTGGAAAGGCCACTTGAGCCCAGGAGGTTGAGTCTACCATAAGCTGTGATTGTGAAGTTTGGGAAACAGAGTGAAACTCTATCTCAAAAACAAAACAAAACAAAAATGATATATATAAAAAAAGAAGAAAAGTGAAGTCACAAGATGTTCCAATGTAATGCTGAAGCCCAGAGAAAAAAAAAAAGGAAAAAGACAAAACTCCTGATAAAAGCCATTCTCATCACCATGGGACTGAGAAGGACACGTAGACCCTAACTACGTCCTTATTCTGGCCCTTAGCTTGCTATGGAGCCCTAGGGGTGAGGACAAGGAGAAAGGCCCAAGCAGCCCAATGAGCAGAGGGCACAGCTCTTTCCCCTATGGAAACACCATCCTCATTTCTACTAGAAAGGAATCTAAAATTGCAAAGGAACCTACCTCCAACTAGTGTAGGGTCTTCAAGAAAGACCCCTAGCAAGATTAGCTATTTCCCAATGAACTTCAAAGCCCACCCTACAGCACAGACAGTACTCCTAGGTTGTGCAAGTAAGAGAACTGAAAAGATAGACTTAATCCTGAAGAAACTCAAAGCCTTCCTTATTAGATAAAGTGAAGTCTCAGGTCCTAAAATAGAGACACAGAAGGACTGTATCTTTATTAAAATGCCTCAAAATCAATTGCAATGTATGTGGTACGGAGAACACCACGTTTAAAGCTATGGAAAGAGCAACATGGAAACCACCAGGCAGCCAGCAGTGTGGTGAGGGCCTGGCAGTCACTGGTACCATGATATCTGAGACCAAGAAGACAGTGGCCTCTGAATCCCATCAAAAAGTGGAGTCAGAGTTTAGGAAATCAGGATGTTTCTAGCTTAAGTTGCCTTAAGTTTAAATAACTATCTATAAATTTCACAATACATTTCCAAGAAAAGGCTACTTTGAAATTACTGCATCCTGCCTCCCATAAAGAGTGTTGTGTGTTTTTTGTTTTTTTTTTTTTCTGGCATTAGGTATAAGTCTGTAAACTAAAATCCATGTTACCCACTGAGTTTAAGGAAAATCGTCAAATTAACTGTTTATATTTGATAATCTCCTTTTCCCAAGTCTCTACCTTAGTTCCTTATCATTCAGCTGCAGTTGCTGGGTGGTGAACATTAGAAGTAACTTTTAGAAAGGTTAAACATCTGAACGTGTTTCAATGAACCATGAATATTTCCTTTTTTTTTTTTTTTATTTCTAGCTTGGCTTGAAACTATGCTGAATGATTGTGTTCTAATAAGGGATTAAGATGAAAATCCTATTTTGGTTGCTAGTAAAATATGTTTGTGTGTTAATCAGGCTGTTTTAGAGTGTTAATTGGTATTCTCAGTAGGTATTTCTCTGATGCTGCCCTTGTGAGAGGTGGCTTCTTTGGTGATATAATTTCAAGAATTTCACAGAGCTTTCCAATTCCATTAGATTCACAACACACTGAACACGGGAGACTCACACACATAACCACACACATACACTCACACACGTTCATAAGCACACATGCAGCCCCCAGTCAGGGGAGGGCTGTAGCACCACCCTGAAGCACATGCTCCTTTGCTATTCAATTACATTTGAATTTGTTTCTCCCAGGAAAAGTGTGTTACTACGTAATGTGTGACAAAAGTCTAAAATTGCACATTTAATGAGGCATAGACTAAGGCATGCTGTGAAAGGAAGACCATGGACTTTGGAATCAGACAGATCTGGGTTTCAATCTTCACTCCACTCACTGGAGGATCCTTGAGGAAGTGTTAATAACATACTAGAGGTCTGATTCCTCAATACCAGACGTCTAAAGCATCGAGTACTGAACCATACACATAACTGGGACTTCAAAAGATTGTGGTCCTTCTTCCCATTCAATTGCTTAAATTCATATAGCTTCTGGGGTAGATGCAGTGAAAAGATCACAGGATGTCTGAAAAAAGGGGAGTAAGTAACCCCAGTGGAACCTGGCAAGTCAAAAACAGATTCTAATATATATATATGAATTATATATGTTATAAATAATATATAAAATTATATATAATACATACATATACTATATATTATTTTATACATTATATATAGAATTTCTACCTTTGAATATGACTAAGTTACAGTTGTTAAGAGTTAAATTGCTGAAATACCTAAACATGAATTACGTGTTCTTTTCCAGTTTGAGGTGAACTAACGATCACTTTTAGAACGCTATAGTGAAATAATACAAACACCATCAATGGAATCTCGAAGCTGTCATATTCATCTCTATTACCTCTACTTTGAATATTGCAATCATATAGACATGAAATTATGTTAGTGATCACCTTCATAACCCATGTTTCTCTCACCATCACCAGCCAAATAATTTCTTACACTACTGCTACAATGTCATTTCAAAATAACTTGCATTAGTGTTTCCCTTGTCTACAAAATGCACCCCATCATTTTTAATGACAAAAAATACATGGAAAAATGATATGAGTATGACACAGAAGATTAAAGGGTGACACTACCGGGGCACGCTTAGCTTCTGAGGGCAATCGCAAGGGCTGATTTTTTGTTATTGTGTTCATACTAGACCTAACCATCTTTCCGATGGCTGTATTTGAGAGTCACTGTTCCTAACTTCCTTCTATAATTAACAATTATAATGAAAAGAAAAAGAAATGGGAGTAATCTTCACTGGCTGTCTCAAATATGTTAAGTAATATGCTGATTGTATTATATGTATTGTTCGGTTTTATCCAAAAGCTACCCTTTGGGAAATGTGACATTTCCCTTTCATAGAGGAGAAAAATTAAGCATGTAGGTTTTCTGAAGCATGAGGATAGTTACGTATGCTGATCTGATCACTAAACCAAAATCTCCAAAAAGTTGATCTGGGAATTCAGCTCGGGCAATCTGATTGTTCAGCTCCCTCTGTAAAAAAATATAAAACTCATGAAAGGTTAATGTGATTATTGAGTTCTTTCTCAATTCCATGTCCTTTCTTTGTCAATGTTTCCACCTCATCCAGTTATCTCTGAAGAATGACTCCTGGCGCTAAACACAGTATGCTAGATGTGCCCCCCATCCCAATTAGAGCCACATATCGAAAGAAAGGCACCTGAGACCATTTCAATTTCCCTAGTAGTCACACCAAATCACTGACATGTATCCAACTCTCCTTTTTCAAATGTTCACCTCATAAACAATATCTCCCTTACTGTGCTTTTATTTTTCTGGACTTCTTTGCCCTTCCAGAAATAGTTAAACTGTAAATGAAATTCAGATGAATGTGACACATCATTGCAAGTTAGAATGAAGCATTTGAATACTATTTCTATTATTCAGCTTAGTTATTTCTCTCATTTCCTGGTCTTCTGAAAATGTGATCACCTTATAGGGTGGCATTATGCATGTTATCTGCAAATATGCTAAACATGTCAGGACCAATAACCTAGCCTGTCAGATCCACAAGACCCCTTCCATTTCATGTGAAATCTGTGTGTGTGTGGGTGTGTGTGTATGTGTGTGTGTGTTTGGTAAAAGCAGAACTGCAATCCTTTGCTCACCCGCTCCCTCCACCTCTCTTGTGAAACAAATCGGAAATCAGCAGTCTTGGATACGGTGTGACTGACAAGGATGAAAAGACAGAATTAACCCACCTCTGATGCAGTGTGCTAATAAAAAATGAAAGCAACTTCAAAACAAAAGAAAAGGAAGCAATTGGGAAAAAATCATAGCACATTTATTCCACTTATTCCTGAGCAATGCTAGCAAAAGGTGTAAAAATAGTAATTCAGGCCAATCTCCTTAATTATAGATAACACTGCTTTAAGAACAAGGACTAAAGAGGCAACCATTGAAAATTATTGCTCAACTATCTAATAATTAAAAAATATAACAAAAACCTCAATCACAGTTTTAATTCTTGATCCTTGGTTATAGGATAATCTTTCTCATGCCTATTGAATTTCACTCAGATTGTTTAGTTTAATACAAAAAGGTTTAAAATTACCTTAGTTTTAAAAAAACAATAAAATAAAAAGATAAAAGAACTTCATATCCAAGCTTGAGAAAACTTAAAGAACATTATAACAAAAAAGAGGAAGGAATTAAAAATTTGTGTAAATGAAGATGGGGGATATATATTTTTCTTTAATCTCCCATGGATATACTCATTTTTTCTCCAATGTCTTCTTTCCTTTTCAGATCACATGGCTGTAGCTTTCTAGGAAAGAACTGAGTTAATGGTTATAGTGAGAGACAGTAGACCAGAAGAAAGGGCATGTTATTCATATGGATCTTATCTTGAATTCTATTCTAGGCAGTGAATTGTCACTGTAAGAACTTCTGAGCTTCATTGTTTCCCTAACCCTAAAATGGCCATAATAATATTTGAAACTTAAGGTCCTTTTGATATTAAAATGTATGATGTTATAATATATATTAAAATATATGTGTATGTATATACATAAAAATTCCCCACATGTGTGTATATATGTATACATGTATGTATGTGTGTTGTGTTGTATGTGCATATATATGTATTTCTCCATGTTTCAGCCCTCTAATTGTTCCACAGACTGAAAACCCCTTAGCATTACTTACAAGATACAACATCACTGGCCCTCAACCTAACTTCTCTTGTCATCTTCTTTAACCCAACTTTCACCATGGTTTGGCCACAGTGTTCTTTGTGAGAGACTCACACATCATTTGCTTCTTTCTAGCACCTTTAATTTCTACTGCCTGGAACCCTCTTTTTGGAGATCTAGGTATGAGATCTTTTTATAACTCACATTTCAGATCACCTCTTCAGATGCACCATCTGACCTACAACATGAGTTAGTGATTTCTGTCCCATCATCATTTCCCTAGTATATTGCCCTGATTGTTTTTTCTTCAGAGTGATTCCCAAAATACTTACATCCTATTAGAGAAGAACTCTGGCCTATACCTTTGACTGTCTTAAGTGTTGGCGTAAAATAAGGGTGTACCATATTTTGGTCAAATTAATTATATAAAAGGCCAAAACATATAACAGAATACCATAGGTATAGAACAAATACTGGATTCTTCCCTTCTATGTGAGCTTTCTGACTGCACAATAGTGACTTTGCAATTACGTAATTGACCTCTACAATAGGAAGATAAGGAGATAATAAAATCAAAACACACACACACACACACACACACACAACTTACAGAACTAAGAATAGAGACTGGGTTGCCTAACCATCTGAGTGTCCTCAGTCCATTTAATGACAATATTAAATATTTGGAATAAAATATATCTATAATGTTTATATACACTTTGCTTTAATAAGACATACTTTACCTTTGCACAAAGATGAAATTAAGAAAAATAAGGCAATATAAATATATGTCAAGACCATGAAGAGTTATATCATGCATTATGGAGATTTTGTACAGTTAGAGGAGTCAGACTTCTCAATCTTTATTTATTATTTTTAAAAATCTACTTTGTAAGTTCTTTTCTCTACTTTCCCCTTCAAGTTGATAAATCTTAGGTTATCTCATCAGTGTGGGAGTGTACTTTTGTTGTTCTATATCTGTCTAACATTCCCTCCCTCTGGGAATTCTTTGTATCTCACTCCAGGTAAGTTTGGGGGTTATGAGAGATGAGGCCCTGCCACCTTGCTTATGACCTGGCAGGTTAGAGGGCCTCATGACCCTAGATACAGTAAGTGGTCTGAGACTGGCACGTGACTTAAATGAGAAGAGTCCTGGAGCAAGTTGCCTTCATTAAGGAAACCATTAATATTTATGTATTTTACTTAAATCATTCGTCAAAAATTATTCTACAAATCCAGAAGTACCATTACATTACTTAAGAAGGTTTGTTTCCCCAAGAGGAGTTTGCATTATTATTCCCAAAGAGAAGTCATACATCCTCTTATTTCTACCTAAACCACAAACTCAAATCTGGAACAATGACTGGGCAAGAGATTGTCTTGTTTTTGTTTTTGTTTTTTTTTTTTTGATAAAATGAGTTATAAGGGTGATATAGTTTGGCTCTGTGTCCCCACCCAAAATCTCATCTTGAATTGTAATTCCCAGGGAGAGACCTGGTGGGAGGTGATAGATCATCGGGGCAGGTTTTCCCATGCTCTTCTTGCAATAGTGAGAGAGTTCTTATGAGATCTGATGATTTCAAAAGTGGCAGTTTCCTCTTCACTCTCTCTCTGTCCTGTGCCTTGTGAAGAAGTTGCTTGCTTCTTTGCCTTTCGCCATGATTTTAAGTTTCCTGGGGCCCTCTCAGCCACGCAGAACCGTGAGTCAATTAAAACTCTTTTTATAAATTACCCAGTCCCATGGAGTGTCTTTACAGCAGTGTGAAAATGAACTAATACAAAGAGTATTAAGCTGACACTACTGTATAGAGAGAACTGCATGAGCAAAGAGTCACCACACAAGAAAGTAGGACTGAATGAAAGAGGGAACAGAGTTTTCCGGACAGATTATGTGAGCATGAGAGCTTACCCAGGTGTGACGACAAGAACAAGTCTGTAATTTTAAATTCCATAATCCCACACCCATTTCTTTCCATTTAATTTGAGTTGGGTTCCTCTAACTGGAAACCAGAAGGATTTAGACAAGCATAATCTCCCTCTACACTGTGTGAATTGCTGTCACCATCCTCAGTCGCTCAGGGGTATCATTCCCTCCCTCCATCACCTGCCAGGGAAGGCAGGGAGTGATTTGAGGAGGGACACCTCTCTATATAGAATATTTCTGGCCTCATTCACCACTTCAGAGGATATAATAATGGCTCTTCAGATATGGGGTAACTTGAATACATTTTACACTGGATGTTTTAGATAATATGTAATCTCTTCTTTAGCATGGCTTAAATAGTGGAGGAAATGTTCCCAAAGGTATCTTCTGACACTTTTTCCATTAACTGAAGATGTATGGTTTTAGTTTCACCTAAATGCCATTAAAACCTCAAGACAAAACATAATAAAACACCACAATAAGAAAAAATGACCTAGGTTAGATCTGTTAACTTCATTTTACTTCTGAAAATTATAAGCTTTTCTTTCTTTCAAGGCTCTGATGTAAAACAAACTTCTGTATGTAAAATTCTACCCATTTTTCCTTTTTAATGTTTTTCTTAATAACCATAAACCTTTGTTTTTCTACTTTTTCATTCATGTATTCTTGTAAAAAGTATTTATTGAATATCAACTATGAATCAGGTACTATGTTGGATGCTGGGGGGTTGAAAATGTAAAAAGGAATATGGTCATTTTATTTTTTTTAAAAAAACCAGCTGTTCAAAATTACTATAGATGATGTAGAAGTGGAAGCCAGTTTCCTGATCCCTCTCCAAATGCTCCTTTTTAAATTAAACATATTTCACTTATATAGTGACACTGATTTTTCTTCACCATGCTAGACAAGAACAAACATCTACATTATTTTGCCTAGGAGGAACAAAAATTGCTCAAACATCAGTCTAATCTGAGAGAGGGCAGGGGATCCTTTCCAGTGGGTAGGCTATCCCAGGAAAACACAAAAATATCATTCTCATTTACAAGAACTCAGCTGTGAAAGCACAATTTTTATTTCATCAAAGACAGCATTTAAAAATTAAGCTTCTCTTTAAAATATCCATTTTACTAATTGAGGAAAGAATTGCCAACAACATTTTGGCAATAACAGCAAAGCAGGCTTTAATCAACTTTTAAGAAAAGTGCTAAAATGGTTTAATTTTTGTCAGTGATACCTAGATATGTAATTGAGAAAGAAATGGGTCAAATATGAAGAAACTTTCAAGCTTGCCTCAGTTCTTCACCTGACCTGCTGGGTGACCTTTGGCAAATCTTCAGCTTCTGGGCCTCAGCATTCAATTAGTTTAACCATCTCATTTTTTGATATACAAGAGATAGTACTTCACATTTTGTTAAAAGTGGGAAGTTGGCTCATTTAGAACCCAATACCAAATTGTCAAATGGGGGATGGTACAAATTGCGGCAATCATCTTCCATATACATGTAAGATTTATTCCTTCACTCTTTTCATTCAGCCAGTCCATTTATGTATTTCATTCCTGCTAGATAAAAAAGCAATTTTTTTATATGATGGCCAGATAGTAAATATTTCACTCTTTGCAGGCTATATAATGCTTCAGAAAGATTCAATTTTGCCATTGTAATAGGAAAGCAGTCATAGACATTACATTAAAACATAGGTGTGGTTGTATTTCAGTAATACTGTTTATAAAATCAGGGAAGGTGCCAGCTATTGCCCATGGAATGTAGTGCTGAACCCTGCTTTAAACAAACCAATAGACAAAATAACAGGTACAATTTAAATTGAGCAATAGTCACCATGGTAGTATTTTTACATGATTATTCTGTTTAATCCTCATATACACACAAAAATTCTATTCATTCAGTATGCAAAATGTAGCAGAAAACAAGAAACATGATCCACACTCATGCATTTTAATGTTTTGTGTGGAAAGAAATTTGACAAACCACTAGAAAATAAGTAAGCGACATAAAGAAAAATAAAGCACAGTAAAGGTATAAAAAGTGATGGGTGCTCTTTTCAATAGGTTAGTCCTGAAGTTCTCTATGATCAGGTGACATTTCAGCGGAGACCTGAATGAAGTAGGGGCATGCCCCTTACAGATATCTGGAGAGGAGTGTTCCAGGAAGAAGAAAGAAAAAGCTTAAAGGCACTCTGAGATGGGAGTGTGTTTGGCATGTTAATGGAAAGATCAAGAAAGTAATGTGACTGGGGCCATGAAGCACGCCTGTGGAGATGAGGTCACTCTGCACTGGAACAGGTGGGACCCTGTAGGCTATTGATAGGAGTCTGGATTCTGTTCTGAGATGTGCAGAAGAATTACAGGATGTCACTAATATATTTTTTAATTACTCTGTCAGCTCTCCATCATGGTGCTAGGGAGTAGGCAGAATGACAAATGTTTATTGCATAGTTCAGGTAACAGATTATAGTAACAGAAACTGGGAAGATATTTGGAAAAAAGATGCCAAAATTTTGGATAAATGTTGAAACTAGATATTATGAATAGGTACTATGAATGAATTCAGAGGTGTTAAATGATTTATCCAAGTTAAAAACAGCTAGGAAGTACAAGGATATAAAATATCCTTAGTACCCAAATCCCACTGACAAGAATGCTTTCAATTAACAGCCCCTTGCCCCCCACCCAACCGCTCACATGTTCAAATGTAGGTAAAGTGGTAAGAACTGGTAGAAAGATGCATTGTTCTCAAATCAACCTGTCTCCACAACTTCCACCCCATGGCCATGCCACAGTTTATCTGTTTTCTGAAAGATTAATTACCTAATTTTTGCCTATCACTTTTTGAGAATATGATATTTGGGAAAATAGGGAGATCTGGTGCGGAAGGGGCAGAGTATGAAGATGTTAAAAGAAGGGTTTACAGACATCACACACACACACACACACACACACACCACTTATTACTCTAACACGCTCCCCTTGAAGTTACAGTCTTGTATGAGAACATTTTTGTTATAGAATATCATGGATTTCAAGGGTCTGTCCTCTACCTCACTCCCTAATCCAAGAAGTTTATTCCTTTCAGTTTCACCCAATGTCCCCCAAATATTGTTGTATCAAGTATTAGGATGAGAGGATGAGACAGAGCCAAAAATTAGAGCCAATCGTTGACAGAGTGAAGATTCATAAAAGAGAGCAAAGGTCAGAGCCCTGATATCAGAACCACACTCCACACAGCAGAGCAATGGCCAATTAACAGGACAGCCTGGTGGTTAGATTCTATTGATTATAATTTGGTTAACTTATTAATTTGACCAACATTAGGTATCTAGTGCATGTATATCCTACGCAAATAATAGTTATTTCAGTAAGCTTTTGAGGCATATTTTTAGAAATAGGTCTTTTAATTTTCATCAGTGTGAATGAAGAACAAGTCCTCCACGGAAGCTCTAGCAGATACTCTTCAATCTTTGAGTGGTAGAACTCTGAGGTGTGTTTCATATTGTTTTGCAGAGTTCTCCTGCTGGAATGAGGCCATTGTCAACAGTGGTAAGCCACTTGCTTACAAACACTCTATTAGTTTTCTTCATTTCCCTTACTTCACCATTTCCCTACAAGTGCTCCTGGAAACATCTTGCAAATAAATAAACAAATGATTTGTATTTTCATCCTTGTCTCACAATCCAATTCTAGGGGATCCAGCCTACGACATAACTTTGATGTACATGCAACACATTGTTCATCAGGACCTCACCTTACTCCCTACAGCATATCCTTAAGCACTGCAACCAACACAGTTTGAAAATGCCTTCACTGCTAGTAAAGAATATGGATGCTGAAATAATAGAAACTAGAGTTCAAGTCAAGAATTTTTTTTTTCATGTATTGGTTGTATGACTTGAGCAAAACCAAGTAATATCTCCCAAATATCAGTATATTCATCTATCTGTACACTAACAATAATCTTCCCACTTCAGTAATTCTCATTCTAACTCAGAAAAACAATAGGTAATTTAAATCCTCCAACTTTTCCAGTTATACCTCATTTATCAAAATGTTAGCTACATACCAATCTATCCTGACAGATGTTTATACAGCATATGTCTTTTATTTGTGTTAAACTTTCCCTACTATTCTGGGTAGAAAGCATACTTCAAAATCAGAATCCAGACATGCATATTAATTTAATCATCATAACTCAAATAATGATTTACAGGGAAGCATGTCTAGGTCTGATTGGGTTAATGTGAAACTTTTGTCTGCTTAATCATTGCTTCTTCTTTAAGTGTAATGATAATGATGGCCTGTCCTAACATCGTGTTAACTCATTTTAGCATTTATATTAAATTGTATAAAATCACAGTAAGGGAGGTATTGCTTCCATTACTAGTTGTGAAAACCAGGGCTCAATTCAATAAGTAAACTTAGTTTAATAGCTAATAAATGTTAGAGTCAGGATTTGAAACCTGGTCTAGTTTGACACTAAAGTTATAAATATTTGAAATAAACTGTTGTGCATTCCATCAGACATAATATATTATGTTTTCAAGCTGGACATATCTTCCAAGCTCAAGCCTCCCTTCTCACTTTCTACTTTTTTCCTAATACAAATTATTGGCCTGCAAATCAACTAAGAACAAACAGTATATAGTAAGTTGTCAGTAAATGGTAGCTTCAATTACTACGATTGCTATTATGGGTTTTAGAGCAGGATATTTTGGAACTTCATGAGACTTGTCAGACACTATGTTTATTGCTAATTTTATCGTGACAAGAATCATATATCTAACTTCATGAATCCAATATACAGAAATGTGTCTGATATCAAAACACTCATGACTTGCATCTGAAATCTTTGTCAGAATTAAACTTTCATTGTTTCCCTATAAAGGTAGTTCCATCCTTCTGTGTTTTACAGAGGAAATTCATCATAACCAAACGTGTGTTTATTATATGCACTAACTTATTCAGGGGTAGGTTATATAAATTTGGTTCAATCTCATAATTTAATTCCTTGCCAGAATTCCTTGCATATGATGTGTTATTGTTTTCCTCTGACCTAATGCCTTCCAAGCCCAGCATTTGGGGTCTTTCAGAATTTCTTCAAATTGTATAACATCTTTTTATACTTTCTTTAAAAATAATTAGAGTAGATTGGTAAACAAGAACGCAAATGGAGCTTAATGTATGCCAGTCTCAACAGATCATTCAAGAAAGGTATTACAGCACCACTGGGTTTCAGAGCAGTTGAAGAAAAACTGAAAAATTCTGGGTTGCTTATATTTTGTTCATACAAATAAAAACTCATATACATTTCCAAATTATCTTTTGGGGCTCTCCAAATTTCTTGGTTTTAAAATCTCTGGCATAAATAGGAAAATAGTACTAAAATTGAATATGCATAACTTTATTTACTCAAATGAATCTTTTAAAACATTAACTTGTGGTTTATACCCAGTCAGCAAAAAAGAAGTATGCATTTATGTCTTAAAAAGTCTTTGCAGTTCTCCTTCAAAGAGTAGTACACGTAATCAAATTAGGCTTGTTTATTCTTTATGCATTTAATATATTTTCTATGAGAAAATGAATCATTCCTCTTTTTTAACGATGTTGACTTTCTCCAAGTTTGGTTCATACATTTTAAAGCAACTTGGTCAACCATCTACTGAATTAGGATTTTAAAAACCATACAAAACTATTTATTTCTTAATTTCTATAAAACCTTATTTCAAATTCAGAACTAAATAGTAAACTATCGAGCTGGTCTAAAAAATGTTCCCCCAAGGAGCTTCAGTTCTTTGTATAATCAAATTGAACAGACACATAATTTTTTGCTGTATATTGAAACATTATTTCTTACATATCATCATGTGATGGATTGTATTGACAAAAATATGCATAATTTAGGTGCTATAAAAACAAGAAATCCAAAAATTTATCATCTGAATTACAATTTCTCCTACAACACAACGATTCCTTTTGAATGTAAATGACAAGTAAAATGTATTAGGCATAATATATTTAAACAAAAATGTATTATTCTTAACCGAGTTTTCCGAAGGATGCTAATTTAAGGTTCTGTAGAGAGGAGAAAAGTGTTGCAATATAGATGCATGCTTATCATATTTAACTACATTTGAAAATTGCAGCATTGGACTAAGGAATTATTTTAATTTTAATCTTTTTTAATGTCGTTTTGTTTTTATCATGTACTATTCCATATCAGTGGCTTCTTCAGAAAAGATTCGAAACTTTTAAAACACAAGAAGAAACTTATAATGTTATAAGCACAAATCAAGTTTTAAATACATTTAAAAAAGAATTGCAACCTTTCGAAAGTTCATCTTTTATATTTGCTCAACTCCAACACTCATAAGTAATATTAAAAATTTCTTTGGTGATGAAGTAAACATGTTTTCCTAAAGCAAAGTACTCATATAGAATAAATATGGACAATCACATTTCAAAATATTTTTAAAAGGTAGGGAATTATTATGTTTAAAATATGCCAAAAAGAGATTTTCTTTCATTATTGGATTTAATTTACATTTTCTTAATATTCCATTTTTTAGAAGAGAGGGCATCTTTTGGTACATTTTTATCATATTGTTTGAAACCTGGTATGATCGATATGATAAAAATGTACCAAAAACTGTACCTGGCATTGTCCATATACCAGGTTTGTCAAGAAAATAATGGGGGTAGTAAATACTTTATGCTCTGGAATTGAACAAATTGCTCAAACTTTTCCTTTTTCCTTCCATTTTCTTCACATTTTGTCAGAATTTGGTTTGTGTTAAAACAGGGCAAGAGAGTGAGCAAATTTCAGAGCACTGTCACCTCCTGAAAAACCTTCCTAGTTGGGGATGTGCTGCACACTGAAATACACTGAAGACACTTCCCAGGGGAAAGTGACATTTAATCCCCTACTAACAGTATGAACAAATGCTGTCATTACAGCATTGACAGGACTACAAGTCTATTTCTTCTCAAAAAAAAATTCACCACTAATATATATGAAATTCTTCTTGACACTCTCTCTTTGAGAAATATTCTCTCCTGCTAAAATCCTCAGAAGGTGACCCAGTAGGTGATCTCTTCTGAGTTCACTGACTGTTAAGAAAACAATCAGAAAATCATTCCTAGAGTTTCTACTGCTTGGGAGTCCATTCATGTGAATATACAGGGTCTCAGTTGTATGTCACTTTATAGTCCTAAGAGAAACTTGATAAATGTAACAGGAAATTTTTTAATTTTTTTCTGTGTACCTTGTACTATTCTAGAAGACACTTACGACGCAAGGGAGGTATACAGCATTGTGGGTTTTTTTCCATGAAAAATACTTAGAATCTAACCTTACCCGATAATAGTTGCAAACTTAAAGTTAGTACTGAATACATATATATATATATGTGTGTGTGTGTGTGTGTGTGTGTGTGTGTGTATATATGTGTGTGTATATGTATATTTAAATATTTACTGATAATATTGTATGAAATGTCGTGGCCATTTTTACCATCATTAAGTCAATGAAATCATCTTAAAAAGGCAGTTTCTGTCATTTGTGATTATATATATATGTATATATGTTTATATATGTATAAAGTTTTTATAAGAAAAGGCTAATTAGATTTCATTGCTATATATTTAATGAATTATCTTTTCACAAAAGTACAATAACTTGCAATTAAGACTATCCTTGAAAATATAGACTGCAATTCTACACTAATGTTTTAGAAATCACAGTGAACCAAACAAATCATGTACACATCTTTAGATTAATATTTGCTCAGATGAGATGAGGGAAAACCAGAAAGAAGAAAAAAGACTAGGGAAACAGGGAGACAACAAAACAAACAGCAGGATGGAGAATGGACTCTGTTGAAGGAAGAGTGGAAAACAAGTTAGGCCATGAAAGGTACAGTTGGGTTAAAGGGTCCCCCAAAGGCCAATGTAAGGTTTTTAACTCTGATGACAGGGGATGCTGTGTGGTGGACACTGCGATGTGCCACCCAGATACCCTTCGCTGAAGAACCTGGGCCCCTGTTGTGGGGTTACATAAGCCAGCATCTTAACTATCACTGCCTTCCAGATTGCTTTTGCTGCAAGGAATCAGCTTGATCAGGTCCTGCATTCCATGACAGATCAATGAGCTTGTACTACGAGTTGACTATCTTGATCCAATCTGAGGCAGCTCTGAAGGGCCATTCTAGCTCTTGAGCTTGCTTTGGGGATGGATCCAGCTGCTAATCTGGGTGCATCAGAGCTTGACTTCTCCCTCTGCCCACTCCCAGTCCCGTCTCCTCTCTTTCACTGGTATTGATCCCAACTTTAATAACTTAATATAAACATCCTTAATACCAAATCTCATTTTGGAGCTAGCCTCTCTGGCAACCTGACTTGTGACTCTATGGGGACGGACAAAAAAGGTTATTGTATCAGTCTATTCTCACACCGTTAATAAAGATACACTCAAGACAGGATAATTTATAAAGAAAAAATAGGTTTAGTAGACTCACAGTTCCATGTGGCTGAGGAGGCCTCACAATCAAGGTGGAAGGTGAAGCAGGAGCAAAGTCACATCTTACGTGGCGGCAGGCAAGAGAGCATGTGTAGGAGAACTGCCCATCAGACCTCATATGTCTTACTCACTATCATGAGACCAGCACAGGAAAAACCCACCCCCATGATCCAATTAGCTCCCAAAGGGTTCTCTCATGACAGATGGGGATTACAGGAGCTAAAACTAAAGATGAGATTTGGGTAGGGACACAGACAAATCATTAGATATGTTACAAAGATGTTGAATAAACTTATTTAGCTTATCTAACTGAACTTTGAGCAATACTAATTTATTTAAATTGGAAACTGTGTAGATAAGAAAAGGGATGCAATAAGTTAAGGAAATATAAAATTGTTTACTTTTAAAAAATTATACTAATTTTTGAGAGAGACTGTAGCTTGACTGTTAGCTTTCCCCACTACTCTAATTGTTCTGCTTTTCAAAATAGTTTGGTATTTCTGCTAAAATTAATGGAGCAACCAAAATTGCCTTTATTTTAAAATCACTAAATAGTTTACATTGTACTTGTGGTTGCCCAGTTTTTTTTTATTATTATACTTTATGTTCTAGGGTACGTTACCTATGTATACATGTGCCATGTTGTTGTGCTGCACCCATTAACTTGTCATTTACATTAGGTATATCTCCTAATGCTACCCCTCCCCACTGCCCCCACAGCACAACAGACCTCAGTGTGTGATGGTCCCCTTCATGTGGCCAAGTGATCTCTTTGCTCAGTTCCCACCTGCAAGTGAGAACATGCAGTATTTGGTTTTCTGTTCTTGCCATAGTTTGCTGAGAATGATGGTTTCCAGCTGCATCCATGTCCCTACAAAGGACACGAACTCATCCTTTTTTTATGACTGCATATTATTCCATGGTGTATATATGCCACATTTTCTTAATCCAGTCTATCATTGATGGACATTTGGGTTGGTTCCAAGTCTTTGCTATTGTGAATAGTGCCACAATAAACATACGTGTGCATGTGTCTTTATAAGCAGCATGATTTATAATCCTTTGGGTATATACCCAGTAATGGGATGGCTGGGTCAAATGGTATTTCTAGTTCTAGATCCTTGAGGAATTGCCACACTGTCTTCCACAATGGTTGAACTAGTTTACAGTCCCACCAACAGTGTAAAAGTGTTCCTATTTCTCCACATCCTCTCCAGCACCTGTTGTTTCCTGACTTTTTAATGACTGCCATTCTAACTGGTATGAGATGGTATCTCATTGTGGTTTTGATTTGCACTTCTCTGATGGCCAATCATCCCAATCATACTCTTTGATGTAAGGGATATCAGTTCAAATATTGTCTCTGACTAGCTTGGCGATATTTACCTAATTTCTATTACTATGTTTTAATCTCTTCTATAGGGTTAATTATTTAAAGTTAAATAACTTATATGAGTCATCAATAACTCCATAAACCAGGATTAGAAAATCATGGCTTCATCTGCTTTGAAAATGTTGATCCATTGGTAAAAGGGTGTGCTCTATTGACAACCCTGCTAAACCTGTATCAACATTTGTTTATGTATCTATCATTTAAAAGAAAATTTGATATATTGTAGTACTACTGGTATGTTGGAGCTCGTTTTTATAAATTTGCAAGACAAAGTAGTTGTATAATTAGGAATTATGTGATCTGAATGTTAAACATGACACCACAGAAAAAAATAAACTTTATGAAATTCAATTAAAATAAAGAAATAAAGATAAATTATTTTTAAATAAGTTAAAGAAAAATAAGAATAATATAAATTATTCAACAATTTTGTAAATAAAATATCAATTATTGTATATTGTATATGATTAAATAAATATATAATTAAATCATATCAAAGAAGGTGAAGTGTTGTTTAATTTTAATTCTTTGAATTTTTAAAATTCTTTTATTACATTTTAATAATAGCTGTGCTCTTAAATGTCTATCGTATCTATATAGTAAAAATCTGTGTTCCAAATACTACTGTGCAGTTCTTTCCAACACCATTTTTGGTGATGCTGCATTGAAGCTGGAAATTGTCTATGGCAGAACTATTTCCACAACAAAAATCAGCAAATACTCCAAATTAAAGACCTTTCCCTTCTTACTCTCCCAGAGCCAGTTGTTAAACATTTACCAACACACCACTCTGAAGTGTTTATTGTGTGACAGACATTGTAATTGTTATACATATATTAAACCCTTTAATTTAATCATCTTAACCAACCTCCAGAGTAGTTGTTATTATTACTCCTCATTTTTCAGATGAGGAACCTAGGGCAAATTGCCTAACCTGGCAATGCCTATGGCCCACACTTTGTAAGTGGTAGAGCCAGCATCTGCATCTGGACAAACTTTGCCTCATAGACTGAACCAAAACACTTCACTCCATTTTATAAATTGTAGTTGATGATCATATGTGCCTTGGGAGGAAGAATGGAAGAGTGGCCAGGGTCACATAATTGGACATCTTAGCCTTAATATTGCCTAGGACTGTGCAGGGAGTAGTCTGACATGTGACATGTGGCAATCTGTGCCTGTCTCCTCATCTGAACAATGTAGACAGTAATTATCTCTAATTCTGAGACTGAAATGAGAAATGCATGTAAAACAATTAGCACCGTGTCTGATACCTAACAATTTCTTACATTCTAGTTCTTTTCTCATCACTTTGCTGTATGTACTATAACTATTATCATTTTCTTAATGCTTAAAAAGGATAAGTAATGTAGTAGAATTAGAGGAAAAAGAGCTTGAAAAGACAGGAGGAAATATATGACAGCGGAAAAAGATGACAAATGAAACAAAATGAAAAATGAAGGAGAGTAAAACACTTAATTAAATATCTAAAAAATCATATAATGCTGATAATGTTATTATTAAACATTCCAAGATTACCTATAGCCAGGGTGAATAACTCAGTCTTCGTGTAGCACTCACTATTATAATCTTTTTCAGATGCTTTTGTAATATACTTATATGTGTTTGTCAAAACAGACTGAGATCTTTGAAAGCAGAAACCTTATTTTATATCTCCCCAAATTTTTATCACTAAGTAGTTTCTGTAACATAAACAGAACTCAGTGAAAGTTAAAATTAAATGTTGAAGTTTAAAACATGTAAATAAAGATGCTAGATGTCTTGTGAATTTTCCATGAAATGAATACATTTGAAAAATAATATATTCTTGCTGTTCTCAAATCCACTCTGTGATGATTTTGAAACTTTCAAAACTGAGAAGGGTAGATGATGGAAATGTTTGTTTTGTGTCTAAGTTAGCACTTGCTTACAGATCAATTTTACTCAATTCTAGGCCCATTGGCACATTTTTAGTAAACATCACATTATTAAAAATTTAAAAGATGTTGGCTAAACATCAAAAGAGGAAAGTGTCAAAAAGAGGAAAGTGTTTCAGTACAAGCTGCGCTTAAGATTTTATTGGTATGTAATAATAAAATACATGATAAATGGAAAAAATGAATATAAAAGTAATCATTGCGTACAATTCTCAGCAGCAAAATAAAAAAAGACTGTTTTACAAGTCTGGAGTAGACCTTAGAATGATTAATTGTTGAAATATATGCCAAAGAGATAGTCCAAATAGAAACCATGAACTTCCGCTCCAGAAGGCAGTATAATCCCTGTCATGGTACTTCCCAGGTTTTCCTGGAAATTTCCATCTGACACATGGCAGGGAGGAACATGTCTGCAATGGGAAGAAAACTGAACCAGAATCTGACCAGTAGTCTTTTCCATGTTTACTGTTATAAGACTTCAACACATACATTAACAATTGATGTTCTGAATTAATAGGTTATTTTTATTAAAATTCAAATTTCAGAGCATAGTCATTGATCATTTAAGACATACAAGACCTTATGCAATATGCAAGAGATGAAATGGTGGATTCAGTTAGTCATTCAAACACAAAAAATAGTGGAGATATTTCATATATGTCTGGAACTATGCTAGGTTGCAGGAATACAATGGTAGCAGAACACAGCCCCCTTCCTTTAAGATTTAAGTAAAGCAATATTCTTCTACCAGTATAATTCAGTCAAAAGGGCATAGCCTATGGAATTAGACAACTTGACTTCCATCCCTGAACTCTTCTACCTATGTCGGTTGTGATATCAATATACTAAATATACTGAAATATTTTTTCATCTTAAAACCAATGCAATGCCCAACTCATAGGTGGCGGTGAGAATCTAGCACAGGGTCTTATCTCGTATGACCATGTAATTATTGATCATATTCTCATGACAGGTACCATACCATTCATGCCAGTGTTACCATAAATACCATTTTTATCAAGGTATAAAGAATGCTATTTATAAATCCTCATATTATATATTACTTAATCTCTTCAACAAGACTTTTAAAAAATATATATATCATGTTTGCTGTCCATCTCTAGCAAGATGTACAAGTCATCTGATAATTTTAAGATTCAGGAAAATACAAACTCCCTCTGAATATATTACTGTACTTACATTTCTGAGTGAAAAACTTTAACACACATTATGACAATCAATATTTGTTTAAATGACAATAAATACAGATTAGTAACCCATTCAGCAACTATGAATAGATAATATTTGGGAGAAAGATGAGAATTAACTATTAATGAAAATGAAAGATATTTCCATTTACTAATGCCATAAATAAACTAAACCAAGTTTATAGAACAATTTTTGACTTACTTTTGGATGTTAAATTGGAATAAGGAAGGGAGGACAGAGGAAGATTGAAAAAGTTAATGTATATGGGTATCTTGTATGTGTTAGGCATGATGCTAAACAGCTACAAATTCAATATGATGTATAATCAGGCCAGGAAATATATAAGGTACATAATATTGCTCTTAATTTGCCATGAAAAATATGAGGAAGGTAAACGCCTATGCATGAATGACTAAAAACCCACATGATATTCGGCCCAAGTCATATGACAAATAATTAGTAGAACCACATTTTACACCCAGATCTGTGAGCCTAGAAATTTTTTTTGAGAAGATTACTGCTTTGGAACCAGGTGCCAGGTTTTGGGGGAAAAGGCTAAAGACATAAATCGAATGTAATCTCAGCACTATGGGAGGCCAAAACAGGTGGATCACCTGATGTCAGGAGTTTGAGACCAGTCTGGCCAACATGGTGAAATCCCACCTCTACTAAAAATAAGCTGGGTGTGGTGGTGGGCATCTGTAATTCCAGCTACTAGGGAGGCTGAGGCAGGATAATTGCTTGAACTAGGGAGGCAGAGGTTGCAGTGAGCCAAGATTGCACCACTGCACTGCAGCATGGGAAAGAGAGCCAGAGTCCGTCCAAAAAAAAAAAAAAAAAAAGGAAGGAAGGAAGGAAGAGAGAGAGAGAGAGAGAGAGAAAGAGAAAGAGAGAAAGAAAGAAAGAAAGAAAGAAAGAAAGAAAGAAAGAAAGAAAGAAAGAAAGAAAGAAAGAGAAGAAAGAAAACCTAATAAAGCAAATGTTGCTGTATAAGTACGTAAATTTCTACTGCCTCAGATATAATCTGAACTCTTAATTTTAGGCTCCTCTTCCATTCCAAATATGGAGGAATAAATATTTTAAAACTTATATCTGGATAGCGTTTTTCATATTTGGTAGTATGTTGAATTATTACCGTTTTCCCCATAGTGAGAAAATTTACTGAATTTCATTTTTGCTTATTTATTTTTGGAAATTAATTACAGATCAACTAATGTTTCCTCAACTTCTGAGACTTGCATTTTTCCCTATGGTTGGCAGCAATTGTGTCAGGTTTTACGATACAATAACCAATGTAAAATGCATCAGGCCAATTTGAGCCATTTTTTCTTAATAAGTCAGACTTAAAAGGGCCAAAACTTTAGTTGGAGAGGAGGGGAGCTTCAGATGCTATGCTGGCTGTTGTTCAATATTTCTGGATGGCTAAGAAAGCTGTAGGAAAGCTTATCTATTAGCAGTCCTCAGAAAGCTGGTCTCAGGCGCAATTCCTCTCCCTCCAATTCTAATTGCTAATTCAACTGCAAATACTAATCCACCTCAAGAAGTGGCAATGAATGTGATCCGATATAATGTGCATGATGTGTGGTGAACTAAAGCTCTGTAACATGTTCAGAGATCAACTGCGGCTTACTCTGTATTAGTGCATTTTCCTCCTCTATTGAGAGGAAAGGAAAACAGCTAAGACTGGGAGTATGGTACATTGGCTTTTTATAACTTGTGCTGATATATTTCTGTCAGCATTATATTCTTTGGTTTAAGCGTTGCACCAAACAGATTAGTAAACACAATTAAGTTAGATTCTAGTCACTATAATCAAATTATCTTTGACCAGAGAAATAGCTACAGAAAAGATCATTTACTACTAATGGTATCTGAGAGTTCTGCTGACGAAATTCTGGCTATAATTGCTTGGGGGAAGTGTATCAAGAGTTTCAAAAATTGATTTCCAAGAGTCAACATTATTTCATCAAAACTATGCAATCTTCCTGCTAAGAAATAAAATTAGTTCTCAGTATTTAGGAAACAGACGAGTAAGTTTGATAAACATAAGCCTGGGTAGGTGGCTAGTGGTTGGGTAAGTGGTAGGGATCTGTGTAATGAGGCTGAGAACCAGTGTGAATCCGGGCATACTGTGGAATACCCTGAGTTAGTCAATTCTCTATAAGTATCTTTCCAAGATAGAAAAGTGATCCAAGACATTCTTTCTTTGGTATTCACGCCCCAAAGTAAAATGATCAATTAATCAGATATAACTTTTAAAAAAGAAATTTTCCCCAACTTCGGTAAGTATTAGCTAGAATTCAGAATCTCCCAGTATATACCTTCAAATGGAATCACTACAGTGTATTGCCCTGTAAGTTTTTAAACAGAAATGCAACCATAAGGAAGACATAATTTAAGTTCCAGGAAACAGCATTTAAGTTAACTGTTTGGAAGTTTCTTACAGAAATGAATTAAAAAATAAACAACAACTAAAACAGGATTAGTGATTTCAAAATAATTCATAAGCTATTAATAATTTAAATATAATATTAATTACATTATTTTAGCTTCAAAGCTAAAGTCTTATTGTGTAATATTTTATTAAGCATAATTTGTTTAACTGTTGATGATAGTTGTTCATATATAAAAGAATAAAAGCCCTTTAGAACTCAGTCCAACTAGCTGTTTTTCAGGCTTTACAGGCAAAATTAAGGCTTTCCAACAACTTCATTTTTTTCCTGAAACAAAAGGTCTGACAGGTTTTTATACATTCAGAACAGAAAATTCACTTTGCATTCTAATTTTTTGGGGACATGCTCAATGTTCATTCTCTCTGTTAACATTATTTCTGATATAAAAATTCAAACCGATTGCACCTCTTATACTGAGGAATATTACTTGGTGAGTCAATAGATATAAATTTGGATAAAATTCAGACACAAAACCAATTGATCTTTTGTTAGTCCCTTTTGTTAACAATTGTTGGAAAGTGGTGGGGTGATAAAAATGTCTGATATCTTAATACCATTTCTATTTGTCACCTGATCATCAAGATATTATTCAAAATGGCATGCTAATTCTAAAAAATCTACTAAATGTGTTTTACGTGAGTCCTGGGAAGCCAAGAATTCAGGCATAACAAACTAAACAATAAGCAGTGTCTACCTAACATTTGTTGAATTTAGGACAAAAGCAAAATGTGTATGTTATTTTGTGATAAAAAAGCTTGCCAATTATTCAAATTTCCGTTTTTCTCTCAGCTCAGAGCATCATATACATAATCAGCCAATAGATATTCATGGTCACACAATTACACACAACATTTCTTATTGTTTGTGTTCCAATCATCTAGGTTGCTTGCTAAAATGGAGTATCACAGACCCAGCCTAATTCAACACATTCAGTATTTCAGGAGGTTAGAGTAGAGAACTCTCTATTTTCCAGTAAGTTTGGGGTCCACTGGGATAGACACATTAAAAATAAATTTTAGACTCTGCTATAACTGACTGCTTGCCTCGCTGGAACTCCTTCCCAACTTCTCTGATTATTACAAAAAAAGAGTTACACATTGTTGATGCTTCACCCAACTGCTTGTGGTGGTGGGTATTCATTTGTTCTCACTCATTCTTATTTTCTGACAATTGCATTCAGAACTTCACATTTTTTCAAATACTATTTTAGCTGTATCACACAAATTTTGATGTGGAGTGCTTTTCATGGTTATTAAATTCTAAGTATTGTGCAGTGCTTCTGAAGGCTTCTTGATATGTAACTCAAAATGCTGTTTCAAACAGAAACCATTTTCAAATAGTGGTTAACAATAACTGAAATAATGTTATTGCTATAGCACCTCAAGTATACTGGAGTTTAAATAAGGTTTTTGACTATTGTCTGCAATTTCAAAGGCTAATCCACCCATGATTTTTATGGAACAATGAGCTAAAACTTAAAAAACAAGTATTTGTAAAAATGAATTCCTAAAATATACGAACATTTTAAAGTTGGTGACTTCCTAATTTAGTAATAACTGTCTTTATTGGAAAAAAACTATATAATGTTGCATCTCTAAGAATAGTCAAGATGCTGATTCTAGTCCTTCTCATAAATATTTTCTTTATTTAGTTATATGAAGATATCTTAACAAAAAACGTGTTCAAAAATAACCTTTGTCAATTTCTCCCAAAGCAAAATGTCCTGTTTTTCTTTTTGCATGCTTGACTTGTTAAGCCAACATAATGATTCACAAACTTAAATGTACAATAATAGTACTTCAGTGGCCTTCATTTTTCCTGTATTATTACTATTATTTAATGTTTGAGGCTGGCAAGTAAGTGGCAAGTGAAGACGTTTTTGAGCAGACAATCTACTCTGTCAATACTGGGCATATCTTGTCACTGGTTCCTTCAAGAGCAGAGAACAGAACTGAACAGAATTAGGTGAAAGATTTTCCAGAGTACTGATAATACTGGCAGTAACATAATCATATTTTAGAGTTCTCCTGGATAATAAACTTAAAATCTGAAAGCCAGTCAATTAGACACAGACCCACTTTATTGAAAACCAGCCATATAATAATAGTCACAATATAGTCACCATCTCCACTGGTAAACACCAATTAATGTCCAAACATTATCACATCTGAGGTCCTCTAATCTCTGCACTGCTGACTCCCATAATCTGGTATGAGATGATCAATTTGCTTTTTCAAAGCGATCATTCCATAAAATTCACTGTTCCCTTGCACTGGAAACTAAATGAACTCAACGTTTTGTTTCAAATATTGAATGATGGTTTCTTCCTCTTTTTTTTTTTCTTTTCTTTTTTTTTTTTTTGTGAGATGGAGACTCACTTTGTTACCCAGGCTGGAACGCAGTGGCGCGATCTCGGCTCACTGCAACCTCAACCTCTGCATTCTGGGTTCAAGCAATTCTCCTGCCTCAGCCTCCCAACTAGCTGGGAATACAGGCACCTGCCACCATACCTGGCTAATTTTTGTATTTTTACTAGAGACGGGTTTCACCATGTTGACCAGGTTGGTCTCGAACTTCTGACCTCAGGTAATCTGCCCACCTCAGTCTCCCAAAGGGTTGAGATTATAGGCATGAGCCACCATGCCTGACTGGTCTCTTTCCTTTTATAATAGCCAAATTGCATAACAATATTGTCCCCTACATTTTAAGGAGACTGTCTTATTTGGCTTGTCTATTATGGTAAATGGAGTGTAGTTTTGTTTAAAAAATCATTATGTAGGGAAACATAAATAGAACACACAGAAACAATTACACACATACATGCTTAGGTACCATTGTCATAAAGCATTAATTCTCCTTTCAAATTAAAATCAAATATTAGAGGAAATTGTTTAAAGAATAAATGAGAAGTGAATGACATGTTAGTATGTCCCAGAGTTAAAACTGCAAATATCAGCTTTAAAACTTGTTTCTACTTAGGAGTACTAGAAGATAAAAAAGAAAGAGCCCAAAGTAACCTTTCCTTGGCAATAATTTATTTCTCTTTTTGAGGGGGTGTAAGGAGGAAACGTCAATTTTCTGCAGGGAATTATTTTCTTTGGGAGATATATCTTCGAAAAAAATTTCTGAAAGTCAGTATACTGTTAAGTAAGGGATAGATTGAGACAGAAGACACAGTCAATATATATATAAACCTTTGTCCATCATACTAAATATTTGATATTTACCCTGGGGCATGGCTACATGATGAACATGTGTATGGTTTCTAGGAAGAACAAAAATTATCTGTGGGCAGTGATGTGTAAGAGGCTGAAAGGGAAATTTTAAATTTCCATTGGAGGGTGGCTCTGTTTTTTCATAAATTATTTATATGCAACTATTGAGATGCTTGCATGCATCATAATCAAGCAGTCAATATTATGACTATTAGGACCACAAACCATGTTTGACTGGTTGTACAAAAGATACCAAGGAATAAAAGATGAGGATCATCTAGAGTCTAAAATAGTATCAAAATAATTCTTCCAGAAACATCTATGTGGACTTCTATATCTGGGTTTGGAGGAAAATGGCAGAATATATTAGCACATGTACCATTCACAATTTAATTCAGGTTTCTTTATCAGTTACTTAATAAGAAAGCAATTATGCACTTCTCTTCTGATGTCTATACTGTCACTGAAAAATAGTATTAAAAAATAAAACACCAACATAAGAAAGTGAACAGAGTTCTGTTTCATTGTTTATTAGAGGTAAAAAATAATAATTCTACATATCTTCTCATTTCATCCTCATAACCACCTAGGATTTAACTCTTGGTATTTCCATTACAAAGGTCATAAAAAGGAGATACAGAAAAATAAACTAATAAAGATAAAGGGGTAGTGACATCAATAAAAATGGTAAAGTACAGATCTGTAAAAATCTTCCTCTCCACTAATGCAATGGAAACAAGGGCAAAAAAATGCAGAATAAATTTTTTCAGTATTCAGTTAGTTAACTAAAGGCTTGTGGCAATCCATGGAACATTTATTTAAAATACACATAAAAAATCCACTACATCTCAGTAACAGTGAGCTCTGTAACCATTTAACTAATTATATTCCTGTGGTTTTTCTCCAAGGTCTGTAATAGCCATGAAAAACAAAATCCAACAACCATGGTGATGACCACAAACTGCAGCCATGTGAAGGAGTGAAAGAAAATTAGAATGCCTCCAAAACTACATGATGAAGAATTGTCCTTATCTAACATTTCTGGTTCCCTGAAAGATCTCGCTTGCAAGAAAACAAAGAGAGTTCCCATTGCCAGCAGACTTTTCCCAGGAACATTTGTGAAAAATGTGAAAAATCACAGTCTGAGGCAATGGCTGCACACTTTAGCTTCCTGAGGTGGTAGATAACAGTTAGGGAAAACAATAGACTTTAAAAAAATGCTTAGAAAGAAATTCTGGGGAGCAGAATGGCTATAGAAGGCTTTGAAAAGCTCTAACATATTCCTGGTAGTCTTGAAGGTCATATGCATGCATAAGACTGTTTGTATGCCCAGGGTTATGCTTATATTCAGGAAAGACATGTGGATGGTCTAAGCTCCCACTTCTGATTGATCTGAGGCTCTGTACAGGAATTAAGTGAAGGCAAAGATGAAGTTCTTAACTGCCAAGCTTAGTATTAAAGCTGCGCCCCAACATGCATACAGCAGGGTCTCTTGGCAAAGACTGGGAGACATACTGGTTCCAGACTTTGAAGACGAACTTTGTGCAATCACTATCTGACCTCTAATCTAACTGAGCAGACTTCAGTGGCCACACACGACAAAGAATAGACTTTGTAGAATTAGTTCATATTGGACAGTGAATAAGCAAAAACAACAACAACGAATTATGGGAAAGTCAGATAATTTAATTTCAAGAATTTATATCTTTTAATTGTATGCTTCCAGTTTTTAACAAAAAATTAATACAAAAACCAAAACACAAGCAAAGCAGAACAAAACAAAAACAAAAACCAATACAAAATTGTACAGAGGGAATAAAGCAGTCAATACAAGTAGTCCCTAAAAAAGCCTAGATGATCAATGTACTAGACAAAGATTTTAAATAAGTTATTTCAAATGTGATTAAAAGAAAGTATGAGAGTTACGTCTCACCAAATACAGAATATCAATATAGAGACTGAAATTATACAAAAAAGTACCAAAGAGAAGTTCTGAAGTTAAAGTGTATCATAACCATAATGTAAAAATCACTAGAGTGGCTCAATAACACATTTGAGCACAGAGAAAAATGAATCAATAAATAAATTTAGGATAGATCAGTTGAGATTATCCAGTTTGACAAACAGAAAGAAAAGTACTTTCAGATGAATGAAAATGTAGAGAAAACATATTAATATACACATAATGTAGCTAAAGCAGTGTGTATAGGGAAATTAGCAGTTGTAAATGCCTATACTAAAAAAAAAAAAAAACAGATTTCAAGTTAATAATCTTTTATCTTAAAATCTTATATAAAAATAGCAAAGTAAACCCAAAGCAAGCAGTAGAAAAAAGTAATGACTATTAGTTCAAAAATAAGTACAGGATACTAAAACAATACAAAATTTCAACAAATTCAGTGTTGGTTTCTGTTTAGAACAGCAATATAAAAAGATAACTCATTAGCAAGGCTGACCAAAAAAAGAAAAAAAGAAAGAAAAGAAAAAAGAGAGAGAAGACTTAAAAATTCAGGAGTGAAAGAAGGGAAACTATTAATAAAGATGCCAAGGTCATCCAATAAGAAATGAGCAGTTATTTCAACAAATTATGCTGGGATAACTGGATAGCTATATGCAAAAGAATAAATTGAACAATTAACTCATATATATATATGTATATATAAACTCACTCAAATTGATTAAGGATCTAGGTGTAAGAGCTAAAATTATAAAACTCTTAGAAGGAAATATAAGTATAAATCCTCATGAATTTGTCTATGCACGTAATATTAACAAAGTAAACTCAGGAGTATATGCAAGTAAAACTTCCATAAACTAATAATGTTTTTAGATTTTATACTAGAATTAAAAGAATGGTTAAAATTTCTAAATTCATTAATATAATTCATTGCAAAGCCTAAAACAATGAAAAAATGCTTAATGTGTGAGGCATGTTTTAAATAATATTAAGGACGGATGATGAAAAAGACATCAGATGAAACACAATTAAAAGTATAAAAATATATACATTCTTAGAAAAGTATTTATTAAAACCGACTTGAAAGCAAATAGAACCTCTGGGAAAAAGAAATGGACTCTGTTTTAAATTACTAAATTAAAGAAAGACTAGGCCTGGGTTTATATAGTAAAATTTTGTCTTTTTAGTGCACAGTTATTTGAGTTTTGGCAATTGCATACAGTTTTCACTGCCACTATCAAGAAAGAAAATGGTTCCAGCATTCAAAAAATTTCCTGTGCTGCCCCTTTGTGATCAATCCACCTTGTACCTCAAACCTCTGGAAACTGCTGGTCTGTTTCCTGCTCCTATAATTTTGCCTTTTCCAGGATGTTTTATATATACAGAATCACACAGTGTGTACTCTTGTAAGATTGGCTACTCTTACTTAGCGTAAAGCATCTGAGATTCAGCCATCTTCTTCTGAGCAATATTTTCTCCCTCTTCACTGTTGAGTAGTATTCCTTTATATGAATATACCATAGTTTATCTAATTAACTGTAGAAGGATGTTTAGATTTTTAAAGATTTTGGTATTAGAAAGGAGCTATAAACTTTTGTGTTCAGATTTTTCTGTCTTCATTTGTATTGGATAAAAAATTAGGAGTAGTATTGCTAGGTCACGTGTTTAATTTTATATTTACCTTTAAAAGATGCTGTATGCCTCTGTCCAAAGCAGCTGTATCATTTTTTATTCCAACCAGGAATACAGAAGAGCCACATTTGCTCCAAATTCTCAGAGGCACTTGGGTTGTTATGTCAGTATATATTTATTTTATTTTATTTACTTTTAGCTATGTAAATGGGATGATATTCGTATCTCTCTGAGGTTTCATTTTGCATTTCCCTAATGACTAATAATATTGAGTATCTCTGCATATGCTTCGTTGCCATCTGTATACCTTCTTTGATAAAATGTATGTTCAAATCTTTTGCCTGTTAAAAACATAATTGTTGTTTGTTTATATATTGAGTTTTAAAACTTTATATATATACACATATATATACACACATATACATACACACATATACATATATGACCAAAGAAACATATCTACATCCTATTTAGAATAGAACCAAAGAAACATGATATCCTTATGTATGAACCTAACAAAATATGTGCATAATGTATGCTGAAAATTACAAAACAATGGTGAAAATGCAATCAAAGAATACATAAATAGAGAGTTAAACAATGTTCATGGATTGAAGGACCAAATAATGGGATGATGTCAAACATCTTCAAATGATGTATTAAGTCAGTGCAATATAGGCTCACCTTTACATTTAATAAAAATATCCCAATAAAAATATTAGCAGAATTTTTGTGAACATTAAGAAGCTGATTCAAAATATTTATAGAAAATGCAAAAAAACCCAGAAGAGTAAAAATTAATTTTAAAAAGATTATTTTATGTATCTACAGAAAACAAGCACTTTAAATATTTATTTTCAACTATTTTCTCCCAGTTTTAGCTTGTCTTTTTATTTCTTAATGAAATCTTTCAAAGGGCTTAATTATGATGAAGTACAACTGACCTGAATTTTTATGTTATGAATTCTACTTTTGGCATCATATCTAAGAATATTTTGACTAATTTAATTGTCTGATAATTTTCTTCTAGTACATTTATAATTTGGGATTTCGTGTTTGTCACTAATGCATTTTGAGTTAATTTTTAAAAATTTGCATGCAAGGAATATGACAGCAATTTTTTAAAATTGCGTATGAACAACCAGTTTGTCCAGAACTATTTGTTTACAACACAGTGTTTTCTCCATTGTTTCTCTTGCACTTTTATGAAATACCAACTGACCATACTAATAAGTTGGCTTTTTAATTCTGTATTCTGTTTCATTGATCCGTATGTCCAGACTTTTGCCATGATTAGTAGTTTTAGTTTTATAGTTAGTATTTAAATCAGATAGTACGAGTCCTCTAATATTATTCTTTTTTCAAAATGATTTTAACTTTTCTGTTTTATTTTGCATTTCCATAAATATTGTGAATCAGCTTGTTAATGTTCATAAAAATTCTGCTGATATTTTTGTTAAACATAAACGTGAACACACGTTGCACTGTCTCTACATATCAGTTGAAGATATTTGACATTCCATTATTAGGTCTTCTAATTCATGAACATGGTTTAATTCTCTCCTTATTTATACATTCTTTAATTGCATTTTCATCATTGTTTTATAATTTTTAGCATACATTATGAGCTTTTTTAGATTTATACCTAAGTATATCATATTTCTTTGATCCTACTGTAAATGCTATCTTCAAATGTTATTTGCCAGTATACATATATTTGTGTATATTGACACTGTATCATACAACCTTTTTAACCTCACTATTTGTAAGACATTTTATGAAAATAAATCATATCAAATTTTTAATGGAAAAATCATAGCAAATCATATAATATCATCATGAATAGACAAAGCTTAAGTAAACTTTTACTTTGCAACCATTTATTACTTTACTGCTTTGGCTACGATATCTCATACAAGGTCCTGCTGCTACATTTATTATTTGACAACTAGGGCCCACACTTCTGTCAATTCTATGAGACAAAAGAGGGAAAAAACAACGCAGACTCCTTTTGAATTCTTCAGGCCACAGGGCCTGTTTGCTAGTTCTTCTGGCCAGAAAGATTGAGTTTCTCTTTGAGTTTCAGTTGCCTGCTGCCTCTGCCACAGCTCTAGGGCTGAGAGTCCATCTTTAAGGCACAACCAGGACAGAGAATAGAGGGATAAAAAGGTACAAAGAATAACGGAGATTTTCTTCACACTCTGTACCTTTGAGAGGCCCATTTTCCAGGACCTCTGGCCAGAAAGATGGAGATTTATTCCTGAAATGTTGATGCCCACATAATCTAACAGCATGATTCCTTTCCCAATTTCTGGTCAGAACTTTGTGAGAAATAATAAATAAATAAATAAATAAATAAATAAATAAATAAAAACTGGGAAACTGTCCCTGTATGTGATACTTCTCGAAATGTTTACTTCCTTTCCAAATCTGCCTCCTTCAGGATTTTCAGTTGGTTGGTTTTTGTTTGTTGCCCAGATATTTAATTTTTATTTTTAATTAGTAAGAAGAATAGGATACAGTGAGATTACTCTGTTTTGCTCAACTCCAGAAGAGTGTGATGCTTTCACAGAAAAATTAATACAAATATTCCAGGAAAAAATATGCAAAATTTTAATAATAATAATTTTAATAATAATCTTTTTCAATAATGTAGCTATATTGTATAAAATGAGTATAAATATATTTAACACATTGGTAAAAAATATGTTTGTAAAGTTTTAAACACATTTTAATTTTCTAAAACAGAGAGGGAAAAGGTGCAGAATGTGTTTCCATGCTTTTAAATTTTAAGTAGAGTACTATTTATACCAGAAACTTGATCCCAGTAGACTAGGTCTTGAATAATTAATGAAACAAATATTTTATTTTAAAATAATTATGTGCATTTTGAATACATTTTTAATTGAGATTTTTCTTCATTTAATGGGTGTTTCAGTAGCTTACCAATCTAGTTAAAATTACTAAAATGTCCATGTTACCCAAAGTAATCTATAGATTCTATGTAATCCCTATCAAAATTCCAATGGCTTTTTTTCATAGAAATAGAACAAACAATCCTAAAATTCATATGGGACCACACACACACACAAACACACACACACACACACACACACACACACATAATAGCCAAAGGAATCTTGAGCCAAAAGAACAAAACCGGAGGCATCACACTTCCTGACTTAACTAGATTACAAATCTTTGGTAATCAAAATAGCATGGCACTGGCATAAAATCAGATACATGGACCAATGCAAAGAGTAGAGAGCCCAGAAAGGGACCCATGCATATATGGTCAGTTAATTTTTGACCAAGGTGCCAAGAATATACAATGGGAAAAGGATGATCTTTTCAATAAACAGTGTTGGGAAAAAATAGACTGAAAATGGATTAGACTTAAACATGAGACCAGAGATTTTAAAACTAGAGGAAAACATAGGGGAAAAGCTATAAGATATAAACCTATGCAATGATTTAAAAAAGATTAGAAGTGCAGGCACCAAAATAAAAAATAGACCAATGGAATTACACCAAACTCGAAGGCTTTGTCCAGCAAAATAAGCAGCTAATAGTGTTAAGAAAAAAAAAGCAACTTGGATTGAGAGAAAATATTTGTATGCCATACCTTCATTAAGAGTTTAATATTCAAAATATGTAAGGAGCTCAAATAACTCAAGAGCAAGAAAAAATAAAACTTGATTAAAAAATGAACAATAGACCTGAATAGACACTTCTCAAAAGAAATCAGGCTGGGTGTGGTGGCTCACACTTGTAATCCCAGCACTTTGAGAGGCCAAGGTGGGCAAATTGCTCGAGGTCCAGAATTCAAGACCAGCCTGGCCAACTTGGTGAAACACCATCTCTACAAAAAATGCAAAAATTAGCCTGGCATGGTAGCAGGTGTCTGCAGTCCCAGCTACTCGGAGGCTGAGGCAGGAGAATCACCTGAACCTGGGAGGTGGAGGCTGTAGTGAGCTGAGGTTTCATCACTGCCCTCTAGCATGGACAACAGAGTGAGACTTCATCTCAAAAATAAATAAATAAATAAAATCATACAAATGGCCAAAAGATATGTTAAAAATGTTCAGCACTGCTAAGGATCATGGAAATACAAATTAAAACCACAATGAACTATCTTCTCACACCTGTTCGAGTGGCAAGTATAAAAATTAGAAATGATAACGAATGTTGATGAAAATGTGGAGAAAAGGGAGCCTTTGTATGTTATTGGCAGTAATATATATTAGCACAGCCATGGTAGAAAATTGTATTAAGGAACATCAAAAAATATGATTGCTCTACTCATCTGACAAAGGGCTAATATCCAGAATCTACAAAGAACTCAAACAAATTTTCAAGAAAAAAACAAACAACCCCATCAAAAAGTGGGCAAAGGATATGAACAGACATTTCTCAAAAGAAGACATTCATACAGCCAACAGACACATGAAAAAATGCTCATCATCACTGGCCATCAGAGAAATGCAAATCAAAACCACAATGAGATACCATCTCACACCAGTTAGAATGGCAAACATTAAAAAGTCAGGAAACAACAGGTGCTGGAGAGAATGTGGAGAAATAGGAACACTTTTACACTGTTGGTGGGATTGTAAACTAGTTCAACCATTATAGAAAACAGTATGGCGATTCCTCAAGGATCTAGATCTAGATGTACCATATGACCCAGCCAACCCACTACTGGGTATATACCCAAAGGATTATAAATCATGCTGCTATAAAGACACATGCACACGTATGTTTATTGCAGCACTATTCACAATAGCAAAGTCTGGGAATCAACCCAAATGTCCATCTGTGACAGACTGGATTAAGAAAATGTGGCACATATACACCATGGAATATTATGGAGCCATAAAAAAGGATGAGTTTGCATCCTTTGTAGGGACATGGATGCAGCTGGAAACCATCATTCTTAGCAAACTATCACAAGAACAGAAAACCAAATACCGCATGTTCTCACTCATAGGTGGGAACTGAACAATGACATCACTTGGACTCGGGAAGGGGAACATCACACATTGGGGCCTATCATGGAGGGGGAGAGGGGAGGGATTGCATTGGGGAGTTATACATGATATAAATGACGAATTGATGGGTGCTGACGAGTTGATGGGTGCAGCACACCACATGGCACAAGTATACATATGTAACAAACCTGCATGTTATGCACATGTACCCTAGAACTTAAAGTATAATAATAAAAAAATAAATAAAAAAATAAAAAAATATGATTGCTGTAGGTTCCAATAGTCCCACATCTCTATATTTACCCAGAAAGATCTGAAATCAGTTTGTCAAAGATATTTCTTCCCTCCCATTTTCATTGCCATACTATTTACAATAGCCAGGTTATGGGATCAAGGTTATTTTCTATCAACAGATGAATGGATAAGTAAAGAATGGTAGCATGAACAATAGAATACTCTTCCACCTTAAGAAAGAAGGAATTATATAATTTGTAATAACATGGGTGGAATTGAATAATATTAACTAAAATAAGCCAGGCAAAGAAAAATACCACATGTTCCCACAGGTAGAATCTAAAAAAGTATTTGTCTAACTCATAAAAGCAGATAGTAGAATGGTGGTTACAAAGCCTAGTGGATTGGGGGACTGGGGAGATGACAGTCATAAAGAACAATACCTCAACTGGGAGAAATATGCTTTTTTTTTAGTTCTATTACACAGCATGGTGAATATAGTTAGTTGCTGTAAAAATGTTAAGAGATGATGGAAATGTTAATTGGCTTGATTTAATTATTTCACATTATATTCATAAGTCATAACTTCATTTACATAAACGTGTACAATTATATATCATAACATTTATATAATTATATATTGTCAATCTACAATAAGAATTCAGTGATTCCCACTATATGTGTTTTAGTTGGGGAAAAAAAGACAAAAGGATCAGAGTGCCAGCTGGTGATAACAGTGTAGAAATTTAGAGGGACTTGGGCTGAGATAGTGGGTCTTTTATTTCCTCTCTATGATCTTAGACTTACTTTGAATATTGGCTTGTGCATTACTTCCATAAAATCTCAGCCAGATAGTTTCTCTTGCTCTACCTAATCACCACAAGTGTTGGAAAAGAATTTGCAGCTGTGGGAGTCTCTGAATGGGGTGAACATGACCAGAAGTTAGATGTGAAATGGATACTTACTTTCGCTGTGCACCCTTGAATCTTTTGAACCTTATAAAATGTGTGTGTTTTGCTATGTAAAATTAAATTTAAACTAACAATGACAAAAACTCGATGGACATTAAGAAATTATTAAATGTAGGGAGGTGAGAGGCAGATTGTGAGAGATAATGAAAATAACTTGGGAATTAATTGACTAATTGTGTAGATATAATGGGCATGAGAGGGAAATTCAAGAAAGGGAATGTAAATAGAATATTTATAAACTTAAGGATGGTATAAAGTTTAAATAATGTAAACACTAGCTTGGAAATCAGAACAATTACTTAAATTGTCATATGTACATATTCCTATAGAAACGAATAAAATATGGTTTTCTATCTCATAGCATTTATAGTTCTTATGGTTGTTAAATGAGCTAATTCATGCAACTATAGGCAATATCATAATATTCGAGTGTTAGCTCTTATTACTATTACTATATGCACAAATTAAGCATGATTAAAAAAAGTTCTGCTTCTTCTGGTTTGATCTATGTAGAGTTGCTCCTGTGAAAAAATTGCTGGATGAAAACCACGATCAATAACTTTGAGTATCTGCCCTTCTTTTCTTTTTCTATCGTAGCATCAGGATTGTGGTATTTTTCTCTTTGATTTATAACAGACTCTCTAATTTAGTTTCTGCTCTTCAAAATAAGCCCTGCCTTCTTTTTAAGGTACTCTAAAACTTCTGTTTTCCTATAAAAGTTTATATGTGAAGAACTATGCTTTAGAGTGAAGTAAACCTACACACATTTCAAGTGTGGAATTAATTTTATCTTCAATTTCTCTACCATATACTAAGAGGTTTGTGGAATATCGTATAAAAACTTTCAAAACTATATTTGCTGGTTACATATTACTCCAAAAGTTTTAAGGCAAGTTTTTACTTGGAAACATAAATACCCACCACATAAAAATAACTTTAGTATATTTGTTGCTGTTTTTGTTGTTGCTGTGCGATTTATTGATATCAGAAAACCTATTAGACTTGACTCTAACTTCCAAACTTAAAAAGTCACTTTTTATTTTAACTTCTTCTGAAAAATAAGGACATTTCTTACTAATTTTCAATCTGTTAAAACCACTGCTATTCTAGAGAAAAGGCAAAATCCTTGGGAATGTTTCTCATGGGAGGTGGAAGAATGTCAAGAGATCATTAATCTGGATCTTCAAATTTGTGGAGTGAGTTTATATTTACCAGAAGTATTATAAAATCAAAATTACTTCATAATTCCCCTGAAAGTAACTCTCTTTCCTCCAGCATAATGATTAGGTCAAAAACTCCTAGAGAACAGAAAACCTATCTTATTCACTTTAAATCCCAGAACGTAAGTATTGTGTTAGGTAGTGGGACTTTTATGTAATGCTGGTGATTATTTCTGATTTCCACTAGTAGTGTTTTTGAATTTAAAAGTCAAAGTAAATAATAATACAGCTGAATAGGCACCTTAGAAATGTTATCAAAAATAATAAAAAGAATGGCAGTAGAAAAGGTTGGGACCACTCTTGGCTTTGGATTATGAAGGCATATGAAATAAATCACATAAGTTTTAACACAGGTTTTCAAAGACAGTATCATTTAAAATGCTGTTTGTTTACGGATGTTCATTATATCTTGACACAGGATTGAGATGGGATATACTTACTAAACTGGAGGTAGGGATTTACCTTTAAGAAAGAGAAGGTTAACAAGTTTGCTTAAAAATTTTTTTTCAAATTTCATCAAAGTAGAGATCTTATATGTAATATATTATTTGATTTCTGTTCTCCATAGTATGTGAAATATATGTTGCACACATTAAAACACATGATCGGAATATTTCTGACAAGTACCATTTTTTAGCCTAAATATATTTATTGCAAATAATAAGAATTTTTGAAGATACTTCTATAGAATCCAGTAGTTCAATTATTGAACATTAAAATACAAGAGATTGATGTTTTTATGTGGCAATTGGCTTGAAACTACTATTATAAAATAAAGCAAAATTTGATAACTAATGAGTCAGTGTACAACATAGATAAATGTATCTGGAGGCCATTTAATCCTGACCCTCCAAATTCTACTTCCATATTTGACTAATACTACTTGTTAAAAAAATATCTACTAGGATGATGTTTTTTTTTTAACCAAAGTGTGTCTTTATTGCAGTCTCCATTGAAACAGAAAATCTGAAGACCTTGTAGCAAGGATGATTTCATTGGCTTCTGGTCAACAACCAACAGCAATATGTATTTATATTATTATATAGTAAATGCACATCAGCAAAAAAGTACAACCTATTTACTTTTCCTTTAATATATACTGGTGCCATTTGGATTCTTCATCTCAGTGGCTCTGTATCTGATGCTAATGTCTCATGGGCATCATTTAAAGCGACAAGCCTAAAAATTATAGCTCTCCTTCTGTCTATCCCCATAACAGCTAAAGAATCCCACATCTGTTCCCCAGTTTTGCTTGATTAATAAAGATGTGCAAAATAGGAATTATCTTCTCCCCCTCGATTGGAAAAGAAAAACAAGGGATGATCCCCTTGATATCCCCCATAGATAAAACTAAACAAATTATCTATGAAACAGAATTTTTTTTATCAGCTCAGTGCCAAGAAGAATTAGAACGTTGTTACCATATGGATAGCCTCTAATTTTTATGGTACATCATTTTCTTACAGTTGAAAGAATTCTTTTCTCTTCAATTTTGGAGATGAAAAGAAATACTATTTTCCTAAATTCACACGAATATAAATGGATTGTAGACCTGTGTTTGCCAATGATCTGGAATAAAGCAATTATGCCTTCATACCATTGAGCTCTGAATTCTAATTATTTGCCATACAAAAATTACTTTTTTTTTTTTTTGCTGATATAGCTTCTATCTTAATGATTCTGAGTTTACTAAAATAGCATTGAGTTTGGTGTAAAGAAAGTAACAAGAAAAACACAAATGAAAAATAATTTTCTGGTCAAGTGTGATGCCTTACGTCTGTAATCTCAGCCCTTTGGGAGGCCTAGGCAGGCAGATCACTTCAGGTCAGGAGTTCGAGACCAACCTGACCAACGTGCCCAACACGGCGAAACCCACCTCTACCAAAAATAAAAAAATTAGCCAGGCTTGACTGTGCATGCCTGTAGTTCCAGCTACTCACAAGGCTGAGGCAGGAAAATCGCTTGAACTTGGGAGACTGAGGTTGCAGTGAGCCAAGATCATACCACTGCATTCTAGCCTGGGCAACAGAGCAAAACTCCATCTAAAAATATTTTTTTCCTTTATATTAATTCAAATATTATTTATTGAGTGCTTTTTGTGTGCCAGGTATTGGATCAATGAACACAGAATTGAGTGGAGGAAATATTTTGGAAGTACTTGGATTAGATTATTTTGCATAGTATTAGATTTTATGGATTTCTCAGAATTTATGTACATAATGCCACGGTTAGGCTGATTTCAATTTCTGTTACTTCTACATACAACACAGCAGTGAATACACTGAAACAGAAAACATTTATGCTCATTGCCCAACCGTAAGTTCTTGGAAGGGAAATTTTCATTAAGTAGTATATAAATGTTTAAGACATTGGCATTTCCATACAATACTGTTAAGATTCAATTTTCATTGAGAAACATTTAACAGTATGTATATAATTGCTGTCACCTTTTACAGCAATCTATCTTTCTGTATATATGTCACGTTTAGCTATTTAAAAATGTTCTGGCCGGGCGCAGTGGCTCAAGCCTGTAATCCCAGCACTGTGGGAGGCCGAGACGGGCGGATCACGAGGTCAGGAGATCCAGACCATCCTGGCTAACACAGTGAAACCCCGTCTCTACTAAAAAAAATACAAAAAACTAGCCGGGCGTAGTGGCGGGCGCCTGTAGTCCCAGCTACTCGGGAGGCTGAGGCAGGAGAATGGCGTAAACCCGGGAGGCGGAGCCTGCAGTGAGCTGAGATCTGGCCACCGCACTCCAGCCTGGGCGACAGAGCGAGACTCCGTCTCAAAAAAAAAAAAAAAAAAAAATGTTCTGGGATCTAGGCTATTCTACATTTGAATAAAAGGTATTCTTGTAATTTATGATAAAACAAGGAAAACTTTACAGGTTGTGGTCAGTGGAATAGATTGCTGATCTTCCTCAACTATTCAATGCAAGTTTTATTGCAATTACAGAAGTTGCACCAATAACTAGAAACTGGTAGAGGAGCTATCAACATTGGCATTAGATTAAGGGTCCTGAGTTCTTCAGGTGCAAACAAATACACACCGGAACACCTGCTTTCAACAGTGACAGTCAGAGACAAAGTACAAACAGAACCCAGGGTCTAATGTCTCTATAAGTGAGCATGACATTTTATTGTTCCTCCAATATTAGTGATTTTGTTTTATTTATAAGCTAGTAAAAACCAAGTTGGTAAATAAGTTAATTTCCATTTTATATAGCCCAAATCTCTCATACTGTACATTTCAAATTACCATTGGACAATCGATAAACTGAGGAGAGCAACACATGTTCCTAGAACTTCCCCCAAAAGGATATGTGGAGATTACTAAAAAAATACAATAAAATCTTGATGGAGCAGATTATCAAAGGTATACATAGCACGTAGTTTAAAGCTTTCAACTGAGCAGCTTATCGCTCTACACAACAGTTTTTTTGTGTTGTCATTTTTTTTAAATTAGACTTCAGTTACAATAAAAAGAAGGGAGAGAAGGAACAAGATGAATCTGGCTTCTCTTTCTTCAAAATGAGTAATGTGTTTTGCTTTTTATTGCCAACTAGTAGCATTGGTATTACCTATATTTTAAATTTTTTTAGAGAATTAACTGGAGTAAAAAAAATATAATTTTTGTTTTGTTTTGTTTTATAATTGAACAATAGCACATGCAATACTACTAGGCTGCCAACACAAGAGGTTCTAACTCCAAGCCCAAAATTCTAAACCTTTAAAATTCTAGCCATCTGGAATTTTTAGCCTTTTAGCAATGGAAGGCTAAGTTCATCTATAAAAATCAGCCAGTATTCATGTAATCTCATTAAAGACTGGCTGACATATCTGCTACGCTGAAGACTGAGATTTGGTGACAGTTCACATTAAGATAAATTGAATTTGTACGATGTAATTTTTACCAAAGTACAAATGCATAAATATCTAAATTCTAAGCTTAATGCTCAGCACAGTAAATTGATGAAATGTAAGTGGAACTCCATTATAAAGCATTCACTTCTAAATACGCCCAGTCTTCTCGGGGAGAAAGGGATGTATTTTTGCACAGTCATCCTTCGGTATCCATGGGGGAATGGTTTCAGGACCCCTGGCTGATACCACTGTCCATGAATGCTAAGTCCCTTATATAAAATGACATAGTGTGTATAATCAATGCACATCTTCCTGTTACACTTTACATCATCTCTAGGTTACTTGCAATATATAATAATGCAATGTAAATGGTATGCAAGCAGTGGTTATACTGTTTTTTAATTTGCTTTATTTTCTATTATCAAATTTTTGTTAATTAGATTTTCAATGCAATCCCAGTTAAAATCTCAAAATTTCAGGATATTGTTCTGTGGATACTAACAAACTGATTTTAAAACTTATATGCAGAAGAAAAAAAAATACCACCCCAGAATAGCCAACACAATATTGAAAGAGAACAAAGCAAAAAGACTGACATTACTCAATTTCAAAACTTGCTATAAAACTACAGTAATCAAGGCAGTGTGGTATTGGTGATGAAACAGACAAATAGATCACATAGAATAGAGAACTAAGAAATAAATTTACATAAATATGGCTAACTGATCTTTGGCAAAGGAGAAAAGGCAACACAATGGAGAGATACAAAAGCTATACAATACTATTATCTTTTTAATAAAGTGTGCTGGATCTGAACACCCACATGAAAAAATATAAATTTAGATATACACTCAAAAATTAGCTAAAAATGTTTCATAGACCTAAATATAAAATTCGTAACTACAAAACGTCTAGAAGAACAAAGGAGAAATTCTAGATGTTCTTGGCTTTGGCAATGGCTTTTAAAATTCAACACAAAGACATGACTCATGAAGAATGTAATTGATAAGCTGGACACCATTAAAATTAAAAGGTTCTAGTCTGAAAAGCCTTTTAAGTCACACATCGAAACAAAATACTTGCAAAATGTGTATTTGATAATGGGTTGTTAGCTGAAATATACAAAGAACTCTTAAAACTCAAAAATAAGAAAATGAGCAAGATTTAAAAATTGACAAAATACCTCAATATTTAGCTCACTAAAGAAGATAAATAGTTGGCAGAAAAAGCATATGAAAAGATAATACACATTATTTGTCATTAGGGAATTGCAAGTTAAAACAACAACATGCCACTACCCACCTACTGGAACAGTCAAAATCCAAAACAGTAACACCAAATCCTGGGGAAGATAGAGAGGAACAGGAACTCTCACTACTGCTGATAGGAATAAAAGATAGTAAGTCATTTACTATGGGAAATGACTTGGCAGTTTCTAAAGAAAGTAAGCATACCCATACCATAGGATCCAGTAATTGTGCTTCTTGGTATTTACTCAAATGAGTTGAAAACTTGTGTCCACATGAACACTGGCACATGGATGTTTATAAGAGGTTTATTTGTAATAGCCAAAACTTAGAAGCAATAAAGGTGTCCTTTAGCTTGTGAATGAATAAATAAACTGTGGTACATCCAGAAAATGGAATATTATTCAACACTGAAAAGAAACAAGCTATCAAGTCAGAAAAAGACAGGGAGGAAACTTACACGCATATTACCAAGTGAAAGAAGCCAATCTGAAAACACTACACATGGTGCGATACCAACTAGAAAACATTCTGGCAAAGGCAACATGATGAAGACAGTAAAAGGATTAGTGGTTGCCAGGGTTTGGAGGAAAGGAGGGATGAATAAGCAAAGTGCAGAAGATTTTTAGGGCAATGAAACTGTTCTGTATAATGCCATAAGGCTGTATATATTTCATTGTATGTTTAAGCCACAGACTGCGTAAGACCAAGAGTGAACCCAATGCAAACTATGCACTTGGGATGACAATGATGTGTCAATGTAGTTTTGTCTATCATAACAAACTTACCAGTATGGCAAGAGATGTTGATAGTAGGAGAAATTATGTGTGTGTAGGTGCTGGGGTTATATGGGAACTCTAGACTTTCTGCTCGATTTTTCTGTGAATCTAAAGCTGCTCCTAAAAATAGTCTATTTAAAAGGGAGAAAAAGTGAATAAAGAAACTAAAATAAAAATTTTAAAAAGAAATTTTAAAAGTCAATACTCATGCATTATAAAAACTCATAGCAAAGTAAAACTAGAAAAAAATCTCTAATCCAATATTTTAAAATTTCAGCTAATATATTTCACTTAACAAGTATTGTTTTTAATAGTCAACTTAAAGAGAAGTAGTCCTAAGTCTCCCTTAATACAAGATATTCTGAAAATTTCTACTTTCACAACACCCTTGGAGTCTTAGTATTTTTTCACCTTACTCTAGGCCAAAGGAAATATCGAAAATATACTTTATAATGTTATAATAATAATTATTTTTGTTTTAGTTTCTTTACAACACTTGCTTTATAGTTCAACAAAGATGTAAAATGCACTTTTGAAATACATCAAACAGACGGTTAGGAGGTATGCTATTTTAAATATTAATACATTATTATCTACTAAACTCCAATGGAATCTTTTAATTTGCAACTGTATCAAGTGATTTTTTTCTTATTATTTACAGTTAGATCAAAATACAGTAATTTGTTAAATACTGAATCATACACACAAACAGATGCACACATACAGCTATATGTATGTATGTGCATGTATCTGCATGTGTGTATGTTTCTATATATATGTATATGATTTTACTTTTAACTCCAGCTCATTCTAGGATATTAAATCAAATAAATTTAATAAAGCAAGCAAAAAATACATCTTGTTCCCCAAGACATAAAGCAAACAAATCAATGAAACCATAAAACAATAAAAATTTGAGTCACTGTATACTAATATAAAATCACATCTGCTTCTGTAATAAAATAATATAAAATTTTCTTTAATATGCAAATAGGTCAAACAGTAAGGAGTTTGAAAATGTCCTGTGAGTTCTTTTTAAAATACAAAAATTGTCCTTCTATAAAATTTAAGCTCAGTTGTGAAAGAGAGTTGACTTGCTAAATGACCCAGAGAAATCTCCCAGGCATGATGTTAAGGCAGAAGAGAACTGTCTGGGCCTCCTCTCCCCGGGTCAACAGGTACCTTTATTACTAGTTAATGCTCTTGCTATTCATGTAAGACACAGGAAAAGGCAAGCTGATTACCTCTGCTATGTTTGGAGCCTGGTTCTAAGTGACCACTTTTCATTGTGAGTTTATGAAATCTTTAAGAGAAGCTGTGAAAGAATGTAATAAATTTGAGAAATAAAGCTGTCTCAAGCACCCCATAGATCCCAGTGGATATAATTTCACAGAACTGAGTTACTGCCCAGGACGGCTAAGATATTCTTAATGCTTCTACAGATAGCCCAAGATTCGCTGATTTACAGTCCTAGAGGGAATAAAGTCTTCCGGTTAATGCACTGAGGAAGAGACAAAAGCTACACACAAAATTTGTGATTTAATTAATATAGTGTTGTCTGACTTTCTGAATATCTCCAAAACTTATACCACTAGACATGGAGCTCTTATTTCAATGACTCAAATAGCACCAGTGTCAGATAATATCAAATCAAAGTGAAACATTTTAAAGATACTGCAAAGAGCAAAAGGAAGTTCTGTTGATTCGAAAATATCTAAAAGATATTTTTGGATGTCCGAATGCAAAAACCTAACTGAAATTTTATCTTTTAAGCTGAAGTTCACTTATAATTGTATCAGAAACCATAAGCTTTCTGGCCATATTACGGAATTAATGTAAAAACCCCAAGTTATTAATTCCAAAAATATACAGCAAAATGTTCACTTCTCAATGAAAAATAATTATTTTTAAAATTAAATATTCATGTACAAGTATCCTCCAGTATTTTGAAGGACACCAATATGTTACTAGAAATTGGTTTTGGCTACTAATCCAAAACTTACTACTCTATTTTTTTGAACTTGATGATGTTAGTTCTTTTCACTTCTCTATGTTCACCAGTAACATATTCAGTATCCAGGGAGACACAATATTCATTCTCCCTTTCTGAATCCTTTGTCTTTCCTGACCTGGCGTAGTAAAGATGGTGAATTCCATACTGCAAAGACACTAGCTTCTCATGATCTTATATTACTTACCAATTGTATTCAGAACCCACTGACCCGATATGTGTGCATGCTGCTGCTACATTATCTATTCATTATCTTATCTTTTGCAGACACATACACTTATTTTCTGTCCATAGTCCCATCTTTCTGTCCAGCCTATTACCCTGGACTGTTGACTTCCCATGCCCTCTAAGAACTCGGTACTCATTTGAATGGCATAGCCACCTCTCGCTCCGTGTACATTTTTCACCTACGCTAGCTTGGACTCTGGGGAATTAAATTTACTCTAAGTGCTATCAGAGATCCCTGAGAAGTTTGTCTTAGTTCTAGTATAGAGCTTAAATGGCTACTTTTGATGAATTAAACATTTCCTGATTGAATTTATTTCATACCTTCATTTTTCAATGGAAATGAAAATATCTTGCCTGTTTTCAACAGCTTAAGGAATCAAAGACCCAGTTGTGATTGTTTTATAATTATGATATGAATAGGATATCATTTCATCTTATTATACTTTTTATGCTATAGTAAACCAACTCATTCTATTCTTTTAACAGTATTGTGAACTGTGCATTGTCAGCATGTCTTTTCATATACAGACCATAACTGGATTCGCCTTGTGCTTGTACATGGGAGTCATATTGGCCAAAACCTCTTAATGTTCTGTGAGAATTCCAAACTTCCAAGTTTTTTGTTAATCCTGGGGACTTATTGATTAATAACACTAACTGCTCTAAGTCTCTGCTTCTGCTGAATTCATTCCATTCACCATACAGTTTGTTTCGTTTATCATTCTGAGTCGCCTAACTTGACACTAGCAAAACCCTTGTACTCTCTACAATTAACGAAAAGCAAAGATTATTTGAGTGTGAATGACTATGGAAACCTTAAAGAAATGAAATGGAATTCTATTTCAATTTAATAATTTTCTTCTTGATAGGATTTTTCATTGCTCTATGATACTCATTGCTGCAAAATACTCATTGCTGAAGTATTCTCACTGCCACAAAAGGCAGAAAATATCCTAGGAATATAACCGGGAGTTTATCTCGATGTTAGACAAGGTATATTATAAAAAGTACATGCTTATGGAAAAGAGTCAAGTCTTTGAATGTATAATTTGATTTAATTTCTAAATATAAAAATTAAATCTACCCTAACTGAACAGTTTTCCCCTGAAAAAAAAAATCCTAGCAAATTCTTACTCTTAAAAAACCCTCAAGTCAATTCACCATTGAAAGGATCTCACTGGCTATGTTTCTCCATGGTTGAGTTCCAATCTCATCTAATCATTCTAAAATAATATTGAATATCTACTCTGTGCAAGATGCTATACTAGGGCTTTAGATACTTTGATGAATAAAATGAACGTGAACTGTACTCTAATGGAAGTTACATTCTAGTGGAGAAAAATAAAAAAATCAAGTAGACAATTATGTAATAATATCTTATGTGAGAATAAATGCAAAATAAGGACAGTGAATATAAAAATATGAGGGGTCTCCTTTGTATAAATTTAAGCACTTTAATGCTAGGTTCTCCTTCCTTTCTTGCTCTCTAACTCTCTGTTTCATACATTTTTGAGAAAATTTTATAATAACTGGTTGGATGTATATTAGGATTTTTGTCTATGAAGTCCATCTTTTTTTTTTGGCATTTCAATTCCCCAAAGTAAACAATCAGAGTTTGTTCTAAAATAGAAGTACCTATGTCTTCTAGAAATCTTAAGTGACAACCCTCAAATTATATTTCATTTTGTTCACACCTACATTTATGGAAGGAAACTAAAGAAACATTTTCAGTGGGTACTTGTTATTAGGGTTATTGGGCAATATTTTTCTTTTTTTTTTTTTTTTGCAAAACAACAGACATGTATTTTCTAGAATCTAGAAGTTCAAGATAAAGGTGCCATCAAGATTGGTTTCTGGTGAGGCTTCTGTAAAAGTCAAATAAAATAGGGGGACAAATCTATAAAATTAAAATGCTTTATTTGAGAAGAATTAATTATAATTTGGGGCATATACTGTAGACTGGCTTGTCTTTAGTATGTCCGAAGAACAATGAGAAGTTTAGCAGTTTTATAAAAAGAAGAAATGTTACGCACTGCTTTTTGAGAAAGTTGCAGGGAGTTGGCAAGTCCTGAATAATAAGTGACAGTGGTGGGAAGAACTACTCTTTTTTTTTCTTTTACTTTAAGAGGCGTGGCCAGTATTACACTACTAATCTCCTGCCTGGGTAACAGAACAAGACTCCATCTCAAAAGAATAATAATAAAATAAAATAATAAAAATATATCATATATATGGCTTTAAAAATTTAATTGACTTGAATGATTTTTTAAAATTTCAATTCTAAGATGGCATCAACTATAAGATACATAATTGATTAGTAGTGTAATCTTGACTCACTGCATTATCCACCTCTCAACTTCAAGCGATTCTCCTGCCTCTGCCTCCTGAGTAGCTGGGATTACAGGCATTCGCCACCACGCCAGCTCCCCCAGTTTCTTGAACTACATGGGAGTTTTTTGGTTTCAGAAAAATTAATATAATATCTATACAATTTATTCAAATTAATAAGTAAATTTAATGTATCTTAATAAAAACTTTATCAAGATTTCTATGAAGTTTCACAATTAAAATAAAAGCATTAGTTTACAAAAAATTTTTTAAAACGGGAAAAAAGCAACTACAAAAAGGGTGGACATTTCCTAAGATATTACAGTATTTTACAGCTGTAGTAATTAAAATACTGTGACGTTATAATAGTAGGTATGTAAATGCAATATAAAAAATGTATCAGAACCTAAATTGTGTCAAGAAGCACAGAATAAATTAATGTGGCATTTCAAATGAGTGGGGAGAAATTGAATAAAAATAAATGGTGTTGAAATAATTGACTATAGATATAAAAAATAATACAGATAGATCCATATCACCCATAACTCAGAAACTCCAAATATAGGGCATAAATGAAATCATATTAAATAATTAAGTCATAAACTTCAAATATAGGGTATAAATGAAGTAATATTAAACACTTATGTTGTATTTTACACATATATACACATATATATATACACATGTACATAAAAAGAGAAAGAGGAAAAGAAAACACAATGTAATCTGGTTATACCCTTGCCTTAGACAAAGTTTATTAAACAAGACCTAAAAAATGAACACTAAAGGAGAAATAATGATGAATTAAAATGCAGAAAGGGTATGGATACACACATAGCCATATACATTTGCAAACTAGATAACAGAAAACGTTGGAATCAAAATTATTAAACTGTATCCTAAGAATTTATAATTCTTATTTCCATCTATACATTAAAAACATATACTAAATAGGCTAATTAAGCATTATTTACAGTAACAAAAATTAGAAATAACCCTAGATCTCCTTCATTGGGGCAATGGTTACTTTTAAATTAATTTATAATTATATTACATATAAACTGACATTCATATACAGTAGCATAAAACATGAGATTGATTAATATATATTGATACAAAATGGCATCCAGCAAATATTAAGGAAAAAGGAAAGGCAAACCGCAAAACAATATATGCTTGATAATATAATTTATGTAAAAACAAATATAACATAGTTCCAAACATATATCTGTGTCCCCACACAAATCTCACCTTGAATTGTAATAATCCCCACATGTCAAGGGCAGGACCAGGTGGAGATAATTGAATCATGGGGCAGTTTCCCCCATACCATTCTAGTGGTAGTAAATAAGTCCTAGGAGATCTTATGATTATACAAATGGGAGTTCCCCTGTACAAGCTATCTTATCTGCTGCCATGTAAAATGTGACTTTGCTCCTCCTTTGCCTTTGGCCATGATTGTAAGGCCTTCCCAGTCATGTGGAACTGTGAGTCGATTAAACCTCTTTCGTTTATAAATTACCAAGTCTCAGGTAGGTCTTTATTAGAAGTGTGAGAACAGACTAATACCAGATCTCTTTACTTCCTACACCAAATAGTGATTAATTAGCTCATTAGGGGGAAAAAAGTGATGTTTGGGCTGGGTAGGAGGGTAAAGAGAGAATTTCACTTTTTTAGAAAATAAATATTTTTATACTTCACTGGTAAAAGCATCATTTTATCTGTAGCTATAATCTTCAGCCATTTCAGCTTTTCTGTCCTCCCTGTTAAAACATGTTTTTTTTCTCTTTCTCCGGAGAGGAAAGAAAGCACCATTTACAGTAGGTAGAATTGTGTTCTCTGAGAACATTTCCTTACTCACCTGGCATCTGTGACTGTGAATACGGTGATCTGTAACACTAGTGACTATATTACCTTCCATGATAAAGACACTCTGCAGTGTAATTAAGGTTGCTAATCAGTTGACTTTAAATTGAAGAGATAATCCTAAATTATCTGAGTGGGCTAAATGTAATCACAGGAGCTTTAATATCAGAGGCAGAAGTCAGGAAGATGTAGAGTAACAGGTAGGTAAGAGTCTGAAGTGTGAGGGAGATTTGATGTGCCACACCTTGCCTGAAGATGCAGAAACTCATTTGTGAAGGAATGTGTAAGAACTCCAGCAGCAGAGCAGCAATCTCAACTTGAAGGTGTGAGAAAACAAGGATAAAAGACACTCAACTACAAGTAAGTGGATTTTGTCAACAGCCTGAATGTGTTTAGAACAGCTCTTACCTTGCCTACAGGTAAGAGCTCAGCCTGGTGAACACACTGGTTTCTGCCTTGTGTAACCCTGAGCAGAACACTCAGCTGAGCCCATTCAGACATCTAACCTACAAAACTGTGAGATAATCAGTGGGTACTGTTTAAAGTCACTACATGTGTTGTCCTTCATTAACCATCAATAGAAAACTAATATTCCATCAGAAAGAAAAAAATTAATATTATCCCAACTATCCAAATACGTGTACTTTTCTTTGAAACTTTCTCTGTAAATGACAGAGATGTCATTACTTTTGCCTTTATCTGTGCTTTGAATTTTATCTCCTACTTCTTTCTTTAAAATCGTGATTGCTCTTCTACTTCCAAATTATTCCTCACTCTGGCTGTCTCAGCTTCATATGAGCTACGGGAAACTTTTCAGTCTTAACTATTCCCCCACTCATGACCTTCTACTTCCTCCCACTATTGTCCTTTCTCATCTTTCATTTATGGCTTATTCTTCATTCCAGCTCTCTTGCTTGGATTACAAAACTACGTATCAAACTTGCTACTGGATACCTCTCTTTGGATGTCCCACAGACAACTCTAACTTAATAGGATACAAAACAAAACTCATCTATCCCTGCTGTTTTTTAATATCAGTGAGTGGCACCAACATCCCTTGATCATGGGGAAAACAGTATATCACATCATCTTCTCCGTATAATAACTTACCATCCTCTGTTGATACGTACTCTGAAAATCTTCTATCTCCATTTCTCTCCACCCCTTTTGCCAGTATTCTGAAGCACACCATCATCATGTATCACCCAAATACTTAAACTAGTTTCTAAACTCATCTTCCTGCAAAAATCTTGTCCTCTTGTATAACTTCTACCATATTAAATCAAAAGTGAGATTTCTAAATCCAATATTTGATTATATTACATTTTAGCACTTATTTAACACCCCAAAATGTTCTAAGTGCTTCATGTGTTTTAATTTATTTAATGGTTTAAAAAAGCCTGCTTCATAGATGAGGAAACTGCAACCTTAAGAGGTTGACTTTCCGGCCGGGCGCGGTGGCTCAAGCCTGTAATCCTAGCACTTTGGGAGGCCGAGACAGGTGGATCACGAGGTCAGGAGTTCGAGACCATCCTGGCTAACACGGTGAAACCCCGTCTCTACTAAAAATACAAAAA
>NW_012114910.1:1324692-1333893 GCF_000951035.1 Colobus angolensis palliatus
TTCCAGCCTGGGCAACAAGAGTGAAACTCCTGTCTCAAGAGAAAAAAAAAAAATCTTCATTTTCCATAATGGCTATGCTAATCTACATTCCTACACTCCAGCCTGGACAACAGAGCAACACCCAGTATCTTAAAAAAAAAAAAAAAAAAAAAAAAAAAGAGGTTGACTTTCCCAGATCAATTATCAGAAAGTGGTGAAGCCAGTTGTGGGACTTCAACACTCTGGCTGTAGTTGTTAACTATGAATTATACTGCCTCTCTATTTCCCTGATAATGTCCTTTATTATTCTGCTAATTTTCAACATTTTCATTTCGAGTGTTAAAACCTGGGGATAACTAAAGTTTACCTAACCTCCCAAAACATGTTTGTAGATGGTAGTGATTAGAGCTTAAGTTAGCACTCATTTGAACATCACAACAAACTTGGTGATTTTCCTAAGACAGAAAGTAAGTACTAAGATGCTTATTTGGCTCATAAAATTTCGCATTGCTAGACGACAGCACAGTTGAAAAAGACCCCATTTCTCAAACTCTAAACCACACTTCCTATTATTTTAAAGTATTTCACAAATATTTATAGATCCCCTGTTATGATCAAAATATTATCATAGGGGCTGTGGAAAAAATAGTGGTGAATTAGACAGATATGTTTCTTCTACTTATAGTTCTTTGGTTTTGGTAGGGATAGAGAATTTTGAACAAAGAATTAAATAGTTAATAGTTTATTTATATTATTTAACCTTTACAAAGGAGAAAGACCACATACTTAAAAATGGGATGACATGACCTGGTCTGAGAAAGCTTTCTAGAGAAAATGATATTTGAAATAAACTCTAAAGAATGGACAGGATAATTTTGACCATAGCTCCAGAATGATTCATTTCATTTAAATGCTGCCAACATCTGCCCTGGCTGCACATCCTCTGTGACTGCTGATCAGAGTCAGTGTCTACATAATCTCAAGTTAGAGACATAAAACGTCAGTCAATTCAGGGCAATGAGGGCAGCATCTTAATAACTGAATTCTACTGGATTGGTGAACCACTATTTTTGGAATGTCTGCTTTCAGATCATTACTGTTCAAATAAATCTGAAGCTGCTAAATAATTATGAGGTATAGACCTTGTCCCTAAGGAAATTTTTCACTATCTGCAGAGATAAGATGAACACAGATGAAACAATTTAGGAACAACATATTGCAAGCACTCAGGATTTAAATACTGTGGTACTAGACAGCCTTTATTCAAACATACTGATTTTCCTTACCTGAATTTTTTTTCACACCAACTAGATGATTTCTGGTTCTTTACTAATTGTATTTTATTTTATTAAGACATTCTACCTTATCCTACATGACTGAGTCCTGGTCTGCACCCCTCTCTTCATTCACTGTAAGTGGCTCCCAGCTACCTACAGGGAAAACTCAGCCTGGTTGAAGTCTGTCACCTGGAACATTTCTTGTTTCTTTTCATTTTTATGTAATTTTGAAAGAACCCTAGATTTTGTGTAACTACTGTAATAACAGCTGTTCATTCCCATACAAGGTTGTGCATTCAGTTGCTGGGCAGTTCAATTTTTTTTTTTTTTTTTTTTTTTTTTACTATCTTCTTTGAGCTTCAGCTACCATGAGAGCATACAATATTGGATTTCAAAGAGTTATTTTCTGTTTATTTCCATTTTGAAATAGAATGTTGACAAAAATATGTCTAATTAACTTCTACCCCTTATTTTATATTGGACAACAGCCCATAAAACATTTGTAGTTTATTAACTAAAATATACATTGACTCTGTGTGTCTGGACTATTTCTCATTTTAATAAAAAAATCTCTGCTGTTTTTTCCAGTGTCTAAAAATAGGTAGATACAGAAATTAACTGAAAAAAAGTTTTCAAACAAGTCATCAAAAGCAAAGTTTCCCATCTGCCTAACACCATCATATCCTTTGTTTATAGACTGGAAGATTGCCGATGCTTTCTCTTCCCTAGTTATGTGTGTGAAGTTAACATATAAATGAGTATAAACAGAGTGTATCAGGCCTCAGCTTAAAAGTCACCTCACTGGTGATGGCTTTTCTGAGCCCTGTAGACTTGCGTACCTTCTTTTTAATATTCCCCCGTAATATTCTGTTCTTTCCCATCTCAATCTGCATCATTCATTGTTACATCTTCTCATTGAAAGTCTATCCTGTGTGCCAGACAAACTCTATAGGACAATTACAACATTTACCTTTAATTTTATCTATTCCCAGTTCTAACACAGTCTAGCATATAATACGGGATCAACATATGTTTAATAAATAAATAAAAACAATAAGAATTGGAACCTACTGTGGTTTACATGGACAGACCCCCTAGGCCTGGAAGCCAGGATCTATTTGGAGAGCAAAAAATCAAAAACAAAAACCAAGAAACAGAAAAAACACCCAGCATGATTTTGGTCATTCGATTATTCAGTCTGGACCTCAAATTTCATAATTTTTAAAATTAAGAGATTGGAGGAGAGTACAACCACTCTCTAACTTTTGCAATCATACACATCTTTCATTTATTTTGCATAGGACTTATTGGGTTTTATCTACAGACAACTTGAAAAAAATGAAAATTGAATTATTGCCTATTTTAATTCTCTATTATTTCCCCAACTATAGCAAATACCTTCTTACATACACTGGAAAAATTTCAGAACAACCTGAGATAACTTTGGTTTCCAAAAATTTCCCTGTTGAACTTTCTACACTCTCTGAATTATATAGAGATGAACCCTAACAATAGGAAACAAAAAAAGAAAAGAAAGTAGGCAGGAGAAAAGAGAACATAGAGTAATACATTCTATATGTTTAAAATATGACTGAGTTTAACATGGTTTTAAATTTTAAGTGCAATATTATATGCTTTCAAATTAAAATGACATATTTTTAATTGATGCTCCATATTTCACTGTAAAAATAGTTTGATTTTCTTTCTGACTTTAAAAAATAATAATTAAAATATTTGTTTCAATAATATAGCTTTTGTTGATATAAAAGTATTTCCTTTAGAGTAGTGCATGTGCTATGTTGTAAACTTCTACAGTTGCTATGGGTATCACTAAAATGACACTTTCTTTTTTTTAATCTTAATCTCCTGCATTCACAGTTATATCTCACATATTGACATATGCATACCTTCTAAGAGGAAAATGGCTAATTGAAATAAGATATATGGGGGATGGACATTTTGTATCAGAAAATCAAAAGCAAAGAATGAATTCATTAATATAAATATTTAATTAAACAAAATAATCTTGTAAAAGAAATAGGCCTTGTGCATCTTCTCAAGGAGAAGCAAAATGATTACATTTTTCAGCATAAAATACTGGAATTAAATGATAGGCAGATGGGATAGTCTTGGCCAGAGGTCATTTATTGTGCCCTTTTTTAAGATTGACTGCAAATCCATCAAACTCTACATTTGTGGAACTGCTAATGAGTTCCTAATTAGGAATTAGTCAGCCATATTAATAATGTGTAATATGCCCCAAGCCTGTCAACAAGGAGAACAAAACATTCACCATCCTGAATGTTAGGTTTATTGATGTCTGTCCAAATAGGTGACCTTTGTATAGCAGACACAATTTCCCTTTGGAAAGGGAATTCCACTTCCTAAAATTATAAGGAATGGTAAAGGTGAACATCTGGGGGAAAATAAAAAGCCCTAAGTTATATGCAAGTGTTTACTCTCTTGACAGAAAATTGTTTTCTTTCCAAATTTATACTCTTTTAATTAATCAATTTGCTTATTTCAAATTATTTTAAAAGATACCCAATGTCTTTTTTTTTTTTTTTTTAAGAGACAGGGTCTGTCTCCACTGTTACCCAGTCTAGAGTGCAGTGGCAGGTCACAGCTCACTGCAGCACTCAACTCCTGGGTTCAGCCTCCCGAGTAGCTAGATATATATATAGTTGGGATGATGTTTTGTTACGTTGCCCAGGCTCGTCTGTAACTTTTGGCCTCAAGCAATCCTCACATTCTTGGCCTCTCAAATGCTGGAGTTATGGGCATGAGCCACCGTCCGTTGTCTCCTATGTCCTTGTTTAGTATAAATATATGTATGTATATATGTATTATATATGTGTGTGTGTATAGATAATTATATATAATTAGAAAAGGATAAAGCAATGTCAGATTACTTTGTTTTTGTGCAAATCATTTCATTAAGTTTCATATCAGGAGAATTTCAGAGGTAAATTTTTCCCTTTGGCGTTAGTTTAGAATGTATGAACTCCTCAAAAATCAAACAAACAGGAAATAGCACTGCTTAAACATTAATGCTAACCTCTGTATTCAAGAAAGTCAGAAAAGAGAGATTAGCATTTTTCCTTAGGTTAACCACATGAAAGAAGTTGACAATTTCAACCCATATTCACCATTCTCACATTTCCCTAGTGGAATATTTCATATATCCTTTCTGGACAACATTTAATCATTAAAATAAAAGTTAGAACAATACATCTGTGGCCGAAATGTTTGAGAGAAACAAAATAATAGAGTGTCCTCTCAATGGCTAGACCTCTTAAAATGACAAAATATCCAATGACAAGCTATCGAAGAAGTTAGGAAGGAAGGAAAAGGAAAAAGAAAATTGGTTTTGGATCACCCAACCAGTAGAGATCAAGTGTATGTCTTAGGTCATTTTAGTAACTTGCACAAAAAATAAATAAATAAATAAATAAAAAATAAAACAAAAAACAAAGGGCATGTGTCTTGCAATGACAAATTATTTCGAGTTATTTCAAGTTGTTAAAGTGAACAGTATTCAGTTAATATCTGCAGTGATTATTGGATTCTTTGATCAACTTTGACAATGAGATTTTAAAATAATTAACTTTTATAAGTTGCTTTTTCCCAGAGTGTTTTTAAGAACTCACTCATACTTTGCCTTGAAATATATTTTTTGATGAAAAATAAATACTTAAATAAAATAACACACGCACTCATTCATCCTAGTTAGATTGCTGCTGCTGTTGTTTTTTAGATTTTTTTAAGTGACCATCCAGCAAGTAAACTGGTTTTAAGTTTAGGCTTTGCAGAGAAACTGCAAACCTACACGTTAGAGAATATCAGATGCTAAGAAAGTTTCAGACCTATTTCTATTAAAAATAATAATTTACTTGTATTTGCTCAATCAAAATGAGCTTCTTATGGAAGAAATAATCTAACAGCCAGGTGTAAATGCACAGAAGCACAGTGCCAGGAAAAGTATCTAAGGATAGAAACGTATTGATATTATTTTCACAGCAGCTGGTTTAAAGCAGGCCTCTGTCTTAGCAAATATCAGGTGCTGAGAGAGTTTCAACATATATCTATTATGAAAAAACAATAATTCACTTGTATTTACTCAACCAAAATGAGCTTGTTATGGAAAAAATAATAACCAAACAGCCAGGTGTAAATGTCCATAGAAGCAGGAAGAGAACAGAAGACATTTTAGTGTAATTCTGGGTCTGATGAGTAAAACCTCCCACCTCAGTGCTCACATAAAAGAGGATTTAAGACTATCCAGGAAATTTTCTAGGAATGAAAGATTTTCTAACTTCTTCTTAAGAGACTTCACTCTACTTGTGGCCACTTAACATAAGTTGCTTTTGTCATGGCTGTGGCAGCCGTTGTAGTATTTGAACAGAACTCCCTATTTTGCCTGATGGCCTTGACACCCTACCAAAGAGATGGGCCCTATATGTAACTCTTGGCACACAGAAATTAGGTACTATCTGCACTATTCCATTTTTTCATCTAAAAAAACTGAATAGCCTGAATTTAATATGATGCTTAGGCACAGGATCAGAGGAAATTGGGTTTAAATTTTTCTGCTCTACTAGAAAATAGTGGAGAATTTTCTGTATTATGCTTTCCTCAAATGTAAAATGAGAATAAAAACAGTCATGCTTGATGTGGCTGGCAAATAGTGAGGGCTCAATATAGGTAGAAAAATATGATATTTTTCATGTCATTCCTCTTTCAAGTCTGCCTTTTCTTTCAGAGCATCCCCTGTTGCCTGCTCCTAGTATCAAGATCTATACTGACCTTTGTTCCTTAAGCAATTTATTGTAAGGTCTCCTTAGTTCCTAATCTTTCAACAGTGCTGGAAATCTCCTTTGTTCTCTTTTTCCTCCATACTCACATACTTCTCAGGCAAGTCCACTCTGATTCTTCATGTCTTTGGGATTAGGAAAAAAAAAAACAAAAACGTAATACTGTGAGGAAAGTTGATTTCATATTTATTTCCTGTATACACACACACATACACACACACAGAGAGAAGACTTTATTGAATGTACCTAAAGGATAAATCTTACTTCTCTATGTGATATATAACTTGGTCATAATTGACTTGCGAATTCTAGGTATAATGTGTTAATTTCATGGGGTAAGTTACTAGGCAACTTTAATGGTTTTTAAAGTGTGATATAAATAAAAAAATAAGTATTTTCAAATAAACATTTATTATTAAATATGTTCAATTTGCAGTTAGAATAAAGAGCTTTGTTTCTTGATAATGCATCAGTTAGTACGCAGGCAGCAAACAGAAGGTACATTCCAATTTTTTAACTTGAAAAGAATTTAATAAAGGGTTTACAAAATGCTGTGAGCAGAATGTAAGGGCATAAAGGGATAGCGCTAGGGATCTATAGGGATTAGTAAGGAGGGAGATGCTTCATTTTCATCATCAGTCTTGAAGACCTAAAGGGTGAAAGGCGGGATGTGTTCTACAGCAGAGAATGAGACAGTAGATGGGAGGAGATTTTGTAAGTGCAACTATAAACTTTGTTTTGAGAAACAACAGATGCATGTGTACGCCAGAAAAAATAGAGCTAAAGAAATAAATACTTGACCTCTGTTCTCTCCCTTCTATCTCCAGGCAGTGTGCTTTTTGGCTAAACCCAACCGGAAGGAAGAGGTCAAGAGACGCTCTATTAGGGATGGATGGAGAGTATATTTAGGGGACAAATGGAGGATAATGAGCACAATTTGGTTTTAATAGTCATCAAAAATACTTTGTTCAGAATAAATATATTAAACACATTAGGTTAAAACTTTAAATGAATAGTTAAACCCAGTGCCACCTTAACTTGATAAGAAAAAAATGTAATCCCTTCATTGAATGATGTTACATTTGACTATAATTAGCAATGAAAATCAAATTTAAATATATAGCCAGTTCATTGAATACATTAGGAAGGAAATTTAAAAATAATAATTGGAATATGTTAAACATTAAATGTAATTATGAAAATGCACTTGTATCTTTTAAAAATTGTATATTAAAGAAGTTTAATATGTGAACACACGTAGTAGGACACTACATTGATAATAACTTTTCCAAATAACAGGGATTTGCAAATAATAGGCAGTGTAGGTTATTTTGTTATTTAGTGGGGTTATAGAACATATTTTAAAAAGAGACTATTCTCTGGTTGTAAGTGACACAATCCTAATCAACTCCATCTTATATATCATTTATATCAGCTTCTTTATATTGCTAGACAGGTGGACAGGTGTAGAAGTTTGAACAAATCCTTAATGTATTAAACTAGGAAAGTATTAATTTATTCTTTAACAAATTTAGAACCCAGATTGATATCACTCTGGGTTAAAATAATGAGGTATTTATATAAAACTTCAGTTTCTAGAGGCTCTAGTTCAAATTGCTTTTAGAAAATGAAAATTTTTGCACATTGATTTTGTATCCTGAGACTTTGATGAAGTTGCTTATCAGCTTAAGGAGATTTTGGGCTGAGATGATGGGGTTTTCTAAATATACAATCATGTCATTTGCAAACAGGGACAATTTGACTTCCTCTTTTCCTAACTGAACATCCTTTATTTCTTTCTCCTGCCTGATTGCCCTGGCCAGAACTTCCAACACTACGTTGAATAAGAGTGGTGAGAGAGGGCATCTCTGTCTTGTGCCAGTTTTCAAAGGGAATGTTTGCATTTTTTGCCCATTTCATTCAGTATGATATTGGCTGTGGGTTTCTCATAAATAGTTCTTATTATTTTGAGATATGTCCCATCAATACCTAGTTTATTGAGAGTTTTTAGCATGAAGTGCTGCTGAATTTTGTCAAAGGCCTTCTCTGCATCTATTGAGATAACCATGTGGTTTTTGTCTTTGGCTCTGTTTATATGCTGGATTACATTTATTGATTTACATATGTTGAACGAGACTTGCATCCCAGGGATGAAGCCCACTTGATCATGGTGGATAAGCTTTTTGATGTGCAGCTGGATTCAGTTTGCCAGTATTTTATTGAGGATTTTTGCATCGATGTTCATCAGGGATATTGGTCTAAAATTCTCTTTTTTTGTTGTGTCTCTGCCAGGCTTTGGTATCAGGATGATGCTGACCTCATAAAATGAGTTAGGGAGGATTCCCTCTTTTTCTATTGATTGGAATAGTTTAAGAAGGATTGGTACCAGCTCCTCCTTGTACTTCTGGTAGAATTAGGCTGTGAATCCATCTGGTCCTGGACTTTTTTTGGTCGGTAGGCTATTAATTATTGCCTCAATTTCAGAGCCTGTAATTGGTCTATTCAGGGATTCAAATTCTTCCTGGTTTAGTCTTGGAAGAGTGTATGTGTCCAGGAATTTATCCATTTCTTCTAGGTTTTCTAGTTTATTTGCATAGAGGTGTATATAGTATTCTCTGATGGTAGTTTGCATTTTTGTGGGATCGGTGGTGATATCCCCTTTATCATTTTTTATTGCATCTATTTGATTCTTGTCTCTTTTCTTCTTTATTAGTCTTGCTAGCAGTCTATCAATTTTGTTGATCTTTTCAAAAAACCAGCTCCTGGATTCATTGATTTTTTGAAAGGTTTTTTGAGTCTCTATCTCCTTTAGTTCTGCTCTGATCTTAGTTATTTCTTGCCTTCTTCTAGCTTTCGAATGTGTTTGCTCTTAATTCTCTAGTTCTTTTAATTGTGATGTTAGGGTATCAATTTTAGATCTTTCCTGCTTTCTCTTGTGGGCACTTAGTGCTATAAATTTCCCACTACACACTGCTTTAAATGTGTCCCAGAGATTCTGGTATGTTGGGTCTTTGTTCTCATTGGTTTCAAAGAACATCTTTATTTCTGACTTCATTTCGTTATGTATCCAGTAGTCATTCAGGAGCAGGTTGTTCAGTTTCCATGTAGTTGAGCGGTTTTGAGTGAGTTTC